>NC_138341.1:30415000-30837500 GCF_046562875.1 Panthera onca | reverse complement strand
GAGAAGAACAGCGAGAGGTGAGTTGGAGAGGTGGGTATCCGGCCATGCGGGGCCTCAGGGGTGATTGTGAGTAGTTGTGATTTCATGCTGAAGGCAGCAGACAGCCACGAAGAGCTTTAAGTGGGAGCGTAACGAATGGTGTGACCTGATCTCTTTTTAGAAAGCACTTCTGCTTCATGGGGATGGATTACAAGAAGCAGAGACCTTGTGGAGAGACCCAGTAAGAGACTCCTGTAACATTCCAGGTGGTAATGAGTTCACTCTGGAGGGGGCAGCGTAGATGAAAAGTAGGTGAATTTGAGATATGCTGTGCTGGTAGAATCAACAGACGTGATAATAAATTGGATACGGAAGAGTGGAAGGGGCTACAAGGGAACACGAAGAGTCAAGGTTGAGTCCGAAAGCTTTGGGGAGGACGGTGGTTCCATTTCCTGAGATAAGACAGTGTGTGCGTGTGTGCGTGCGTGCGTGTGTTGGGTGAGAGGGAGAGTTACAGAGAGATGCAGTCCAGTCTTGTGCTTCAGATCCATGATGTCATCACATCTCAGCCTCCTTCCATCCTCCTGCTTTGCCATCTAGTGTGTGGCTTGCATTCTCATGGTCCCAAGATGGTTGCAATCCTTCCAGCCCATATCCATGTTTGCAACAGGAAGATGGAAAAGGAAGCAAGCAACATGGAAGAAAGTAGTGACCCTTCTCTGAAAGAAAACTTTCCTTGAAATCCCCCACAGACTTCTGCTTATATCTCCTTGGCCAAAATTCTGTCCCAAGGCTAGCCTTTGTTGCAAGGGATGCTGGGAAATGCGGCTTTATAATGGAGTGAGGTAAGTCTCTGCCACAATCAGATTAGGGTGACAGGGAGAATGGATATTGGGTAGACAGCCAACAGTGTCTGATAGACCATCCTCTGCCTTAGTTAACCTGTGAATCTGAGTAGCCTGAAGGACAATATATTTTTTAATTTACTCAGGTCTCCATTCTTCATGAGTGAGCAAACTGCATCACAAGTGCTGGCAAACCCGGGGCTGTCCTATTTCTGATGATAAAGAATCTTCCATTTGTGAAAAGGAAAGACCAACCTTCTGTCATCGACTTCCTTGCCACCTCCCAAGAGCATCCCTCAGTACCAGAACTTCTCTCTTTTTCAAGTGACCGTGTCACGCAGAAGCATTGCCATCAGGCTTGGTATTCTGCCACCAACCTCATACCAAATATCCTGAGAGGTTGGCTTAGTCCAATTGAGTGCCACTTTTATCTTACAAACTGCCTCGTGATTCTTGGAAGGGAAGCAATACCAGATTTAGCTATAGGAGAGTCTCCTCATCAGGGTCCCCAGGGCAGTCTAGGTGACCCAGGCGTGTGAGCCAGCCATCCCCAGTATGTGTCTCTGGGATGCTGAAGCCTTTATTCTCTGTGCATTGTAGGGCCCCTCTACCTGAGCCGAGAAGAGAATTCCCTGGCAGAAAGCAGAGGCCTGTCTAGAAGCTGTGGCCCATTAGCCTTGTACAAAGATAGACTGTGCTCTGCTGGAATCTAATCTGGAAGCGTTTAATACATTTGCAGCACACGTGCCAGCTGCTTAGGAGGAGGGATGGTCAGTTTTTTCTCTAAAAGAGAAACTTCAAGCTGAATATAAATCAGCCTTCTCAATATGCCCATCATACCTGACACTGAAAAGAGTCTTCAGTGAGGGGAATTGTGGTCTCTGGGGAAGAACCTTGGCCAACAACGAAGAGAAAGAGAAGGAAGAGACCAAAAAAAAAAAAGGAAGGAGAGGCTCTCATTGTGTTGAATCAGAAACCACTTTTTCTCTGGAAGAAATTCAGCAAGTGAGTGTCTTGTCAACTTACTCGAGTGAAAACAGGGGCAATTAAGACAGGACAAACCATCCCCAAACGCTCAAGTTTGGGATTCGTTGAACATCTCAAGCTATTTTCCAAATGTTTGGGGTTTGGCACAGTCCGGGCTCATGGTTGGGAAATTTTCCTGAAGATCTGTCTGAATGGCCCTATTTTTATTCCATCCCCTTGCAGTTAATATCCGGCTAACTCATTCGCTCCATGTTTTGTACTGGCTACACGCTGGATATCTTCAGACCCTACACGCGTCTGTTCCCCTTCATGTGGTTCACCGAAATCTCAGGATATCGTCTTCCTGCCATTTGTGTCTCTTTGTCCACCATCCTCGGGGATTGGGAGATGGTGGCAAAGACAGAAACGGGCCCACGTCACGTGCAGCACTGCACAAGGATTCCAAAAACGTTTCTCAAAGCCTCAGGAGGTGCAAGAGCTGACTGCACAGTTTTGAAAAGATTGCATACGGAGAGGGATTGAACTTATTCTCTCTGGCCCCAGAGGGGTGGAACTAGGACCAGAGACATCTGTGGGCTCACTACAAGAAGGAACTTCTCATTTCAGAGCAGCCAGAAGGACAAAGAGCTGTGTTGTCTTCGGCAGAAGACGTGGGTCTCCATCCGAGGTTCGTAATGGTCCTCCATTAATTTTTGGAGACTGAAAAATGTATCAATAAAGGTATTCAACTATAGACAATGGTTGGATCGAACGACCTTAAAGTGCCTTTCTTTTTTTTTTTTTAACACAGTTTTAATGACTGCATGTTAATCTTTATTTATTTTTGAGAGAGAGAGACAGCGTGTGAGCAGGGGAGGAGCAGAGAGAGAGGGAGACACAGAATCTGAAGCAGGCTCCAGGCTCTGAGCTGTCAGCACAGAGCCCGACGCGGGGCTCAAACTCACAGACCACAAGATCATGACCTGAGCCGAAGTCGGGCACTCAACCGACTGAGCCACCCAGGCGCCCCTAAGTTGCCTTTCTTTGAGGGTTGGGCACTGTCTATGCAACACGCAGCAGAGTGCCTGGTATGTAAAAGGTTCTGAGTAATTACTTATCGAAAGAACCAACGGGTAATTGGATGAAAACTGACACAGCTTGGACAGTTCCAAGCATTGCAACACCCTCAAGAAACTGGGGTAGGTAGTAAGGAAGCTCTGAAAGTATCAACCATGGCCATCCTGGTCTCTTCGCAGAGCCATTCTTTGCCGCCTCTGAGAGGCAATACCTAGAGTTTAAAGAAGACCACCTTCCAGACTCTACTTCCTTCTTCAGCAGTTCCCCAAGCCTCAGGGTGACATTGTTCTTGTGCTGCCACACCAAGTGGCCTCTGAACCTGCAGCTGAGAATGTGTGGGAAATGGGATGCTCTTAGCTTGATTATTAGAATATGACACCCATTTTCTTCATGTTTGCCCCTCTGTGATTAGCCAGATAATTAAGGAAAATCGTGCCATGTTACAGAGCCCTTTTGTGAGAGCTGTGGGATAGGAGTTAAACTCAGGCCACCCCTGTTCATTTATTCAACAACCACATGTGAAGGCCTGCTCATTGCCAGCCCTGTGTGCCCTGGAAAAGGAGGAGATGGCAGGTGTGGAGGGCACCACTGGGGAGGCAGCCTGTCAGGGCAAGTAAGGTGGCGCATCCCCCTCCCATCAGGTAGTTGAAACATAACAAGCCTTGACATTCCAGGAGGTAATAACTACGTATTCAGCTTTTGTAGCTCAAATCATCCTGGCTTTAGTGTCGAGTCCGAGGCAAAACAGAGATATTCGAGAGCCAGATGCGTGAAGCGCAGGCAGAGGCACTTGCATTGATAAAGCATCTGTGTTTATCGGGATTAGCTAGCATTAAAATCTCAGTTAGTAGTCACTAAAATTCAACAGAGTGGGAATTTGTATACCCATTTTACAGGTGAGGAAACAGGAGTGGGAAAGCGAAATGGGTTGCCCAAAATCACACCGCAAATATTAGCAGAGTCAGGATGTAAGTTGTCATTGTTTGCCCTGGACGCAAGAAAGCACCTTTTGTTCCCTGAGGTTGTCACACATAGATAAGAAAAGTCAAGTCATGGAGTGAGGCTGAGTCAGCTGTATCCCAATGCATGCCAGCAGGAGCAGGAGAGGAAATACTGTCCGCAAAAGGAGCATTGTGGATCTGAGTTTGTGAACAATTACTTGTTTTTGGAGGTCTTAGCCCATTTCTAACCACTTCACAAAGCGGGTTCCCACCTCTTTATTTGGGTTTCTGAGACTCGACTAACTTTGTATGTGCAGCCAGTCTGTCATTCCCGCAAATACAACTTCACAGAATAAGAGTAATTCTTCACGGTCAGAAGATGATCTCCAGCCCAGATCCACTGCTTAAAAGCCACATGATGTTGGCCAGTGAACCTCACCTTTGAAGGTCAGTTTCCTCGAGTGTCAGATGAGGGTAGGCGTGACCTCAAAGAACGGGCACAGGACCAAAAAAGGAAAAGTGCATGAAGACATTTTGTCACATGGAAAATGCTAGTCAGATGAATGTAGTTATAATTATTTTAGTTCTTCTCTATGGGAACCAAAACACCTTCGGTTTGAAATGGGGGGGGGGGGGGAGGAATAAGAAAACCCCGAGTCAAATAGATTTAATAACCTTGTCTGAGTTAATTTAAAAAAAAACAGATAATTTTTTATATTATATTATGCAAAACTGGGAATTTCAAACTGGGTCTCGTGATTTCTAATTGAGCTTGAAGGCCGCTTCCTAAAATAAGAACTGGTTCCTTCATCCACTGGCTCCAGCTACATTATGCATCTCAAAACAATCAGCCCCTAGTTCCAGAAAGTAGAGAACAAAAAAAAAAAAATATCTATAGCAGCTTCCAGTTTTTCTTGGATTCTCTGTTTCTTTTTAAACATTTTTTAATGTTTATTCATTTTTGAGAGAGAGGGGGAGATAGAGTGTGAGTGGGGGTCGGGGGGGGGGGCGGGAGGTCAGAGAGAGGGAGACACAGAATTGGAAGCAGGCTCCACAGCTCGAGCTGTCAGCACAGAGCCCAATGCAGGGCTCGAACTCGTGAACTGAGAGATCGTGACCTGAGCCAAAGTCGGATGCTTAACCAACTGAGCCACCCAGGCACCCCTTCTTGGATTATTTCTGCAGGATCTTGATATTTCTTTATGAATACAGCTTCACATTTTTTTTAATTTTATTTTTTAAAATTTATTTATTTATTTTTCAATAGACAGAAAGCACAAGCCAGGGGAGGGGCAGAGGGAGAGAGAGAGAGAGAGAGAGAGAGAGAGAGAGAATCCTAAGCTGGTTCTGTGGCTCAAACCCACGAAAGGTGAGATTATGACCTGAGCTAAAATCAAGAGTCGGATGCTTACCTGACTGAGCCATGCAGGCGCCCAGAATATAGCTTCAGAATTACACAAAGCTTAATCCAGTGAGGGCTGCCACCACCCAGAAGTTGGGGCAGGGAGAGGAAAAAGAAAGCCAATGGTGACGCCAATCCCACACTCTCCTTTCTTTCCAATAAGTAATAAAGTATATGAGTGAGGGTCTCGGTTAATGAACTGGGATTTGCCGTGCATGGGGAAAACACAAAAGATCGGCCAGGGTAGGGCGATGCCTCTACCCCATGAGCACCCCTGGGGAGGAGAGAGGTGACCCGTGAGCACCGTAGCAGTTTCTGGGGCTCTGCAGAGGGCTATAAGGAAGTGACTTTTTTTTGTTTCTTGGTGTTTCACACAGATGGGGGCTGAGAAGTTAATCATGTCAACTCTCATCTGACAATGACCTAACAGTGGTTTGAGAGTAAATAAACAAATTCAACATGTTCCACCTGTTGATAGAGAAAACAGCAAATACGGTAACTATAATCTGCCTAATAGGTTTACACTAAATATTTTGTTTACATTAATTTATTTAAAAAACAAGGCAGCCAGTATACAAAATTTGAATCAATAATAATAATAAACTTGGGCCATCAGACTCAAAATATGTCCACTTGCTCTACAGTCATAAAACTACTGTTTATATTTAATTCATCTTTCTTTATCATGAAGACACATTTGCAAGTATTTCGTAGATAGCGTTTTTGTTTGTTTGTTTTTTACTTTGCGACTCCAAAGCATTTTTGACCATAGTATTTTGTTTTCATAATTTACGTTAATACAGTGCCATACTTCAGAATTATTTAAGTTTGCTTTTCTGGGGGCCCCTATAATGCCCATTGTTTCTCCCTTCATGAAATGTTGTTGGCCGAATGAGTGACCATGTCCATGAACCCATCACGAATATCTTTTACGTCCACCGGGCTGTGACATAAGGTGGGAGGGTGCACAAGGAGAAACTCTGATTTGGGAGTCCACTTCCTGCTGCTAAGACCTGACAGCAGGGAAGATCGTCAGTGGTGCTGGGAAGTGTGGGAAGGAGAAGCAGAAAAGACTGAGATCAAGATACAGAAATCTCGTCGCTGCCTCCCAGCTGGAGTTTCCAGAGAAGAAGATTAGCAGCTTTGCAGCCCTCTGGAGAAGCTGCCAAGGCCAGGTCCACATGTCAGAGAAGGTGGGCAGTCATAGCTAGAGGGCTTTGTTTCTGGGAGTTGAGAGGGAAGTTCTTTAGTTACCCACCGTTAGAGCTGAAGATCCTTCCCCTGGGCACCCTTGCCCCACAGCCTTTCACGTACTGCCCCTCTGGAGCTCCCGCCCATGGCCCTCCTCAAACTCTCCTCTCTCACCTCAAGCCTAATACAACTCCCCCCTGCTAATCCTTCATAAAGAATCATGCCCATCCGGGCTCCTAGCGACCCATGAGAATAACCGCAAAGGAGCATGAGGGTCAGGAAAAGTCAACTGGCTCAATCATAGCTCTTCCAGAGTCCCTTGTAGTGCTCTACCTGGCATGGACACATTCAGCATGGAGGAGAGTGAAGGGAAGGAGAAGACAGTGTCCACTTTTCAGTGTTCATTATCAATGATGATGGTGAGGAACACCAATTGAGACCCCCCCTTCTAATTTTTAACTCTTGCAGAGTACTCAAATGTCACCACCATCACCACCATCACCATCACTATCATCATCATAGTTCATGTTTGCTGAGTATTTATTACATGCTGTACAATATTTTAAGATCTTGTTACAAATCCTCATAACTCATAATACATCTGTATGGGAGATACTGTCATCCCCGTTTTACAGATGAGGAGAGGGACACGCTGAGCTCAGGTCATTGGCCCAGCCGGTCAGTAGGGCAGGCAGGACCCCAAATCCCAGGTAGTCTGACTCAAGAGTTCACAGCTCCAATGTTACATTTTACTGCCTTTCACAAAATACAAACTGATTGTGGATATCTGATTCTATTTTTGCATAAAGTTTTAAAACTTTTCTTTATTGTATGTAATACCCAGTAGAGCTAAGACTTTCTTATTATTGTTATTATTATTATCATCATTGTTTTAGCAATTTTAGATATGATACCAATCCCTCTTTGGAGCAAACTTTCTCTATTTGGAGGGAAATAACCAGAAAGGGCTCTTTGGTTACATAGATATAAAACGTGCTCATGTTTGCTTGGAGAAAAGTGAAGTTAGCATAAACCCGGACACACAGGCTACCGCCCATCCTATTAAGTTCTGTTTTGTAATGTAAATGCAACGTGTTTTTAGGACGGCCATATCCTTACAGAATTAGAGAAGTTTTTTGGTTTCTTAATACAGACAGGAACTAACTGCATGGTTGGAACAGCCCACACAGTGTTGTTAAAGACTAGATAACCCAGAATTTGGAAGGCAGAGCTCACTCTCTGGGTAGTGGTGGGAGTTTCCCCCTGAAGGAGGTGGATGTTTTACTGTTTGTCATTCTGTGCTCAGAAGGGAGCAGGAAACCAGGGGAGAGGCCTGGAGATGCTTGGTGGGCCCTGAGCTTCTGGGGACAAGGCAGAGAGTTGTGGGTGGGAAAGCGGGAAGTCAGAGGCTGGGGATTGACCTGTGAGCCCTCACTGCAACTCTTTGTGGTACTCACTATGCTACTGTCTGTTATTCTTGGACCATCCCTAGGCTTTCAGTTAAACTCCAGGGCCTGGTCTTAACTGTGCTTTGGGCATTTGAAAAGCAGACCAATGCTCACAATAGGAGGCAGATTTGGCTACCAGTGCTCTGGAAAAACACGTGGCTGCGTGGGGAGGGCTGGGGGCCGTGCATGGACATGTCAGCATGCCTCTTGGAGTTCTAGAACTTACAGCGGGAGAGGCACCCAGTAGGAGAAAGGATAACCCATTTGAGAGAAAAAAAGAGGTTTGGTCGACCAGAGTTGGGTATTAAAGGACATTCAGTCACAGTTTAAAGAAGTCTGGAATAAATCTAAGTTATATTGAAACAATTTTCACTCTGAACAATAGCAGCGAAACCAGCTTGATACATAGTAGATGTGATGCTTCATTTTGATAATCAAGTGTTTGTGAAACATTAGAGACACATTTATAATGAAACAAAATTCTTAAGGATCCTCAGTGTTATTTGTATTATAATATTACTTAAATATAGAAAAATATAAAACTAGGTTAAAAGCCCTTATCCTTGTGGTTCTTAGCCAACCATAAAACCAAAATAAATTTCAAAGTTACTACAAACAAAATTACAAACGCGCACTTTTATTAACAATAGAAAGTTAATGTAATTTGTCATTTGTTGAAACTGACTGACCAACATGGTTGAAGAGGAGAAAGGAGCTGGATTAGTTCAGTTCTACATTTTGTCTGTGGCGAGCTAATGTAGAGGGAGTACTATTCCGGTAAGTGAAGTATTTTTAAAAATTGCAAAATTCCAAAGCCTTATTTTCTAGTTCAGGATACGCAAAACCAAATTTAACAATAATAATGATAATAATTCTGCTAGTGTGCAATCCTCAAATGCCAATTTTGATGATCTACCACTTGATAGCTTCATAAAACTGCCTTATATGCTCAAAGATGAGGCTACATTTGTAGCATTTTTGAAACCTGCATTTCATGGGAATGTAATACAACGACGGTGTCAATCAGAAACAGAACATTTTCCATTGTGCATTTCCTCCTCACCAACTGCAAGCTGGTATGAACAAAGAGGCCGCTGGTAATATATCTGCTCACTACCTACGTGAATGCGCCGCTCCTGGCTCAGCTCTGGTTCAGCATGCCTACACCCTCATGGGCGTGTGCTGGTGCAATTCCCCCTCCCCACCCCCTTTTTTCCATTGCAAAACCTTCATTCAAACCGTGTGCTTTGTCATTGTCCTCTGTGTGATGCAAATACGAACAGAAAACAAAATCCCAAAAGCAAGCACTGAACTCATTATTATGTGGTTGTTATGGACTAAATGTTTGTGTCGTCCCCCAAAATCCATACCTTTAACCTCTAACCCCCAGGGTGACAGTATTTAGAGGTGAATTGGGCTTAGATGAGGTCGTGAAAGGGAGGCCTCCGTGATGGGATTACTGTCCTTACAAGAAGAGGAAAGGCCAGAGTTCTGTCTCCAAGTGAAGACACAGAGAGAAGTGCCCATCTGCAAGCCACTGGGAGGGCTCTCGCCAGTAACTGAATTAGCTAACACCTTGATCTTGGACTTCCCAGTCAGACAGTGGTCATCCAGAAGATAAAGTAGAGATTTGATTTTTTTTTTTAAGATTATCATCAAAATGATACTCTCCCTCCCCCCAGATAAATTCTTGGGCAGAATACAGACATCCTCAGGAATATATCCACAGACTCTAGCCTGAGAACCAGCAGGGTGCTTAGACTTCCCAGGCAGCTCCAGCTTGGATGTAAGAACAGGACAATCATAACAGCCATGGATAAGAGCCTCCTCTGGGAGAATTCTAGACCCCCTCAAACTCCTTCAAAATAATTCTGGGTGTCCCTGGATGTATCTCAAGCTCTGAAAATGAGTTCTCACAGCCACCATGTAGTGTCAGCCATATTCCCTCCCCCCTCCCCACCCCCCTGCACCCTACCCCCCCCCCCCATTTGCTTGACAACACCTCAGGTCACTGCTGAGAAAGAAAAACATACGTTCTGTCCCTTGATGCCCATTAAGGCCACCACCCCAGCTGTTTCTGCTTAGCAAGGGTCCCACTGCCCTAGTCCGTCACCGTTGCAACGTCAGTGCCCAACTCAGGGCCAGAGTGCAGGTGGCAAAGCCAAGGGCACCAAGATGGTGGCACACGAAGGTGTGTCTGCAGTTGTTGCTATTGGAGCTGCTGATGCCTTGGCTTCAGTGCATCCCATGGGAGTTTATGCAGCGACTGCCTTCCTGGTCAGTCCAGGGCTCAGGCTAGAAGCCAGGTCGGGTTAAAGCTTTATTTCAAATCACTGCTCCCTTCTTACATACCCGTACTGTTCTGGAACCAAACTGGGACACTGCAACTCTGTTATCTTTAGGCGTTTTTTCTTCTCGGCCTCGGGAGACATATCTAGAAAGAAGTTGCTGTAGCCGAAGTCAAAGAAGTTACTGCCTGTGTTCTCTTCTAGGATTTTTATGGGTTCAGGTCCCACGTTGAGGTCTTTCATCCATTTTGAATGTATTTTCGTGTATGGTGTAAAGAAGTGTCCAGTTTCATTCTTTTGCACGTTGCTGTCCAGTTTTCCTAACACCATTTGTTGAAGAGACTGTCTTTTTCCCATTGGCTATTCTTTCTTTCTTTGTCAAAGATTAATTGTGGGCTCATTTCTGAGTTTTCTCTTCTGCTCTATTGATCTATGTGTCTATTTTCGTGCCAGTGCCATACTGTTTTGGCTACTACAGCTTTGTAATATAACTTGAAGTCTGAAATTGTGATGCCTCAGCTTTGCTTTTCTTTTGCAAGGTTGCTTTGGCTTCTCCAGCCAAAACATTTGTGGTTCCATACGAATTTTAGAATTGTTTGCTCTAGCTCTGTGAAAAATGTTGTTGGTAGACAAAATACATTTTTTTTAATGGTGATCATCTTCTGATCTGTTGCCTCCCTATACCTGAATAAAATTAAAATCCCAGGTACATTTTAAAACAACTGGGAACCTGCTATGGTCGGAGAGCAGGATGATGAACTCCTGAGAACAGAGACCTGGTTTTAGTTGTCTTCAAATACCTCAAAACGTGGTATCCATGTTCCCTCCCTTTTATTTTCCTACTTCTCTGCATCACTGGTAAACTTTGCTTGGATGCCAGACATTGTGAGCTTATCTCGGTGGGTGGTGGATATTTTTGTATTCCTATAAATATTCTTCAACTTTGTTCTGGGACACGGTTGAGTTGGCTGAAAACAGATCCTTTCATTTTTTGCTTTGAAGAGTTTTTAGGCAGGACCAGAACAACATTTAGTATAGAGAGAATTTTCAGCCACTCTTGAGGTAAGACCCTTCTGAGCACTCTACCCAATGCCCTGCGAATTATTAGGTTTTTCAGCCTGGCTGGTAGAAATAGGCATGAGCCTGCTGTAAGCATGCCTACGATTCCTTCTAATCCTTTCAGGTGGTTCTTTCCCCAGCTTTGGGTAGCCTCCCCACCACACATGCTAATCAATACCCTGTTAAGTGGAGAGGGGCCCTCCATGGACATCTGTGGTTCTCTCTATAGTACTCAACAGTACCCTGCCCTGTGGCCTTCAGTGTCCCAGCCTCTCAACTCTGTCTCTTCAACTCAGGGAGTCCATTGGGCTCCTCCCAGGGTCCCCTCTCTGGGATTTGGCCCAGAAACGCCCTCAAGGTGATCATAGGGACAAGTATAAGGCTCACCTTGTTTGTTTCCCTTCTGGTAGGGGTCACTAACCACTATCTGATGTTCAGCATCTTGAAAAACATTCTTTCATTGAACTTATCAGATACTTTTCTTTCTTTTCTTTTTTTTTTTTTTCAGGAAGGCCAGCAATTTCAGTCCCTATTGCACCATCTTGGCCAGCAGTAAATCCCCAAAGTGTTTCAGAAAGTAGTTATAGCAATCTACACAGACAACCGCACGGTGTAGGTGCTGCTGTCCTCTACCTTCTCACAAACCCTTGCTATTTTCAGACTTTCTCATTGTTTTCAGGATTCAACTAGTTCACATAAGGGACTTAACACAATTCCCACAAAGAGATCTAAAATTTAAAGGAAAGAGGACAATATTTAATTCAAGGAATGAATCTCAGGGAGCCTAGGTGGCTCATTCGGTTAAGCTATTGACCCTTGATTTCGGCTCAGGTCATGATTTCATGGGTTAGTGAGTTCAAGCCCGTGTGGGGCTCTGTGATAACAGCTCCAGATCCTGCTTGGGATTCTCTCTCTCACTCACTCTCTCTCTCTCTCTTTCTGCCCCTCCCCTGCTTGTACTCTCTCTCAAAATAAAGAAACATTTTTTTTAAAAAAAAAACTTAAGGAATAAATCTCTAATCATGAAATTGCAGGCAGGAGCACATTAAATGAGGGCATGCCAGCACCAGAGGAACTGAGTCCAATACTCTTTCCCATCAAATGTTTCTATTTGTTTATTTAAGGAAAGCAAAGTTGTTAACTCATGAAAGCTAATAGTTCTGTGAAATGGAGGTAACATTTAATGCCTATACTATAAATCAGAAAATCTTGGAAGCATTTGATTCCATGAACGGAGAGAACCCTAGATACTCTGGACAAAAGCTTCCTAGTGAAAGTCCAGAAAAAGACACAGAGATTAAGTGCACATATGCATACACAGGATAGCCAGGGTCAGAGGGCCAGCATCAGATGCCCACTTTGGTCACTCTGTGAAACCCCTGCCTCCCTGGGGACCGTGTTGCTACTGTTCAAAGCACTTATAATTGTTTCTTTGAAAATGGCCATACTCTCCAGAGAAGCTCTCAAGGAAGGAATCTAATTATTGTGAAGTTATTGAATTCTATAGGTAACTTCTCGGGGTAGACAGAGCCTTTATTTCATTTTAAGAAAGAGTGTTTGGAATTACTCAAAATGGGCTGTTTTGTCCCTCCCACATGGTTTGGAAGAAGAAGCGGGGGAATTCTTCAATTCCTCCTCTACACCTGGCCCTCATCAAACTTCGCAAACTCCCAACACTGTGTGGAAGCCTTTGGCTTAAGGCGGGGGGGGGGGGGGGGGGGGGAAGGCAAAGCTCGAGTAGTGAGCATACTCATTAAACTGTACAAATGTCTCCATAATCTTCATTTTATTTAATTTTTAGTCTTTCTGCATCCATAGTCCTCATTCTGAAATAACATTTGTTTTGTGGTTGCTGACGAATGTGATGAACCGGTCCAAAATCTGCATTCCACAGTTCTTTACAACAGACCAAAATAGCATTCTTGTTCACGCTAGGATACTCCAATGTTGGCATGCTTCCTGGCCAACTAGCAGAGGGCTAACGGAAAGTAGTTGATTCCTTAGTGCTAGCACATCCTCTGTAGAGTTACAACATCGTTTCCTCCGAGCAAGAAACAAAGCTGTTTCTTTCAACGCTTTCTGCTACCTTCTCCCTTAGTCTAACAACAAGGGTGCATTTCCACAAGAAATGCGAGACAAGGGTCATCACAGCGTTCGTTTCTGGAAATAAAATGGTCTCACGTCCTCGTAAATGTGAGTTCCAGGAGTTCACTGGCGAAAATTAATGAAATGTTTTCCATCAAAGAACTTTATTTTGGAGGCTGTAAAGTTCAAACGGCCAACAAGCCTTCCACATAACAAGCCAAATTGTGAGTTTCTCAGATTTTGTTTTAAAAGAATGGTAATCTGTATCTCTTATGGACTCCTCAGGAAACATTTGTAGCAGAAAGAGGTAGTTCAAACTTTGCTGGAAAGTGTCGGAGTTTTGTTGCCCACTTCAGACCCATGAGACTAGAGGAAACAAAGGGCCCAGGGGAGTTGTTTAAACAACTGTTAGTTCCTATTCAAGATCCTCCCATATCCAAAACCAAGACAAGATCTTGAAGACGAAGCTTCTAATCATGGCATTTCCTTTCTCCATGAGCATTCGGCGCTTTCACACTTGACCGCAGAGCCCCCTCTTAGGGTAAAACCATTCATTCAAGAATCTAAAAGAAGCAATCTTATCAGCTGGATCCGGAAGCTCAGATAGTATTGCTGGCCTCACAGCTGCTGGAAGGAAACTTCAGGATCACTTTCAAGGTACCCTCCCTTCCTGCCACGTCTGACAAGCAGTGATGGGACCTTGCAAATGTCTCTGGCCATTCCTACTTGAGCCGTTCTTCAGGCCCTATCATCACTTGTGTGACTATAAGCCCCCTTGGGGGTGTCCCCGCCTCCTGTCTCTTCATTCCCAGCAGTGTTGCCAGATGGACCCTGCAGAGACACAAACAGCCTGGCTCATTGCTGCACATTGGGGTCTCCCCCTTTGTCCTGTGGCTTGGCTTTTAGACGGCCTTTTGTAGAGAGCCCCAGGGGCTAAGCAGGGTGAGCCCCGAAGCCCTCCCTCCGCCTTGAAAGAGCTGCGTCTCATCTATCTCTTTTGCATTTTGGAGTTCAGATGAAAGAATTCATTGAAAAGGAAGCTTGTTTCTTAAAACAAACGAACAAACAAAAAACCCTTACAAACCACTGGCCACAGAACAGCCCATCTTACCCAGGAGCCTCGTCTCCTGCTCCTTCCCCGGTGCCCTACAGCGCCAAGCCCTCCTCAGGGGCATATCCCCTGCTGTTTCGGCGCTCTCGCATCCCTTGTCGAACGCCTTTCTGCCTTTACCTGCCCCGCTGAAGAACGCCTCAGCAACCTTGAAGGCACAGCCTGTTACTTCGTCACTGACTCTTCTTCACTTCCAAGTCAATTATCACCATCCTCAAACTCCCAATGGGACCTTTGGCCTTACATTGGCACTTCATCTGCCTTTCTTCCTGGGACCCCATCTCATTGATCCGCAAATCCCTGGCACTGAGCACAGCTTTCTTGGCACGTGGTAGGCATTCTCAAGTTCGTGGACACCCTCGTGTTGTGTAAACCCAAACCCTTCCCCTCTCGCTTGTATTAATGCCTGCGTATGAGAGCTTCTAAATTCAACCCTTAAGAACAGATCACCAAATAAACAAACAAAATCCACTTACCATGTACCCAGAAAAGAACCTTGGAGGAGGGGGGAAATGTGGGCGTGACCGAACAAAACAGAATCGCAGCTGATGAACCAAACCCACACAAGTTGGGAGTTTTGCGGAAATCTATAATTTGGTCACCTTTGGAAACTCCCAGGAGCTTGTAAGCACCCGAGTGAGCTGGTTTTGGAGGACGAGAATGACATCTGACTTTATTTTATGTACAGTACCGTCTCACTAATTCAGAAGACAAGTAGGACAACAGTTTGAATTAATGAAATCCTGTTTCACAGGATGCTTTTAACGTAATTTTTTTTTCACACTCTAGACTTAGTTTAATAAAAGCACAGGAGCCTTTAACATGGACACATTCATCATATGCAAATCAAATTGTTAATCACTTGAGAAAAGTTTGGTCTGCTGTTTGTATCATTGATTCCATTACACACATTACTTTCCGAAGACAGACCAAAGGGAAACTTCATGACACTTGTTCAGATGACCACAGTTCTGAACGGGGTTCATATGAATTAAAAGGATGTCAACATAATTGTGATTTTCCAGCAAATATGCATTGACACATAGTATTCCCAAGGCTGGAATGAAGAGCTGGGCTCAGAAGAGCTGCTCTGTACTTACTTCACGTTTCCAAATTATTTTCATGGTGAATTTAGCCAGTTTTCCATGGCTCACGAAACTCCAGGCTGGCTTGGGTTTCCCGCTTCCTTCTTTGGCAAGACTGCACCAAACCTTTTCAAGAGATGTGTTCTTACTTAGAGGAAAGGAAATATCGGATCCAAGCCATTTTACACGCACCAGATGCCAAGCACCAAACAAAGCAGCTCAGCTTTTCAAAGATTTGATATCGTAACTATAGCCACTTGAGTAAAAGCTCAGTCCAGAATAGCCAAGTTAAATAAGGCAGAAGTAGGGCTAAATTGATCTTCACGTCTAGTGTTCATAAATCTGCATGAAGAAGTTCCGAATCAAAGAAAATAAATTACAAATGTGTAATACTGGCTCACGCCCAGTGGATTTGCATGTTTCGGAGGAGAAACACGTGTCTTGGGGTTGCTGTGGGGACTGTCTTTTCTCAGTGCAGGATGAGTTTGGAGCTGATTATGGAAATGGAATCAAGAAAATCCTGGGATTCTAGAAGACAGCACCTTGGGAGATCACCCACCTGGAATTCTCGCCTCCAAGGAGGAGGAGGAGAGAACCGGTCTCATCGATGTCTTGAGAGCCATTGAGACATTGGAGTGGATTTCAGTGGCTTTCACAGGAGACCCACTGCTTCATTGATCCCTAGATGAGCGTCTCAGACACAAGAATACAGAACTGCAAAGAATGAAACCTGTATCATAGGTCCGACAGGATTGGTGGAATTTCTGGCCCCAAGCAGAGGAAACATTCTGAGGTCAGGTAAGTGGGAGGGAGTCGAACTGAGGAGGAGGCTGACTTTCTAGCAAGTGCACTTATTTGCTAATAGTAAATGCCTTTGGCAATGGAGACACTTGTCTCCTTCTCAGAGAACTATCTCCAGGCAAGGGTAGGATCTTTCATTGCTCAACTCCACTGCACGGCACACACAGACAACACAATGTGAAAAGTGCCCCTGGAGCCCTGCACTGAGGAATCCCTCCTCCATGTATGACCCTGCCCTCTTGGCTGCAGCTGACTGGACCTGGGCATGAATATGTGACCAGGCTGAGCCAATCAGAGCAACCAGATTCCCTCTTTTAAGAATTTGGAATTGAGTTGAGAAACTTCCAATTAATCTAGGTTGTTCCCATATAAAAAGACAAAGTACCCTTTGTCTTCTGGAACAGGTTGTGTATATGCGTTGGGTGCTGGTTGGGGAGTGGGTAGTCTTCTACCTGAGGCTACATGTTCTGGAAAAGGAGAAGAATGTAGGTGATAACAGGAGAGAAGTAGCTGCAAGAGATAAGAGGCCCTGTAGACACAGCTGACAACTTCTGTTCCTGGCTGCAGACCTCTCCTGAGGCCCAGCTGCATTTCTGTTCTTGGGTTCCATGAGATCTCTCTGTCTTTAAAATGAAAAGTGTTGGGGTGCCTGGGTGGCTCAGTTGGTTGAGCGTGCAACTTCGGCTCAGGTCGTGATCTCGCAGTTCAAGAGTTCAAGCCCCGCATTGGGCTCTGTGCTGACAGCTCAGAGCCTGAAGCCTGCTTCAGATTCTGTGTCTCCCTCTCTCTCTGCCCCTCCCCTGCTCATGCTCTGTCTCTCTCTTTCTTTCTCTCAAAAATAAGCAAAGAAAAAAATAAATACATTAAATAAAATGAAAAGCGTTACCAAAAGTCACTTAAGTTATTGGCGATTACTACTAAACTAAGAATTTTAACAGAGGTACTAAATAATATAATCACGTATGAGAAGATAGGCCTTTTGTGCTAGAATGGCCTCCCTCCCCTTTGTAAGAGATGCTTAATCAGGGAGAACTAGATGTAAACCAAATAGGCTTTCTATTATCAATGCACTCTCAGGGCCCTCTAAGAGCAGCCACATTGACTGTGTAATCTGGCCTCACTGTCAGTATGTTTTTCTGTTGTAAAGTTCTTCAAATTCAACCTGTTGTGTTACTTGCTGCAGCTCTGGCCTTGTTCTTATGGTTCTCATCTAAGTGGATTTGGAGAATAAATGACAACCAACCACTCTTGGAATAATAACTTCAAGTGCTAGACGTGGAAATGGGCAGAAATTTCGAGCTAACTTGGTTCAACCCTCTAATTTGTCAAATGAGGAGTCTGAGACCACAGAGGCTTATGTGATTTGCCCAAGGTCACATGTCTAATTGTGGCAGAGCAGGAACTAGAACCCAGATTACAAGCTGCCCCAAAGCCAGATTTCATCCAAAAGAAATGCTAAAAGCAAAGCCAGTCATGTTTCTGCTTGTTAATTTTAACTTCCAGTTATATGATCTGGAGAGCTTCTAACTCTGGGACACTTTCACGGGAAAATTCCTTGCCAAATAGCTGAATGGTTTCTCTGTTTAATTACTGACTCAAGAGTATATAGTTAAGTCATCGGGCTTTTAAGATCATCTTTGCAATTTTGTACTTACTAGGATAAAAAGAACCTTCTGAATTTTGAGTTTATAGATCTCATTAAAAGACTGTACTCAAGAAGTCAGTCAAGTTTTAGAAAAGTGTATACCACATGAAGTTAAAATTGTTCTAGACCCCTACCCCGCCTCCCAAGAAGGAGGGAAAAAGAATATACACTTAACTATGTGTTAATGGTGTGTTTGTGAGTCATGACCAAGTCCATTTTCAGTATGAGTTATGGGTGGAAATGGCTCTTATTATCACCATTTAATATGACTTTGGTTTCAGATAGAGTATAGAAACACATATGTAAGGTGATTTAATCCCACTGAGTCTATAATGCTTCTCTAACATTGCATTGTTCAAAGAAATGCCAAATCCCGGGCAGCCAAATGCATTATTCTTCTTTAAAAAAAAAAAAAAAAAGATTAGGTCATTTGAACCCAATTAAAATCCCCTTTCCTTCAAATCAACATGGGCTATTATAATGAAGACTCTTTTTATCAATGGAAAATGAGAAAATAATCAATATGTTTAGAATACTAGGTTCAGTATAATATAGAGAGAGAAGAGAGTTAGTGCTGGGGTTAGGTGTGTGTGTGTGTGTGTGTGTGTATGTGTGTGTGTGTGTGTGTGTTAAGCTGTGCCCTCAGCATATGATGCCTTCCCATAAGAGGTAAGGGCTTGGGCTGACTTGGTCATGGCCCTGATCAAATAGGAAAAAATGGGGTTTCTAGCATGAGGAGAAAAAAAAAGAAAAATATCCCAGATAAGGCCCACTACTATAGAAAAGGAAGGAAGGGAGGGAGACAAGGAGGAAAGGGAGAGTGAACAACAGATTAAAGTAAAACTCTTTGCCTGATCCAGCCATGCCAAGAATTTGCCGTGTGATCTCTAGTTACCCACCTCCCCTCTCGGGTGCCTCCGGGAAAGTTACATTAGAAAACCTAAAGTGTCTACCAATTCTAAATTTCTACGATCCTGGAATATACATCCTGAAAACAAAAAATGATAGGTCTTCAAAAACAGTCATCCAGTTCATAGAAGATGTTATTCAAAATTGCAGCTAATACTATACAGGACATAGAATGACCTCACATACCCCATACACCAGGATGATACGTATCATACATGCTGAACTTGACTCTTCAACCAGACGCCTCGTCAATTTGACCCTTACTTTCAAAATGGATAATAGGAAATGGATACAGAGAAGGGGAAATAGAGAATAGGAAATAGATAATAAATAGACGAGAAGTTTTCCCATGCATAGATTTCTCTCCAGGAAACTCCTGGCAAAGAAATCCTCAGTGATGGTACAGCAGTCAATATCCCGTGAAAGCACTTGCAAGTCAGCTGCTGAATTGGGGCTTTACTCCCATCAGGACAGTGGCCCTAGCAAGGTTATGGGCTCTTTCACCCACTCCAGCCAAGATACCCTACCTGGAACCCAGAGAACAAGCCACGCTCACTTGTACCTCCATTCCTTCCATCTGCCCTTCCTTCCACCATCCCCCAAGTAACCCTCCTCACCCTCCCCCTCCCGTACAGACCACGTATCCCCCAGGCCTCAGTTTTGGTCACCACAATCTCTCAGAAGCCTCTTCAGGAAATTTAAGGCTGGATTTGGAGCCCCTTGTAGGTTTGCCTGCACTAGGCCTGGTGTATCAGTCACCTTTTGCTGTGTACATAGTCACAAAATCTCAGTGGAAATACAACCAAAAGTATTTATTTCCCACTCATCCATCTGCAGATTGGCTGGGTCAGCCCTTGTTCCATGTCTTATTCTGAGGGGCAGTGGTCCACCAGAGCGTACGTCTCTCACGGTGATGCATAAACTCAAAAACTCAAGGCCAAGAGCAAGCTTCTTCAGCCCCTGCCTGTGTCCTAATTGGCCAAAGCAAGACACATGGCCAAGCCCAGAACCAAGACCCAGGGAAGTACACTCCCCCCTGGGAAACCCCAGGAAGAATGAATGTATAATACTAATGCTACAGGGAAGTGAGGAATTGGAACCAACAATTCACCCACCTATGTTAAGAGCACCCATCACAGCATATTGTCATGTGTGTGAAACCTCCCTCTAGACTTTTACCTTCTTAAAAGCAGGTACTAGATTTTTTCATCTTTGTGTTTATAATATGGCATATAATAGTCACTTGAAACATTTGAGTGGATGAATGAATGAATGAATGAATGAATGAATGAAAATAGGCAGTACTATTCCAGGCTCTGTCCTGTCCTTCATAAGGCTCCTCCTGTGTGCCTACTGAATGTCCTTACTATGGTTGCCAAAAGGAGAGCAGAATCAGTATAAATGAGATCTAGCCCCTATTGGGGAGGGCAATGAGGAAAAAAAGGACTTGCATCCTAAGTCACTTGATCTAGTTTGGTCCACGTCCTTGAATGCCATTGGCAGCCCCCTTGAAAAGAGTTCTCATCATGTCTAACCCCGTTGGGTTCTGAGGTCCCACAGGATCACAGCCTAAAGTGGTGGGGCTCTAGAACACATTTTTAAAAGGTATTTCAAACTCAGATCTGCTGCTCAGTAATTTGATTTAGAGAAAACAGAGGAAATGGAACACATTTCTAAGCAAATATTTCCCTGATTACTTACACATGCAAATACAGGGACTAAATTTAGATGTGTAATTAAGCATCTAGTTATTTTTGAGTCTACTCTTCTAGGCCAAATCAGATGCCCCAAAGAGGCACATGGTTGGTTTATTTCTGTGTACTTGCTTATTTCTGTGTATTCAGGCTCTCACCTGGAAAAAAAAAAATGCACTGGCCCAGGGGTCTTGGTGACCCAGTTGTGGGCCTAAAATAATAAGATGGTTCAAGGGCATGCCAAGTTTTGTGATTTCAAAATATTCATCTGACCAGAATAATGCTTCTCTGGGCAGAGAAATACGTGGTGATGATCCCCTCCTAGACAGTGGGAAATAAGGGAAAAGTAGCTGCCATTGTCAGCTGTCACTCTTGTAATGAAGAATTAATGGTCAGCTAGTCAAAGCCAATAGTGGTTTCCCATGCTGCAATTAGTTTTTAAATATACTTTCAAGATCCATATGAAAACATTAATGCCCTGCAGTTTTGTGCCAAATGATGTGCTCAAATGCCAGTTTTATAAATATAAAACAGATGAGTGGTTTGGAAAATCTACTTTGCAAGCACATGGTATTAGCCCCTTACCTCCTAGTCACAGTGGCCAGCTGTGCAACTTTCTTGTTGCCTTTCCTAAAAGCATCATTTGCTCTAGAGCGTCCACTCAAATGATGCCTTAGTGACAAACAGTGACTGGGAGCTTGTCCGTGATGGTCACACACGTGCCCCTCTATGGCACTGATGGCCAACTTTGCCGTGACTTCCTGCATCAACGCTATCGAGAACATCCTTCTTTGACACTCAGAGAATGTCCTGTGTTATCTACTCTGTTTCCAAGTCTCTACCCTACTTCTCCCACTCCTCCCTTCCTATAAGCTTTACATGGAGTATGACTCTACAGGCTGTTATCTGCTAAGTAGGAAAAGAGGTCTTCTGTTTATAAGGGAGCCCATGTTGCAGGTGTGGGAAATTTTTTAAATACCCTTCAGTGAGAACGTGCCAAGTAATGTGTTTATAAACATTAACACACTCACTTCTTGGGAACAAATCTAACAACCCTACAAGCTAGACATTATCCTCTCCATTCTACAGATGACGTGAAGCAACTTTTCCAAGTTTCAAGTAAACAGAAGAGCTGGGATTCAAGCCCAAGCCTACCTGAATGCAAATCTCAGGCTTTTAACCAATCATTGCAAGCCTCTTCCACTATCCCCACGGAAACCTAGAGAAGCCTTGCAAGTAAGGCCCCAGTCCAGTTCATTGTTAATAATGCCTTGCATATAAGATATTTGAGTTTTTCATCGTGAAGTATCATTGCATCAATGATAAAAAACAAAACAAAACCAAAAGCACAATGCACTCAATTTGGCTGGGATACTTTATGGACATATAGTTCTCCATGAATATCCAAAACTAGGATTGCAGACCCCTGCTTGCCTCTATTTCCCCCAAGGTAGAAATAGTATGCCCACGCTGAAATCTTATGCTGTCTTACCCACTGCATTTTAACAGACAGAAGCAAGTCATGTGATAGCATCTGATTGTCATCTCTGTGTGGTCTGGAACCTAAAGCTTAGAAACATCAACTGGCTTTGGACAGTTATTCTTAGTGAGTTGAGAATGACACCACAAGCCGAGAAACATAGACTCTGACTTTTGAAAGCATGATCTAAGGTTCACACAAGAAGGGTTGTGCTCAGTTTGCCCCTGGTGACCCTGTTATCTAACACAAGGAGTTCTTAGAGTTTCCAACGTGTTGGAATAGTACGGAGGAGAGGCTGGCCATGTCCCACTGATGTGTCAGGGGGTTTTCCCAAGAGAGACATGAGGACAACTGGTCTTCCAAAAGCCTCCAGCATTGCTGGGAGCCTACCTGTGCATTTTGTATCCTCTGCCTGTCGGGAGAAAGAACACATAACGTAAGTCTATCACACTGGCCAAAGAAATGAGAGGTGGAGTCACACCTGGGTGGCCCAGTCGGCTAAGCGGCTGACTTCGACTCAGGTCCTGATCTCAGGGTTCGTGAGTTCAAGCCCCACCTCGGGCTCTCTTGTCAGTGCAGAGCCTGCTTCAGATCCTTTGTCCCCCAGTCTTTCGGCCCCCACTTCTCAAAAATAAACAAAAACATTAAGAAAGATGAGCGGTGGAGAATCGGGGGCTAATGTCCAATTGAAGTGGAAAATAAGAAGTGCTTGTGGCTAAAGGAAGCATTCCTTTTGTCTCCAAAACTCAGGAGCTGGGAACAGGTCTGAGCGGGGGGACTGTGCTTGGAACCGCGGTCAACAGCTCTAACTCCGCACACCTCCTGCAGTTGTCTCTGGAAGAACGCCTCTTCCTGTTGAAGGGAAATGGCCGAAACACTTCTCGGGTGAGCAGTTGTGTGGTTTAGGGCTATTTACTGTCCCTAATGAATGCGAAGCCTGTCCCTCTCCTCCATAACGGTGTGACTAGCACAAACATGATACACAGTGCTCTGCGGCTGAAAATGGCAGATGGCATTAAATTAATTTACGGAAGGCACGTAGTCCAAGTTGGCCGTCACACTGCTGCTGGGGTTAAAAAACAAAAGCTTTTCCCTTTATCCTTGGCACTTTAAACTTGTCTTTTCAGTGCAAATGTTTTGTGCTTCTAAAGTTTATATGTCCAGAAAATTGGTCGATAGCAATGTGAATGAGATTAGCTCAAGACCCTCCATGACAGTGACATCGGGGGTTACCCATGTTGCTGCCACTTGAACCTAAAATACACATCACCAAGATTTCTCAGTTTCTTGCTTCTCTCCCTTTGTGCTTCTATAAGAGCTGTTTCCTCTGGGACATTGTCCACTTACCGACAGCATTTCCATCATGAGTATTGCAAGCTGGTAAAAAAACAAAAAACAAAAACAAAAAACCAAACTGCTCAGCCTTGCCTTTTCCCCTGGTGCTCACTGGAATTTCTGTCAGCACCAGGGTGAACACGTCTCCAGAGAGTCCAAAGAGAAGACTAGCATGATCATCATCACATGTATGTCTTCCTCATATGCCTTTCTGATTAATTTGTAACCTTTTCAAGAATATGCATAAGAGGTAGGGTGTTGGGAAGATAAAAACCGTCTGTGGAATATTACTTCTCATTTGCTTCCATTCTGAAATAGAAACTCCTGCACATCCTTCCAGTCCCAGTTTCAAATGCCACCTCCGTCATAAAATTCTCTCCAATATTTAAGTCAGAAGTTACCTTTCTCCCCTGGGCCCTCCCCAGCCTTTGCAGGGCACCTAAGTCACAGTACTCATTACTTTGGGTCTGATCTTTTAGTTCCGGAATTACAAACGTGCTTCTAGACTATAAACTCCGGTTGGCAATAGTCCTGTTCAAATCTGTACCTACATCGTGCATCCGGTGTGATGCCCCGCATGTAATAGGTTTTCAGTACGTGTTTGCTGAATGAATGAATCTACAAAAGTTTTTTGAAATATCGTATTTCAGTGATGCTGAAACTTTGTCATGCTTCAGAATAACTTTGAGGTCTTGCTAAATTGTAGACATCTCAGGTCTGGGGTGACGCTGGATACTTTGCATTCCTAACCGTTTCCCAGGCAATGCTGGTGACTTTTGTCCAGAGGCCTCTTTTTGGGAAGCACTGAACGATCTTGCTCACATTTCAATTATCTCTGATATTAGGTTATGTCTTAAATTTGTTGACATGGTAGTTTAATTGACAAATTTTTGCTTTCATAGTAGTATATAAAATAATGGTTTTACAACTCACGGTATCTTAGATTAAATGAAATGTGGTAAGTTTCCTGTTACAGATTTGACTCTACATTATAAAACATAGCAATGAAATGTTTAAAAATTTAGACCGTTACTAATTCTAGAGAACATATGCATTCAATTGTGGTGCTTAATTTTTACAATCGCAACAGAGTAAATCATCTTTAGGAACTCATATGAGATCCATAGAATAAAAGGTAAGCTCAGATGGCATTTTCAAATTCATGTCTGGTGACTGCTAAGGCCAGTCTCTCTCTCTGAAGTAAAAGTTCCATGAGGTCAGAGTTTGTATCTGGTTTTGCTCATCATTGTAACCCTAGTTCTAGAAACGTTTCTGAATAGGGCTCAATAAGTATTTGTTAGATAAAAAATTTTATTTAAAAAAGCTAGAGGGGCACCTGGGGGGCTCAGTTGGTTAGGCATCTGACTCTTGATTTCGGCTCAGGTGATGATCTCACGGTTCATGGGATCGAGCCCCACAGTTGGGTTGTGTTCTGACAGCGTGGAGCCTACTTGGGATTCTCTCTCTCCCTCTCTCTCCACCCCTCCCTCCCTCTCTCTCTCTCTCTCAAAATAAATAAATATAAATTTTAAAAAATTAAAAATTAAAAAGCTAGAGTTTCTTACTTGCAATAAAAGATGAATTATAAGACATATGATGATTTACTGGTAGAATATTCAAACCAATGCCAGTACTTCCGACTTCCTCTCTCCTATGCTAACAACTTCGAAACAAATCAAGGGCAATAATGACCAAGGAACCCATTAAACTGAAAATATCCCAGTTACACAAGTATCCCAAGGTCATAGGCACAGATAGTTGTTTCACTGCCCTCCTTGCAGGAGTCGGCCATTTGCCATCTTCAGGAAATGCTGCTTGCTGGGAAGTGGTGAGGACATTGAACTAGACCTGGACATATCATAGTCAAATTGCTGAACACCAAAGTTGAAAATCAAAGTCTAAAAGAAGCCAGAGGAAAAAAAGACACATTACACATAAGGGGGAAACAATACAAATGAAGGCTGATTTCTCAGAGACGCAGTGGAGCCCAGAGAGTATGGAATGGCATTTTAGTGTTGAAAGGAGAAAACTGTCGGCCTTGAATTCTATAAAAGTGTCTTTCAGAGGGGCACCTGGGTGACTCAGTCAGTTAAGCGTCTGACTTTGGCTCAGGTCATGATCTCACAGGCCATGGGTTTGAGCCCCATGTCGGGCTCTGTGCTGACAGCTCGGAGCCTGGAGCCTGCTTCGGATTCTGTGTCTCCCTCTGTCTCTGCCCCTCCCCTGCTGCTGTTCGGTCTCTCTCTGCGTCTCGAAAATAAATTAAAATGTTAAAAAAAATAGATTAATTAAATTAAATTTAAAAATCTCTCTCAGAAATTAAAGTAAGATAAAAGACATTTTCAGAAAGGCAGAAGCTGAGGGGATTCGTTACTAGCACTCCTACACTACAAGAAATAATTAAGAAGAAAAAAAAGAGTGAAGAACAAGAGAGCGTAAATACCTGGGGAAACACAAAAGAACACCTAAATGATGTATATTCATATAGCTATGTAGATGTAGGTGTTTATAGATATGTATGCACATACCTATATGTCATCCTTTAAAAGATTACGGACCGAGGCCAAACTAACAATGTAGTATGAAGTTTACCACATAAGTAGAAGTAAAATATAAGAAAAGAAGGGGTAGAAGGGGCCTGAATGATATTACACAGATGAAAGATTCTTATGCTGATTGTCAAGATATTGTTGAAGATAGATTATGATAATTTAAAGATGTATATTTAGAGACACCTGGGTGGCTCAGTTGGTCGGGCGTCCGACTTCAGCTCAGGTCGTGATCTCACAGTCTGTGGGTTGGAGCCCCGCGTCAGGCTCTGTACTGACAGCTCAGAGCCTGGAACCTGCTCTAGATTCTGTGTCTCCCTCTCTCTCTGCCCCTCCCCCACCCACACTCTGTCTCTCAAAATATGAATAAACATTAAAAAAATAAGGATGTATATTTTAAAAAAAAGTTTTTTATGTTTATTTATTTTTGAGACAGAGAGAAACAGCATGAGTGAGGTAGGGGCAGAGCAAGAGAGAGACACAGAATCCAAAGCAGGCTCCAGGCTCTGAGCTGTCAGCACAGAGCCTGACACGGGGCTCAAACCCACCAACCGTGAGATCATGACCTGAGCCAAAGTCGGATGCTTAATGGACTGAGCCACTCAGGCACCCCTAAAGATGTATATTTTAATATCTAAAATAACCTTAAAAAGATCACTCAGAGGTATTATAAAGAGGCAGAACTTAAAGGTCAATACAGAAGTTTAAGTGGAGTTTTTAAAAATAAGTAAATCACCCAAAAGGTAGTAGGGAAAAAAAGGAAAGAAAAAAGATGGGACAGAGAGAGAGAGAGAGAGAGAGAGAGAGAAAATAGCTTCAAAATATATGAAGCAAAAACCAGATAGAAGATGGGGAAAATGGGAGGAAGGCACAAGTCTAAAATCACGCTTCAATAGTTTAGCATTGCTTTCTCAGTACCCGATTGAAAAAGTAGCAAAAAGGATACTAAAATTTTTAAAGGTTTGAATAACACTATCAACCAACTTGACCTAATTGACATTTATAGATCACTATGCCCAACGACAGCAAAATATACATTCTTCTGAACTGCACGTGAGCCATTAACCAAGATAGACAAAATATGTTGAGCCATAAAATAAGATTCATTACAATTAAAAGGATTGAAATCACACAGAGTACATTTTATAACAGTAGTGGTATTAATATAAAAACAATAAGATATTTGTACAAAACCCAAATATTTGAAAGTTAAACTATACATGTTTAAATAACCTGTGGTCACAGGAGAAATCACAGAGAAAATTAGAAAATATTTTGAAATGAATGATAATGAACACAAAACATACCAAATTCATGCAATATAGCTAAAGAAGTGTTTAGAGGGAAATTATGTTTTTAAATTTCTCAGAAAAAAAGGAGTATACAGAATAAATGATCTAAGCCTCCACATTAAGAAGCTGAAAAAAGAAGAACAAATACAACCCAAAGTAGAAGAAAGAAAAATATGAAGGTGAGAATGGCAATCAATGAAATAGAAAATTGGCAAATAATAAAGTCAATAAGTATTTTTTCAAAAGATTAGTAAAATTCCAGGCAAAACTGATCAAGAAAAACAGAGAAAATACTATTATACAATTATGCAAAAGAAAGCAAGAGACTATTATAAACAAGTGTAAGTCAATATTAGATAAAATAGATGATTAATTTGAAAAAGACAATTTACCAAAATAGATATTGGAATATATAACAAAATTAAATAAATAAATAAATAAATAAATAAATATTCCTATGTTGTTTCAAATAACTGAATTCATTTAAAAAAAAAACTTTGTACAAAAAAACCCTTGAGACCTAGGTGATTTTTGCTGATGAAATCTATCATTAAGGAAGAAATAATGTTCAGCACAAGCTGTTTCAAAAATAGAGGAGGGAATAATTTCCAATTCATTTTATGAAGCTAGCATAATCCCAATACCAAATACTGACAAAGATATAATAACAGGAAACTATAGATAATATTCCTCATGAACATAGATTAAAAATTACTGACAAAATATTAGAAAAATAATTCAGCTATACATTTAAAAGGAAAATATATCATGACCACGTGAGGTTTTCAAGGAATGCAAGGTTGGTTTGACATTAGAAAATTAGTCAATGAAATTAAAGAATGAAGGGGAAAAAGTATATGATCATCTCATTCGATTCATAAAAAGTCTTTGACAAAAGTCAACACCTACTCATGATAATTCTGACAAATTTAGAAATAGAAGAATCTCTCTCCAATTGCTAAAAAGGCATTTATAAAAATCTATAGCTAACATAATACTTAATATTTCCTCCTAGATCAGGAATAAGTCAAGGGTATCCACTGTATCATTTCTATTCAATATTTTACTGAAGTTTCCAGCCATTGTAATAAGGTAAGAAAAATAAATAAATACAGATAAAAGCCATAAAAAAAAGGTAAAATTGTTGTTCTTTGAAGATGACATGAATATGTATGTAGAAAACTCTATGGAATATACAAAATAATTATGTAACCAATGAGTGAATTTAGCAGGGTCAATATACGAAAGTCAATTCTATTTTAATATACCAGCAATAAACAATTTAAATAAAATAAATAAATTTAACACAATTTAAACTAAATAAATAAAAAGAGCATTTGCAATAGCATCAAAAATATGAATTACTTAGGAAAAATCTAATAAAAGACATACAATTCTTCTACAATAAAAACTATAAAACGTTGTTAAAAAAGAAGATTAGACAAAATAGAGACATACTACGTTTATAAATTGGAAAACTTAATGTTCTTAAGACATTTTCCCAAGATTTATTTACGGATTTAATACAATCTTTTCAAATTTCCAACATGCTTTTTTAAAGAAATTGACAAGCTGGGTCTAAAACTGTTACGGAAATGCCAAAATAGTTTCAAAAATGAATAAAGTTGAAATAATTTATTACCTGGCTTCAAAACAGAATGTAATGCTATATGAATCAAGACACTGTGGTATTGATATGAAGATAAGCAAACACCAATAGAAAAAAATTCCAGAAATAGACCCACACATATAGAGCCAATTGATTTTTGAGTAGAAGTGACAAGATAATTCTATTAAAAAAAAGAAAGACTTGTTAACAAATGGTGCTGGAAACTGGATAGCCATATGAAAAACAAAAATAAGCTTGATTTCAATCTCACCCCATGCAATGAGATTAGTTAACCTAGAGGAATAAAATTTCTAATAAAAAACATAAAATTGTATCTTTGCAATATTAGGGTAGGCAAAGAATACTTAGAAAGTACACAAAAAAACACTTAGCATTAAAAATAAAAATTGGCTACCTACACATTCAATGTAATCCCAATCAAAATTGCACCAGCATTCTTCTCGAAGCCAGAACAAGCAATCCTAAAATTTGTATGGAACCACAAAAGGCCCCGAATAGCTAAAGTAATTTTGAAGAAGAAGACCAAAGCAGGAGGCATCACAATCCCAGACTTTAGCCTCTACTACCAAGCTGTAATCATCAAGACAGCATGGTATTTGCACAAAAACCGACACATAGACCAATGGTAGAACAGAAACCCCAGAACTAGACCCACAAAAGTATAGCCAACTAATCTTTGACAAAGCAGGAAAGAATATCCAATGGGAAAAAGACAGTCTCTTTAACAAATGGTGCTGGGAGAACTGGACAACAACATGCAGAAGGATGAAACTAGACCACTTTCTTACACCATTCACAAAAATAAACTCAAAATGGATAAAGGACCTGAATGTGAGACAGGAAACCATCAAAACCCTAGAGGGGAAAGCAGGAAAAAACCTCTCTGACCTCAGCCACAGCAATTTCTTACTTGATGCATCCCCAAAGGCAAGGGAATTAAAAGTAAAAATGAACTATTGGGACCTCATGAAGATAAAAAGCTTCTGCACAGCAAAGGAAACAATCAACAAAACTAAAAGGCAACCAACAGAATGGGAAAAGATATTTGCAAATGACATATCGGACAAAGGTCTAGTATCCAAAATCTATAAAGAGCTCACCAAACTCCACACCCGAAAAACAAATAATCCAGTGAAGAAATGGGCAGAAAACACGAATAGACACTTCTCTAAAGAAGACATCCAGATGGCCAACAGGCACATGAAAAGATGCTCAATGTCACTCCTCATTAGGGAAATACAAATCAAAACCACACTCAGATATCACCTCACGCCAGTCAGAGTGGCCAAAATGAACAAATCAGGAGACTATAGATGCTGGCGAGGATGTGGAGAAACGAGAACCCTCTTGCACTGTTGGTGGGAATGCAAACTGGTGCAGCCGCTCTGAAAAACAGTGTGGAGGTTCCTCAAAAAATTAAAAGTAGACCTACCCTATGACCCAGCAATAGCACTGCTAGGAATTTACCCAAGGGATACAGGAGTACTGATGCATAGGGGCACTTGTACCCCAATGTTTATAGCAGCACTCTCAACAATAGCCAAATTATGGAAAGAGCCTAAATGTCCATCAACTGATGAATGGATAAAGAAACTGTGGTTTATATACACAATGGAGTACTACGTGGCAATGAAAAATAATGAAATATGGCCTTTTGTAGCAATGTGGATGGAACTGGAGAGTGTGATGCTAAGTGAAATAAGTCATACAGAGAAAGAAAGGTACTGTATGTTTTCACTCTTATGTGGATCCTGAGAAACTTAACAGAAGTCCATGGGGGAGGGGAAGAAGAAAAAAAAAAAAGAAAGAGGTTAGAGAGGGAGAGAGCCAAACCATAAGAGACTCTTAAAAACTGGGAACAAACTGAGGGTTGGTGGGGGGTGGGAGGGAGGGGAGGGTGGGTGATGGGTATTGAGGAGGGTACCTTTTGGGATGAGCACTGGGTGTTGTATGGAAACCAATTTGACAATAAATTTCATATTAAAAAAAATAAAGATACACAACACTGTATAAAAAATAAATAAAATAAAAAATAAATTAAAATAAAATAAAAATTGGCTTTCATCAAGATAAAAATTTCTGCATATCAAAACACATCATTAAGATAATGAATAGGAAACCAGTCCGTATCTCTGACAAAAGGCTTGTATTCACTATATATAAGGAACTCCTCTAAGTGAATAATAAGGCAATGTAATTTTTTTAAGATGGACAAAAGATTTGAGCAGCCATTTCACAAGAGAAGATATAAGTATGACCAATAAGCACAAGAAATGTTTTCAACATAATTAGTTATCACTAATATGCAAATTAAAACCACAATGAGCTATCATTTTATACTCATTAAAATAGCTAAAATATAAAGTTTGACAACCCACAAGTTGATGGTGATGTGGAGAAAATGGAACTCTCAAACATTGCTGGTAGGAATGGAGAATGGTACAACTTAGGAAAACAGTCTTTCAATTTCTTATAAAATTAATTTTGATAAGTTTAGATAAATAAACAAAAAATATCTTCTACATGCATACTATGACTCAGAAATTCCATAGTCAATATTTCTCAAAAGAAATGAAAATGTATGTCCTCAAAGAGATCTGTACAAGATTATTCAGAGAAGCTTTATTCACAATAGCCCTAAGCTAGAAATAGATCAAATGTTCAGTAGGAAAATGGATAGACACAATGTGATGTTTTCATAAATTGGAATAGCAATCAGAAACAAAACAACAACAAACACTGATGATACAACACGTTGATGAATCTAGACTTCCTGTTATGCTAAGCAAAAGAAGCTAACCAAAAAGGCATATACTGTATGATTCCATTTATATGAAGACCAAATTGAGCAAAATTCATCCATGGTGAAAAAAGTACATAAATAGTAGTTATCTTTTGTTCGGTGAATTCAATTGTCATGATGTATTCAATTTTCAAAATCATTGAACACAATATTTAATACTTTTTAATGGATTATATATAAAAATTATACCTCAATTTTTTTTTAATAAAAGCAACTATACCTGGTGGGTTAATAAAAGCAACTATATCTGGTGGGTTATCAAGTACATAAATAACTACTATGTGGGGTAAAGTTCATTCATCCAACAAACGTTATCAATAGCTTATTATGTGCCAAGCACCATACTAATCTCTGGGAATACCAAGTACTACTAGACATGATCCCAACATTGAAGAACACATGGATTTGGAGGAGGGGAGGTCAAATGATTCCAGAATGTGGGAACAAGTGCTTCAATACAGCAAGTGACTACGGCTGTGTATAGGAGTGAGCAAGACTTTACAGAATAGGATAATGGCCTCTTGTCTGACTACAGTGGCTGAATCATTGCTTGAGGAGAGAGCGGCTGTTGCCTTTTACTTTCGGCCTTTGGGACACGGGGTGATATTTAGCAGGTGTAAGGACTCAAAATAACAGTTCCTAAAACTTAAGGACAAACTCTTTTTCATAGTGGAAGATTGGAGAGACCTTTTCATCTCAAGGATAAACAGAAAAAGGTCAAACGTTTCCTGAGTAATAGGTTTAGGGGGAAACAGGTCTGTCAAGCCAGGGTCCCTATGCCACGCGGCAAAGCGGCCCACAAAACACCCAAGAGGATGTGGCTTGCTCACCACACCCCTTGGGTCATGACAGCCCTGCCAAAGAATGTAGGGGCCCAACAAAGAATGCTCTGAAAGCCATTTAAGAGCCTTCCAGGAAAACCTCAGCCAGTAATTCACCACTTGCAATGTGTGTGGGCGGGCTCCTGCTTCTCCCTCTCTTGCTTGGCTCCTCTAAATTCCTACCAAAACCCAGGTCTGCTGAAAAGGGGGATCAGGGCCAGGTACAGTTTGCTTACAGGTGATGTAGAGGACAAGGCACGTGTCTGAAAGTATCTGAGGACAGTAATGGGGAGCCTGCCTCTGAATGCCTTCAGGTGTCCCCTCAATGCTCCAGCTCCTGTAGGACCGGAGCTGTGACTCTCCACAGATTGGCCACCCAGAGAGAGGTGACCATGGGGGAAGCTCCCACGGGTCCTTTGCAACCACAACTGCATTAGTTTTCGATTGCTGACCTAACAAATTATCACAAACTTAGTGGCAAAACAAAACGTATTATCTTATGGTTCTGGAGGTCACAAGGCTAAAATGGGTCCATACGGTTTCATTCCTTCTGAAGGCTCCAAGAGAAAATGTTTCTTTGCCCTTTCCAGCTTTCAAAGGTGGCCCACATCTTTTGGCTCATGGCCCCCTTGCTCCATCTTCGAAGCTAGCATCTTCAAATCTCTCCCTGTCCCTTGGCTTCAGTCACCACATTATCTTCTCTCTGACACTGACTCCTTCTACATCCCTCTCATAAAGACCCTTGTGTTTGTTTACATCAAGCCTCATGGTAATTTAAGATCGTGTCCCCCTCTCAAAATCTTTAATTTGGTCACATCTGCCAAACCTCTTTTGCTATAAAACGTAACATGCAAGTCTCCAAAAATTGGGACACGAGCATCTTTGGGGGATCATTATTCATCATACCACAACTCCAGACAATCTCACCTCGAGAATCACAATAATAACAAAAGCATACGGCCATTGAGTGTTTACTGTGTGATGTAAGTATCCATGTGGAGATAAAGATGGAGATAATTTTACATAGATATACATGTATACATTTGGATTGATAGATGACTGTATATATAAATATATATATATTCACGAAATATATATATATATATTCAAATATATATATTCATTATTATATATAATCTATCAGTCTAAATCTTCAAAGCCAATGCTCTTGACCTCACTGTCTCTCATCTCTGTTCCATGTTTCAATGAGAAACTCGGACTACGATTTCTTGTGTGCAATCGCTTCAACCTAATTTTTTCCTCCAGTTTGGACTAGCCACATCTGTGGTTGGGAAAACTAGAAATGGGTTAATTCCCAGTTGGCCATATCTACAGAAAGCATATAAATTATCCATTTCCCCCGTAAATGAAACTGTTTGTTGCTTATCCCTTGTGTCTTGTTTCCTTTCTTGCTTTCCCTTCCTCACTGTTTTTACTTTCCTTATCGTTTTCCAACCTCAAAAGAGAACGCATTTTCAAGCAGAATCATTCACCAACCCAAACTCTTTCCTTCATTCTTGGAATCTTCTTCAAATAACCCATCACAAATTATTCAAGCATCCTGGAAGGTGAAGTCCAGAAATACCACAGCAAAGGAAAAAAAACTGGGGGCTGAAAAAACAGAAATACATTAAGCCATGGTTTAAAACTGGAATAAAATAGAAATCAGTATCCCATGAAATAAGGGTGAATGAAGATTTGTTTTCAGGACGTCACCTGGACAGCATGCATTCTCAGTATCCTTTGGTGAGGTTTATTTTTAAATATTTTCATCTGTGGATTAAATCGGAGTCATGAAATTTTTAGAAGACAGAATCCCATCCTCAGAGACAATCCTTAAATGGCAATAGCTGATCTACGTTTGTGACAGTCTGTTTGTCTCCATGATAGTTAATATTGCTCTGTTGAGCCTTTTGCTGAGGACAAGAATGAAATACGCTCCTGATTTTTATATGCTTCTGACATTGCCAATGTCAGAATAGGGAATCTGGCTCATACTGCTTTGATATTTTTTTTTCTTACTGCCTCCTCAACAAGTGGTTCCTGAGTATTTATTGATAAGTATGACCATATTAAAATCTGGATCATGAAGAAATGATTTCAAACAAAAGTAGGAGAAACTAGAGTAGGAGGGGCAGGAAGGTAATGAATAATGAATCATGTTTCCCCAAACTTGAGGACCTAGACTATGTCCTGGCCCAGGTAAGTACACCAAGGTAAGAGCACTGAGTGCCTCCTGGTGGTCCTCTGGGGATCTCCTTCTCACCTTGCCTCACTTGGACCTTCTTTCCCTCCAGTTTCCAGGGCAAGGACCATAGCAGAACCTTCCATTCCATCAGAAGTTTATACCCAAAGGCGCCTGGGTGGCTCAGTCAGTTAAGCCTCCGACTTCAGCTCAGGTCGTGATCTCATGGTTCAGGTCTTGACCTCACAGTTCGTGGGTTCGAGCCCCACATCGGGTTGTCTGCTGTTGGCACAGATCCCACTTCGGATCCTCTGTCTCCCTCTGTCTCTGCCCCTCCCCAACTCTCACTCTCTCTTTCTCCCTCTCTCAAAAAAATAAATTAAAAAGTTAAAAAAGAAAAGTTTATACCCAAAACAGTAGAAACCTTCTGGGCGTAATATACATCATCATAATTGAGAAGTAATTTCTTCAGATTTGTATCTGAAATAATACTTAAATGCTTGAAAGGATTTAGTAATCAGAGGATTAGGTGATAAATGAACATTTTGAGAGATTTTACAAGATTATCAGAACCTGTTAACCCTCGTAAAACAACATCTATTTTTCCTTGAATCTTTTGAAAGTCTTCATGCAATACGTTAGCTTGTCTCCAACTTGTTTTCCATACTTAAGTCAGAGGTACTGTTTCAAAACGCAAATGTACTCCCTCCTCTCCTCCTATACCCACCCCTCCCCCCTCCCACTTTTCTCCTTGTTACCTCCTCCTACTCTCTCAGACCCCAGTTTAGGCCAGTGTTTCCTCAGAGAAGCCGCCTATGATTCCTTAAACTAAGTCAGCCCCCCTGACACATGCCTGCATAACTGGGTGGTCCATGGTATCTTGGCATAGCCAGGGCACGTGAGAAATACCTTAGCAGGAGTAAATCAGCAAACACACTTTTTCATGGATGTAGAGGCATCATTAGCATCAGCCGAATGTGGGCTGTGTTTTTTGATCAAGCAAGTGAAGGGGGGGGTGGGGGGGGGGTAGGGCGCAAGGAGTGGAGATTTCCCTGAGGTAACTACGAAAGAATGCTAGAGGGATGTAAAGATAGATGCGGATTTGTGTCTGAGAAAGGGGTTGTCTGAGGTAAAAGTCACTCCCTGAACTTGGAATGACCCAGAGAGACACTGGAGGCAGGGGGAGAGGGAGTCTCTTGTTTCTATCAGCTTGAGAGTTTCTTTAGAAAAAGCAAAGTGATCAAGGGAAGGGAAGAAGCAGAAGCAACCAACATTTGATAAGCTCACCTTGTTCCCGAAGGGTTTTAAAAATTCTTACAAAGATGCATACGATACGGTAAAATAAAATACATTCCAGGAAGCAATGGAAGTGAGAAAAGCAAGGTACATGCATGAGATTTACAAGAGAGTCTCTGCAGTAAAGGTGTAAAGCCTTTTGCCAATACTTTATTTATTTATTTATTTATTTATTTATTTATTTATTCATTCATTCATTCATTCATTCATTCATTTATTCATTTATTTATTTATTTTTAATGTTTATTCATTTTTGAGAGACAAAGAGAGAGAGATACAGGGCACGAGGAGGGGAGGGGCAGAGAGAGACGGAGACACAGAATCCAAAGCAGGTTCCAGGCTCTGAGCTGTCAGCACAGAGCCTGACGAGGGGTTCGAACCCACAAACCGTGAGACCATGACCTGAGCCGAAGTCGGATGCTCAACCGACTGAGCCACCCAGGTGCCCCTTGCCAATACTTTAGTTTGGATATACGTAAAATATTTCATTGACTTCTGAGGAAGCCATCTACAAATTGTATGGAAAACCATCATAACTGATATCATTTATGTAAAAACTATGTATATTTGTTTATGGATTTTTTTTTTAAGTGTGAAAATGATCTAGAAGGTACATATCAAGTATGACTGTGGTTAGCTCTGAGGAGACAGGGGTGGGGTGAGAGTTGGCATGTGAAAAAAGAGGTGTTTGGGGTTTGTTTCTTTTTTTGCCTTATATGTGTCTGAACTTTTTACAGTTAGCCTACGTTCATGTATGACTTTTATAATTTAAAGAGATTAATAGTAATAGAGCCTCTAAAAAAACCCAACAATATTCATCTTAAATATTGACAGATAGTTTATTATATATGTATCCAGTCATTCACTGAGATCAAATAACAGCATGCAGAGCACTTCTCAGTATTCAGAATATTTACTTCTATTATTACACAGGAGCCACCCAAGCAGGCAGGACCAGGCAAGACAGACCCCACTTTATTATCCCCACTTGAAAAATAAAGAAACAGAGGCAGCGAGCAGGTGGGTTGAGCGGCCCTGGCCATGAACTAGTGACAAGCAGATTTTGCAGACGAACCCAGGCCTTCTGACTCCCTCCCCACGTGCTCAGTTCCTTTTCTCCTAGGTTCACAGTGTGGCTGGACGTCTTAGCATTTTAAAGCTGGAATAAGGAAAGCTCTTTTGACTGTTGCATGTGACTGCTCATAAAAATGCTTCGTTGTAAACTGTCCTGTAACTTCTGAATTATGCTACATAAATGGTTTGAGGGTTTCTCATTACTGCAGCAGAAGAAAATTTACTGCTTTCATTTAAAGCCCTAGCACCCTCAGAAGAAAAGCCGCAGTAGCCGAATATCTTTATTACATGCTTGCCCTCAGAGCTAACGTCCTGAAAAAACCCTATTGCGTGCAGACAATAGTGTTCGGGGTAAGGCATTTCTTGAATCAGAGACTTAAGATGATAAAACATACGTGGCAGCCTTATTGGTAATTTGAGCAAATCATATTTCAGTGTATTTGCCTCCTTAATACTCTTGAGGACTCACGTGCAGGAAAGTAAACCTTCTCACTCATAACTGTCACTTCCCAGGGCGCCTGGGTGGCTCAGTCGGTTGAGCTTCCGACTTCGGCTCAGGTCGTGATCTTGGGGTTTGCGAGTTCTGGCCCCGTGTCGGGCTTTGCGCTGGCAGCTCAGAGCCTGGAGCCTGCTTCGGATTCTGTGTCTCCCTCTCTCTCTGCCCCTCCCCCGCTCACACTCTGTCTCTCTTTCTCTCTCAAAGATAAATAAACATCAAAAAATTTTTTAATAATAAAAAAACTGTTACCATCCATCCTGTGACCCCATAATTCTACTATGGGGTAACTCTAAAGTCCATTCCTGGAGTCTCTGAGACTCACACAGATAGGCAGTCAAGAGCCTACAAGAACTATATTTGTTTAAGAGCATTCAAAAATGATACATTTTAGGTGCACCTGTGTGGCTCAGTCATTGAGTGTCTGACTCTTGATTTTGGCTTAGGTCATGATCCCAGGGTCGTAGGATTGAGCCCTGAGATCCATGCTCATGGGGGCTGCTTAAGATTCTCTCTCCCAGCACCCACTCACCCCACTTGGTGTATACACACACACACACACACACACACACACACACACACACACTCCCCCCCCCCAAAAGATACATTTGATCTCTATCAGATATGGGGTATCTTGTCATTAGGAATCTAATACATTAATTTGAAATCTTACAAAACAGACAAATGAAGAGATGATTATTCACTTCATAAAGCTGGATCTTGGGGCACCTGGGTGGCTCAGTCGGTTAAGCATCTGATTTTTGCTCAGGTCATGATCTCACGGTTCATGGGTTCGAGCCCCGCTTTGGGCTCTGTGCTGACAGCTCAGAGCCTAGACCCTGCTTCAGATTCTGTGACTCCCTCTTTCTCTGCTCCTCCCCTGCGCTTGCTCTCTCTCTCTCTCTCTCAAAAATAAACACTTAAAAAAAATACAGAATAATTCAGATACATAACTTGTGTGGAAGCAGAATAAACCAGGCCAAAAGAGACCAAAGGAGATCATTGGGTTTTTTGTTTATTCGTTTTTGTCTTTGTTTTTTTGGGATTTTTGTTTTTTTGTTTTTGTTTTTTCTTTTTTTAGGAAGCTGGGGGACTTGTTATCTAGGTTCGGAAACAAGGGGAGAAGGTGGAAGGTAAGTCTGAAGTAGACAAACCAGTCCCTAAAGGCAAGGATAGGCTGGTCATTAAGAACCATTGTTTTGAAATCTAAGCTAGAAGGTAAATACTCAAGCAGAGTTATGCTGGTCATCAGTAGAAGTTGAGCAGGCCATGGGGCGGGGAGGGGCAGGGGTTAGAGAAATCTTGTTCCAGGTATCATGGAACCTGAGGTTCAGGTACAGGAAATCCCTACACTGGAAGGGGGCTAAAGCAAAAACACAGCCATAAAGGAACTACCTTCTTTTTTTTTTTTTTTTTTTTTTCAACGTTTTGTTTTGTTTTGTTTTGTTTTTATTTTTGGGACAGAGAGAGACAGAGCATGAACGGGGGAGGGGCAGAGAGAGAGGGAGACACAGAATCGGAAACAGGCTCCAGGCTCCGAGCCATCAGCCCAGAGCCTGACGCGGGGCTCGAACTCACGGTCCGCGAGATCGTGACCTGGCGGAAGTCGGACGCTTAACCGACTGCGCCACCCAGGCGCCCCAGGAACTACCTTCTAAACACATACAGCTTTTACATCTTTCAAATCACATTTGCCTGTATTGTTTCCTTTGTTTTGACCAAAAACCTCTGGGAGCTCTGATTATTCCCATTTGATGGATGAGATTAAAGTCAGACTATTGCAGACTCTGAACGACTAGAAGAGATGATAAGATGGGAGGTCATTGTGAGAGGTTACGTGTGGGACAAAGCCACGAAGCGTTCCAGAAGATTCACCTCTTAAATTACTGATGCTGTGGTTCCTCCTACCACATTACTCCTGTGCTAAAATGTCTTTCTATTTTGGACCAGTTATCTGTTGTACCTTCTAATTAGTCAAACGTGAATCGGCAATATCCATATTAGAAACACACAGGCAAAAATCAGAAGGCTTGAGAGGTCATTAGAAGTTGGAATGTATGAGGAAAATGCATGTCTGCTAGAAATTTGTTTTACTCTTGCAAATGACTGAAAACATTTCTTTTCTTTCTTTTTTTCTTTTTAATGTTTCTTTATTTCGAGATAGCACCAGCGGGGGAGGTGCAGAGAGAGGTGGGGACAGAGGATCCGAAGAAGGCTTCTGGCTGACAGTGGCCAGTCTGATGCGGGGCTCGAACTCATGAACGGGAGATCACAACCTGAGCCCACAACCTGAACCAAAGTCCGACGCTCAACTGACTGAACCACCCAAGGTGCCCCTGACTGAAAACATTTCTGAGTAATAAAGCAAGAGTCGAGAGAGTTTAACTTCTGTGATTCTTAGCATTTATATGTTTTTTTAACCTCTTTATTTTCCCCCATTTTGTCTCCATTACCAATGTGGAAGAAAATTTGAAATATTCTGACTAATGAAATGAGTATCTTCTGGCTAAATTCCTGGGTGATGTATACTTTTAGATAAAATCGCATACAGAGATATAGATATATTGGAGCCATTTTTTTGCCAGTCTGGCTTCCACTCAGCACAGGGCTTATAAAGTTCATGAAGGCCATCCCCTGGAGGCCACCATCACAGACTCCACTGACACCACTGTCACATGAAGCTGAAATCACCACCACTACTAATCACCCCTGACTGGAACTCCCCAAGGCCAAACCCAAACCCTGCCCTGCCTTAAATCCCAAATTCCAGGGAGGATTTTCAAGGCCAGCTGACTCTACCAAGCCTGAAAGCTATGTCATCCTTGGTCACCAAACAAAATGCCGTGGATGCTCTCTTGACCCTCTCACACACTCATGGCACTCTAAGCCTCCTGTGTCTATCTATCCAACCACTCTCTCTGCCTCTTGCCCCATAGCTTTCAACCTTGCCCTCTGGGATTCCCAGATTCATGATAACCCAACCACCCATGTCTTCAAACTCTTCGTGGATGCTTCTCTACCTCCTGACCTTAACTGAAACTGGGCTCTCCCTTGAAGACATGGCTCTCTCAAGTAGCTTTCTCCAGTTGAAGGAGCCCCTATATCCTCTTGAATATCCCAGTGGGTATCTCCAACTCAACTAGGACAAAATTGAACCAGTCATCTTCCCTATATTTTCCGTTCTCTTCCCTGTGCCTCCATGACAGTGACACAAAACTTACCCAGTCACTCACGCCAGGAATCTGGGGGTCCACCTCGACTCACCTTTCTCTTTTATCTTCCACGTTCTATCACTCACCAAGCCCTGACCATTTTTCCTGCTAACCAGTTCTCTAACCCATTCTTTCTCTTGTGTTTTTATTAGTAAAATCTAGTTCAAGGCCTCATCTCCTGCCTAGATGGTCATACTCCTTTCCTGCTTTTATTTCACCCAACACTATCCTCCACCCAGCTGCCACAGGGATCTCTAACACAGAAATCACCATGTTATTCCTTTGCCTGGACTGGTCCAGTGACTCCCCGGAACCTGGTTGAGCTCCCTCTCAGGGAAAACAGGCCCTCCTTGATCTGACCCTACCTACCTCTTCATTCTTATCTCCCCCAAATTGCTGCCTGCTGCTTTATATATTAAATGACTAGTCCTTTGCTGTACTCATCATGCTAAAATAATCCTGTGCTTTTCTTCATGTGGTTCCCCTTGCTTCAAATGCCGTTCCTCACTCTACCCCATACTTTGCCTTGTTGTCTCTTACACACTAAGCCTTGACAGGTTTCATCTTACCCAGGAACCATTTCCTAAAGATCATGCCAGGCTCAGCAACCCTCCCTGTGCTCTCCCAGAATCCTCTGCCTGGTTTATATTAGCCATGTAAGTACACGTACATCTTTCCCCTGTATCTATTTTCTTGGAGGTCAAAGGCTCTGCATTTTTACATTTTTTAATACATTTCACTGTTACATTTCCATCTGTGGGTCTAGCAAAGTGACAGGAACATATTAGGTGCTTAATAAATATTTGATGCACCAAAATAATTTCCGCTGAAAAAGGATTTGCCAAGTCCCAGTGGCCCTTGTGCATGCAGGCATTCACTTACTCATTAAACAATACAACACCTACTAAATATTTATATCCTATTTACCTAGCATTCTTGACCTCTGCTGTTTAGATATGCTATAACTTCTTGAAATGCCTCAAGTTCACTTTCACGTAGAAGCACTCTCTCATGTGAACACTCTGGCTTAATAACTGGTCTAGGTGATCTGGGAAGAGGCAAAACTTAGATGGTCCACGTTCCCCTGAATTGACAATCGGTTCTGACTATACACATCTGCAATATTTGGCAATACATAGTTTTTAAAAAACCTTTCAGCATATGTAAATCAACAAAACACAAACTGAATACTTACATGTCTAGAGAATCTGGAAAGAGAAAAAAACTAAAAGGTCCGAACTGGGTGAATTTAATGAGAACTGGCTGCAAAAGGTAACATAGCGACAATGAATGAATTGCCAAATGGTACTATACAGAAAACACATAAACCAACATGCTTTCTGCATTTTTCTCATATTATTCTTCTATTTACCAGTCATCTATAACATAATTTGCATTACAGAAACATGTTATTACAAGAAATCGTATTTCTTTATTTCTGAGTGACTAGGCTGGCCTAAATAGGTAAACAATATGGGGCGGGGGGGGAACTGAATGAATAAATGAACAGTAGCCAAAGGTATGTGGATGAAACTGGAAAATCATGTTTCAAGATTCAGCTAGCTACTGATCATAAGATGTAATACATGAGGCCGAGACAGAAAACATAAAAAGTATCCAGGTCTTTGTTGAAGTCTACTTAAAGGCAATGAAGACCGCAAAGTGGCAAATCTGTAGGACTTTATGGAAAGAAGAATTAGCAAAATTGATAAGGGATTGGATGTTAGATATCAACAAGATCCTATGTGTTTGTTTCGGGAACCAGGAAAAGCCAAGTGGTTCTTTGGACAGTAATGAAAACAAAGCATGGAAGGTGACTATCAGAACAAAACTATGTGAGCTTCTTTAATAAACTAAATACATTGTGTAAAGACAATAAATAACATTGTCCTGCAGACAAATAAATATGTCGGATTCTAGATGGGGCCTGAAATAAGAGCCATTTAAACAGTGGTGTTCATGGGGCACCTGGCTGGCTCAGTGGGTTAAGAAACTGACTGTTGATTTCTGTTCAGGTCATGATCTCACAGTTATGAGATCAAGGTCCATGTCAGTCTCCGTGCTGGATGTGGAGCCTGCTGAAGATTCTCTCTCTCTCTCTCTCTCTCTCTCTCTCTCTCTCTCCACCCCATCCCTCCCCCACTGATGCTTTATCCCTCAAAAAAAAAAATCTTTAAAAACAGTGGCGATTGTGGGTGCTAGAGGTGAGGGAAAGCCCCCCGAAGCAATGAATCAGCATCTCAGATACGGCATCTGGGACTGGATTAGGTCCAGGCTCCCTACCCAACAAGAAGCGGAGATTTTGACAGGGCTGAACTCCTGGGTGCAGATAAATGACTCCCTTTTCAAAGGCTAGGAATAGATGGAGCAAAATCCAAACAGAGATTTAAGTCAGTGTTTCAAATGTGATACAATTAAGGCAAAATTCCCAGCCTTCCCCCTCCCCAGGTCTCCTGCCTAATTATATGATATGGTTGGAAGCATTGCCAAAACCTCGTTCTAATTCTGCAGTGACAACACCAACTCAGGCTCTGTTTCCTCTTCCCACACCCCAAACTGTTAACTCTTACTTCTTCAGCTATCCTTTCTCTCTCTTTTTTTTTTAAATTTTTTTTTAACGTTTATTTATTTTTGAGACAGGGAGAGACAGCATGAATGGGGGAGGGTCAGAGAGAGAGGGAGACACAGAATCTGAAACAGCCTCCAGGCTCTGAGCTGTCAGCACAGAGCCTGACACGGGGCTCGAATTCACGGACCGCGAGATCATGACCTGAGCCGAAGTCGGATGCTTAACCGACTGAGCCACCCAGGTGCCCCCAGCTATCCTTTCTCAAAAATAAATCCTTTGGGACCTCCAAGCTACTGAAAAATTCTTACGTGTAACACCCACCACAGAAATTCCTCTCACAAGTTCTCCAGATAGTTTCACAGAATACTGCTTTTGCTGGAAGACTCTGCCAACAGCCCCAACTTGCCTGGTAATGAAATAAAGAACAGGTGTTTCTCTCTCCAACACTGTCACCACCAGATTATTTTATTTTATTTTATTTTATTTTTTAATGTTTTATTTTATTTTTGAGACAGAGAGAGGCAGAGCATGAGCAGGGGAGGGGCAGAGAGAGAGGGAGACACAGAATCTGAAACAGGCTCCAGGCTCTGAGCTGTCAGCACAGAGCCCGACGTGGGGCTCGAACTCACAGACCTGAGCCGAAGTTGGACACTCAACCGACTGAGCCACCCAGGCGCCCCACCACCAGATTATTTTAATGTAAGTTTAATTAATAGGAAGCAACACGACAAGTAGTATTCACAAATGGCAAATAGAAATGGCAATTCCTAGTCCTACCCAAATCCTACATCTTTATTGATGAGTTTTTCCATTTCACCTCAGGGACCAACAAGGTAGAACAATTTCCTGACGTGGCTTCTCCACTGGCTTTGGTTAGGGTTCCTCTGGTGGCTCCCTCCTGGAACCCAGTTTCTCTATTCATCTTCAACTCTTCTAGAATACACATACAGTATTTCTGAGAAATCCTCAGTTGCATATGCGCTCAGCTATCTGAAATCCTGAGAAATCTGCTCTTTCAACATCTTAATGGAAAGAGGTAGAAAAGCCTCCATTCTTTGGTTTGTGTAATCCCAGTGGATGCCGCCCCCATTAAAGGTCTCACCTGCTCTTGAAACAGTCCTGCATTATGGTTTCCAGCTACACCTTGAGTCTCCAGATACTCGTTGCCTGTTCACCACTTAAATCTCTGAACTCTCTAGAACTCTGATGCCATTACACTGACCTCAGCAGAAGGTTACATTTCCCTCTACAATGACATTGCTTAATTCACCCCATTCCATTAACAACACAAGGCTGTTGGATTTGACCAAAGGTTTGGAGATGGAGATAATTATAATTTTTTATACTAAAAATGACCATAGGTGGGGTGCCTGGGTAGCTCAGTCAGTTACATGTCTGACTCCTGATTTCAGCTCAGGTCATGATCTCATGGTACCTTGAGTTCGAGCCCGGCATCGCTGGGCTGTCAGCGCAGAGCCTACTAGGGATTCTTTCTCTCCTCTCTCTGTCCCTCCCCTGCTTGCTCTCTCTCTCTCAAAATAAATAAATAAACATTTTTTTTTAAATGACCATAGGGCAACTGGGTGGTTCAATTGGTTAAGCATCCAGCTCTTGATCTTGGGTTCCCTGATGCCTAGCCTTGGTCCCCTGTCCATCCCTAGAAATAGAGAAAGAATATTCTTAAATCCATCATGTTGCAAACCTTTATGTTCCTCTATGAAAATGTAACCCTCTACTTTAGAAGGTCAGTCTCATCCTAAGGGATGATCCTCCACCCCCAATAAGGGCAATCCAGGAGACATCATAGCCACAGCAGTATCTCCACCCAAAGGTTGAGTTGTTCATTGTGGAACAACACTTTAGACCTCCAGCCAAACAATGTACACACTCGTCTCTGGCAGAACAAATGTAGTCAAAATCAATTTTTAAGAGAGAAACATTGGAGCACCTGAGTGGCCCAGCTGGTTAAGCATTCGACTCTTGATCTTGGCTGGGGTCATGGTCTCACGATTCATGAGATCAATTTTCTCTGCCCCTCCCCCTCTCTTTCTTTTTCTCTCTTTCAAAATAAGTAAATAAACATTTTTTTTAAAAGAGAAAGATGGAAAGAGAAACATTTCCCTAAAGGCAACATGATCTGAACAGCTTGGCCCAAGTCACAAAAGAGATGGCATTTTTACATTATTGACAAAGAGATATCAATCCCTTGTTCCCATTCTCCTGCTTCCAGATCTTTCCCAGGCTTTTCCCTTTGTAAACCAACCAACCAACCAACCAACCAACCAACCAACCAACCAAGGAGCCCATGACAGCATCTTTGAGAATAACAGGACCATCAACTTAATCGCTACTCCATAGATTTTCTTTACCTTGGACCAAACCCTATTCTAGTCAAGATTTCCTCTCATGCTGGTGTTGGAAATAGGGCAAAGACTAACACAGAGGCGTGTAGTCCACCAAAGCCATCTGCTTTCTATCTACAGGACTGCTTTTTCCTATTTTACTGGTATGGAGTTAACATTTAGCTTCTCTGCAAGGCTCTTTGCCATCAGTCCTCAGACGTCATGTCGTTCCTGGGTTGTACCCAGTCCCCCGTCAGTGACAACTCATGGCTAATCTGGCAGCCCACTAATGATGCCTAGTTAGAGTTAAGTTACATGAGCTTTGTCAGTATAGCTTCTTCTTTAAAACATTTCTCTAAAACTGAGCTTTGTGTTAACCAAAGCCATTCAAAACCATCTTCAGCCCGAGCACCTTCTGTTTCTCACATAAATCCCTAACCTTCTAAATCCACATTCTGAGTCCTTTTATTTGTTCCCATTTCTGGGTCAGATTTTACTTCTCATCCTCACATAACTCTGATTTCTTCCAGCTCCTCTGCTCACATCTTTTTTTTTTTTTCCAGAATTTCTCTTTTCCTGCCCTTTCTCTCTTCCACATCTGCACATTTTTTTCAAGCTGCCTGACCGCTCTAGAATACCTTCTCACTTCTCACCAGCTCTCTCAGCTATTAAAATTCAGGAAATTTCCCGACCATGCCAGAGCCAATAGTGACAGAATCACTCCTGCTGTCAGTAGATAGCTCTACAGGGCTCAAAATAAACATGACTTGATTAATCCGGGCTTTGTTGATCATGTTGCAATGGCATAATATATGCATTACTTCAGCTACCTTATGAACTAGAAATGTACCCCAGCTGCATTACTAATGAAACAGCCTTTGTGGGATAACCCAAGAATCTAACCACCATTTATAATATTATCTGTTTGGGGAAATGAGGCCTCCATTCTAAATAACCACAAATGAATTTTTGGAATGTGACTGGTCCGCACCTGACATCTGTAAACATTGTGGCAATTTCCCTTCCACATGCAAGCTTCATCTGATCCAGAGAGCAGCACCTTTTCTGTTTTAAAGACCTAGATAGGCCAAGAAACAAATGCATTGGTGCAACCAGAGGACGCCCACTTGCTGAGAATAACAATAAAACATTTATTTCGGTATATTTTCACCTTCTTATCACATCTAATTTCCACAACAACTCATAAGATTTTAAGAGCAAATGGCATAGACTTGAGCAAAGAGGAAACTATTTAGAGATGGGGATTACGTTAAGGTCTGACCCTACTATGTATTAGACATCTCGTTGGCCAAGTCACTTAATCTGTGTGAGCCTCAGTTTCCCTAACAACAAAGCAATAGTAGGAACAACAATATCCCGCCTAACAAGTTTCCTGGTTCCTCAGAAGGCATGGGGACTCGGGCAACCACTGAAATTCCAACAAGCAGGTAGGACACGGCAGCCAAGGGAATTAAGCGATGTCCAGACGTGATGTAGGCAGACATAAATAGCAGGATGTCCTCACTGGTGATCAAAGCCTGGTGAGCAAAATTGAGTGTGTGGTATTCACCATCCCAGTATTTCATGGAGGTCTTTACCAAAGCCAGGTTAAATCCCTGGGGAAGAGCACTCAGGATTCAAAATTATAGGAAGAGAGACTAGAAACCCAGAATGAGAATCCAAAGGAAACCCAGTTCTATGAAATGCAGGGGACAGAGGACACTTGGAAACAGGTGGCAGAGGATCGTGACACCCTCAAGTGGCTTAACCATGATTCAAGACAAATAAGGAATTCTTGTGATCATGTCTGAGACCCCCAGGCCCAGCAACAAAAACCTTGGCACATGGCATGGGAGCTCACACATTATCAGGGCAAGGTAGAGGTTATAGGAATGTACATTGAGTTGGCAGAGGAAAAAACATTTTCCAGTAGAATTAAGGTTGACCGATCAGGTAGCTCAGTCAATTGAGGTTCTGTGTGCTCAGCTGGGCACTCAGTCCCCGAGCAGGTGGATCCACCTTAGTGGATTCTTGTGGCCACAGGCCTCTTCTCTGCTCCTGTCTGTTCTACCCTATAAACGCCGAGTTCCAGGACACCATGGTAGTGAGGTAGATTGGCACCACAGCAGATGCTCCACAGGTTTCAGGTGAGCACATGGACAGAGGCTTGAAGACTGAATACAAGTTAAAGTCATGCACGACAAGTGGGGATTCAGACGCAGTAGCTTTTTGTGCAAAGAATAGCCTGTACTTTTTCTCTCATGCAAAGGAGTTTTAAGGACGGTGTCTCGTCCCTCGTAATTAAGCCTACAGAATCCTTAGTCCTCTGCTTTCAGAACTTTGGAAGAGAGAAGGCAGCCCTCTGACGGCATTTTAAGAGCTGTGTAGAAAAAGACAAGCAAACATCAAAGACCTCACCAAAAGACGAGAAGTAAATTGTCAACAAATCTCAGAGTTTCTATTCGAGGCCAGTCAGAAGTAAGAAAGAAACAAACAAAAAATTTGTTAGGCAGAGAGAGTTAATCACTGAGTTAATACTTTAATGTCCATTTGAAAGTGACTGATTTATCAGTCCTGATAGATCTCCTCTGCAATGCATTCAAGGAGGAGTGCAATATAGGATAGAATCCAAGGTGTCATGGTCTCAGCTTAGTGGCGATTATGTGAGGAATGTGGATGTCTGGTGAGGTCTGCCCTTGAGCGCTGTAGGATCAGAACCTGTGTGTGAGCCTCCAGGAGCCCCGTCTTGGGGAGAGGCGTGTGGACCTGTGCTTCCCCGGCACTCATCCCCAGCAAAGAGACCTTCGCATTTCCTAATTAGGTTATATTCAGTGTTCATAGGCTGGTGATGGATGAGATACTGAAGTGTAATCACAACTGATATTATTCATGTCCCAGGAATGTGCAGCCGAGGCTGCTCTGGTAGCTCCAGCAGAAAACAATGCTATAGTCGACAAGTAGCCTTTTTTATAGTCCAGAGTCTGGTTTGGATGTGTTCCTCTGTTGGGTCATGATTGCAGAACAGGTATCGACAGAAGGCACACAAACATGTTGTAAGTTCCATTCCCAGGTTGTTTGAGCCTCATTAAGTCACATAAAGACTGGCATAGCCTGCCTTTAGAATGTCCAGAAATGGGGCCACTGGGGCAGCCTCTGCATCTGCCTTGAGACACTTGGTTGCCTAGAGGTCCAAGTAAGCACAGAAAGGGTAATTAACTTCATCAGTAGGTGTTGTGCCAGGCATTGTGCTAAAGTAAAAGAAGAAGATAAGCTGCCTGCTCTGAAGTGGTTAGCAGTCAGGTGGAAAAGCCAGACATAACATGCCAGTAACTCCAGGAGCCCCACTCCCCCGTCCACAGTTTCACTTTCCGGTCTTAGTTACTCTCGGTTAACCCCACATCAGATATTGGGATGCGTGTGGCTCAAGGTAGAAACAAGCTGACTTATCAGTCAAAGATGCTGATGGCACTCAAATCAAAGCCACATGCTTACAAATATTCAGCAGGCTTATACCAATCCACTCAAATGCACTCTTATAACTAACACTGCTTTGCTAATTACAACTGATCCATTCATTAATTCACAAATACACATTGAGCCTTACTATGTGCCAGGTACTGTTCTCGCACATTCAATGCAACTCAGTAATATCAGAGAGGGATAAATCCTGAATGGCTCCCGGAAGCAGAGGAAGATTAATTATCACTAAAGGGAGGAGGGATACCAAAGACGAATTTTGAAGAATGAGTAAGTGTATATGCGGAGAGGAGGAATCGTTCAAGAGATAAGAAACGAGACAGAGCCACAGGCAAGGAGCTATAATAACAGAGTCCAGCCAATAGGACCAGAAAGCATTTGACAGAGGCAGGGAGCCTTGAAGCTATGGTGTCGATAGTCAGATGGAGGGTAGAGGGAAGGGCATTCCCGAAAGAAACAGCAGCACTGCCCAGAGAGATGAAGGTCCATAGTGATTTTGAATACAAGTAACTCAGTGTGTTTAGAACCTGGGGATGGTTTAGAAGATGAGGTTGGAGAAGAAGGCAAGGACCGGGGCATGACGGAAGGGTTTTTTTAGCCATCTAAGTACTCTGTATTTTATCTTTATGGCTACTAGAAGCCACCTGAAGTGGTTCAATCTATTTGACTTGGTGACTAATTGGATGTGGAGAGAAGGTACAGATGAAAGATCCAGGTTAAACATGAATAAACCAGAAATATAACTTGAAACAGAAATAAAGAGCCTTACGTGATCCCACAGGTTTAACTAGGCAGGGGGAAAAAATGGAATAATTCTCCTCTCTATTCAGTAATACTGTTTTCCAGTGATCAGTGTCTACCTTGTTTCATTATTTATGCAAATGTTATCTCCTCTCTTGGATTATCTGTTCCTTCGGGGAAGACCAGAGAGATTCATGTCTAACTCACCTTGGTGTTATTCACACTTTCTGGCATGGGCCTTACACATACTAACCATTCTCTAAATGTGTGTCGAATGAACAGAAGACACAGAATTTGTGTCTGGGAAGGGCAGGGGAGAGGCGGTACCAGGGTTAGTACTTAAAGAAGAGAAAGTCCTTCAACTACCTGCTGTGCAGAGAGGTTAATTTCTCTCATTCTGCACTTCTTTCAGACAGTTATGGCCACTGGAGACCTTCAAAGACTTCAGAGTGTCCCAGCTGCCCATCTTAGAAATGATGCGCACTAGAGTCACTCGAGTCTATGTAATTTCTAGAAGATTCCAAAGACTGCCAAACATACACTTGCCAGTGCAAGGCAAAAGTGAGCAGGAGTTTCGTGTCAAAATGTTAAGATATGTGTAGGGGCGCCTGGGTGGCTCAGTCAGTTAAACATCCGACCCTTGATTTTGGCTCAGGTCATGATCTCACAGGTTGTGAGATGGATCCCTGCCATCAGGCTCCATGCTGATTGTGGAGCTTGCTTGCGATTCTGTCTCTCCCTCTCTCCCTCTCTCTCTCTCTCTCTCTCTCTCAATATAAATAAACATTTAAAAAAAATTTTTTTAAAGATAGCCATTCACCTATTTATTGATACCTAAGTGTTCATGTTCACCAGGATTCTCTAAAGACATTCATTTCTAAGCTGTGTTTCAAAGCCAGCAGTATCTCATATACTAAAGATATATAGAGTATATAATATAGAGTATAGCTAAATGTGAAGTTTACTTTTGTCATGGAACTTTTATATTTTCATTTCAGTAATGCAAATCAATCGTGCGATGATCAACTCTTATCAACAGTAAGGAAAATATAGAGTTCTATAAATCCCTGTTTTTCGGTGATCACTATCCAACTGGTTTCATTATTTATGCAAATGTTATCTCCTCTATTGGATTATCTGTACCTTGAGGAAAGAGCAATTTTTTTCTGATTTCTTCCAATTTTCTGAAAGACTTTTGGCTCTTTATAATGAGTTAAAATTTATTTATTTTATTATTTCAAAAGTTAAATTTCCAAACTCGAAATTAAAGAACAATGACCTAGAAATGGAAACCAGCTTTAAGCAAAATGATTAAGCCCAGATCCTCCTCCTAGATCTTTTTAAAAAATAAACCTTTTAATTTTTTTTAAAGTTTTTAATGTTTATTTTTGAGACAGAGAGAGACAGAGCATGACTGGGGGAGGGTCAGAGAGAGGGAGACACAGAATCCGAAGCAGGCTCCAGGCTCAGAGCTGTCAGCACAGAGCCCGACATGGGGCTCGAACTCATGGAGTGTGAGATCATGACCTGAGCCAAAGTCGGATGCTTAACCGACTGAGCCACCCAGGTTCCCCAAACCTTTTAATTTTAAAATAGCTGTAGACTTACAGAGAAATTGCAAATACAGAGAATTCCCATATACCATTTCCCTGTTAATGTCATATAAATATGGTACATTTGGGACAGTTAATGAACCAATATTGATATGTTATATTTAATTAAAGTCTGAATAATACACTTTATTCAGGTTTCTTTACTTTTTACCAATTTTTGTTTGTTTGTTTGTTTGTTCTAGGATGCCATCCCACAGAACATTGCATTTAGTTGTTGTGTCTCCTTAAGCTCTTCTTACAATTGCTAAGTCTTTCCTTGCTTTTGACTTTGACATTTTTGAGGAATACTTACTGGTCAGGTATTTTGTAGAATATCCTTCAGTTAGGAATCGTCTGATGTTTTTCTCATAATTTGACTCTGGCTATGATTTTTGGGGAGGAAGACCACAGAGGAAAAGCACTCTCCTCATCCTGTAATGTCAAGGTTGCATACCATCAACATGATATACGACTGTTGATGTTGACTTTGATCTCCCGGCTGACGCAGTGTTTTGTCAGATTTCTACGTTGTAAAGCCATTTCCCCCACCCCCAAACACACACCCTGGCGTACTGTATTCTTTGAAAGGAAGTCACTATATACAGTCCACAATTAAGGAGTGGGGAATTACATTCTACCTCATTGACCGAAAAATATTTACAGAAATTATTTGGAATTCTTCTGCAGGGGAAATCTGTCTATTACCCCCCATTTATTTATCTATTCAATAATTCATTCATTTATTTTTTTAATAATTTTTTTAATGTTTACTTATTTTTGAGAGAGACAGAGACAGAGACAGAGAGACAGAGCGCCAACAGGGGAGGGGCAGAGAAAGAGGGAGACACAGAATCCGAAGCAGGCTCCAGGTTCCAAGCTGTCAGCACAGAGCCCAACGCGGGGCTCAAACCCACGAGCCATGAGATCATGACCTGAGCCGAAGTTGATGCTTAACCAACTGAGCCACCCAGGTGCCCCTTCAATCATTTATTTCTATCAGTATGGATTCCTGGATATTTATTTGACTCTTTGGGCTAAAACCCAATACTACTTTATTTTATTGCCCAAATTGGCTTTGGCCGTTGAGATGAGAGCTCTTTCAGTTGGCTCCTGTGTCCCTTAAAACACTTAAGTCATTGTGGGTTCCACAGTATACTGCCTTACTTTCTAGAACTACTAGATGCCCCAGGCTTATCTTGTATGTTTCCTGCTTCTGTCCTAGAATCAGGCATGTCTCCAAGAAGCCCTGGTTCTTTCATTGGAGAATGGTGTTGGAGATCATGATCTGGGTGTGCTGGAAGCTACTGGGGCATTGTTGCTTCTAGACCCTCTTAGCTGACAGAATATGTGCATGTGTGTGTTTAACACATGTATATACACATAACCTATAAGTATTTCTATAGGTAACTCTCTGTGCCCATATTAAGCTAAATAATGGTCACACTGATATCTCCAACTGTAACTCAGTACCACATGGATCATTCTAGCCTTCTTCCCTTGCTCATCTACATCCTTTCCTACAATGAGAAACTTGGTTCCTACCATCAGCTATCCATCACCTAACTGCTCAATTCCAGTGTACTGTATTTACATCATTGTTAGCCCATAACTTCATAGGAAATAATTTTATAAACTAGAGTGTTTATGTACAATCCCTTTTGTCTTTTTTTACAAACCCCATTTATTTCAAATTTACTTAGGTCAGCACTTTCCCCACACCCTCTTCAGTGATTGTTCATGCATTTATAACACAGTTACATTCTTTTGTCATATTTTACATTCCATCCTGGGATCCTATAACCTCCTAAATGATTTTTAAGTTTGCATAATTAAGGTTCACCCTGTGTGCTGAAAAGTCTTGACATGAATAAAAAGGCATGCTTAATACACTCCATCTTGTGGTGTCTTTATTGTTGGTTCTATTTTCACCCACATTGCCTGAGACTCTCCTCCCCCTCGACCTCCCTGGTTCCTGAGGACTGAGCAGTGTAAGCCTCTCCGGATGCTTGGGGCAACGTTTCCCTCTTCAAATCCTGGTAGATGAGGCTGCTTCTGGCATTGACGATCCCTGCACACCTGTTTTGTACTTCATGCTTTGCAAGGCATGTCAAGTGCACCTGTTGTGTGGTTCCATGTGACCCTGGAGGTGGGGGATTCCTCTTTCCCTTTCACTGTCATTTAACACTTCTCAAATCTTTCCATTTGCTCGAGAATCTAAACATTTACAGATCTCCCTTATCCATATGTTATCTTCTATGTCCCTCTTTCTTTTCCCAGATTTATGTGCTATTGTTTATCCTAGGCCACTCCCGGTGCTTTATTCACTCGACACATGGTTGTTGCACACAGACTTGGTGACAGGAATTGTGCCAGATCCCACGGATACAGGACAATCTTCCTACCTGTGGGGTAGGAAGAACAGATCCGAACGTATTTTTTGAGGTTTGAGAATGTGCCAGTCACATTCATGAGAGCTGTTTCACTTAATCTTCATACCCACTCTCAAGATGTATTCTAGGATAACCTCCCTGCCCACCCACCCTTCTTACATAAAGAACTAAGGCTTAGAGAGCATAAGCCTTGGCCCCAAGGTCACACAGCTAGCTAATGGACAGCTGGGGTCAGCACCCAGATGTCTGACTCCAGAGCATACACTTTTTACCTCGATGCCATGGCCCTCCCAGAGACATAATTTAGAGCCCATTCTAATTTGTGCAGGGATGAGCCTCTGTCTTCAAACAGAAGCAAAATTATTTAGAAACAACAAAACAAACAAACAAAAAACTTTTCTAAACTAGGAGTCTCTGCCAGTAACTGGACAACCTTGAGAAAATCACTCACTTTCTCTCAGCTTCCATTTCCTCTGCTGTAAAATGGGAGGGCAGGACTAGCGACTGTATAAGGTCCCATTACGCTCTGCTGTTCTTTCAATCCACTAGACGCGTCTACAGCACCATGTTGGAGAGCCGTTTGCTTTGGGGTTGAAACAAACCAGAGAAGGAAAGCCAGGTAAGACAAAATGCTCACCCGGTGATAAGAAACATCTCAAAATCTTCTTGGCTGGTGTTTCTGTCCCAGTGTGTCTTTCAGTGTTGCTGACTCTGTATTGAAACCATGGTGTGCTGGCCCCGGGAGTAAACAGAAGGAAGCCATTGCATTTGTCCTCACCCATAGAATGAGTGTACAACACCAGGATGAACCCTAATTTGACATATGAGCTTTCAGTGATAATGATGTGTCAATGTAGGCTCATTGATTGTAACAAACATAGCACTCTGATGAAGGATGTTGATAGTGGGGGAGGCTGTATCTGCATGGAGGCAGAGCTATATGGAAACTCTCTGTGCTTTCTGCTCAATTTCACTGTGCCACTAAGACTGCTCTAGAGAATAAAGGAAATAACTCAACAAATATATATATTTGTATTAAAAAAATTTTTTTTAATGTTTATTTATTTTTGAGAGAGAGAGAGAGAGACAGAGCATGAGCAAGGGTGGGACAGAGACAGAGGGAGACACAGAATCTGAAGCGGGCTCCACGCTCTGAGCTGTCCACGCAAAGCCCGAGGCGGTGCTCGAACCCACAAGCTGTGAAATCATGACCTGAGCTGAAGTCAGACACTTGACCGACTGAGCCACCCAGGCGCCCCTCAACAAATATATTTTTTAATTAAATTGAATTTTCTGTACAACCCTCACACATTTGTAAATCTGTGTCTTCCAAGTCTGCCCTCCTTGGAAGAAAGCACAACACTCTCTAAGGATGGCAGTGCTCATCCATTGTTGCAGTGACCTGGGCATGAGCTTCTGGGGCCCATTGCTACAGGAATAAGTGTTAGAATCCACTGTAAGTGCTGCTGCTGGGAGAGGACAAATGTCCAGAGGAGCTGAGGCTCTAGGCCTCAGTCCCTTGTAGTTGGTTAGAAGGAAGGATGATAAGGAATGAGGAAGAGAGGGTCAGAGGAGGCCAGAGATAAACCTCAGATCCTTCACCATCATGGAACTCACAAACCAAGTTTGGATCCTCAACTGACATCCTCTGTGGAGGCCATTTACTGGGTCATAAAGATCTGGGCCCGGTACAGGTGCATTCAGACCACATGAAAAGCCCAATGATCACCCTATACGCCTGTTTCAGATGCTCTCTCCTCCATCAGGCCATCCTAATCGCCCTAACCAGAAGCAATCTCTTCACTGACTGATCATCTCGCCATGGTTTCACCTGTGTTTCTGGGAGCCCAGAAGAGTCAGGAGGAAGTTTCAAGAAACTCCTTGGGGCCCCCAGGTGGCTTGGTCGGTTAAGTGTCCTACTTGGGCTCAGGTCATGATCTCACAGTCCGTGAGTTCGAGCCCCGTGTCGGGCTCTGTGCTGACAGCTCGGAGCCTGGAGCCTGGTTCAGATTCTGTGTCTCCCTCTCTCTCTGCCCCTCTCCCACTCATGCTCTGTCTGTCTCTCTCAAAAATAAATAAACAATAAAAAAAATTAAAAAAGAAATAAAAAAAAGAAAGAAAGTAAAGGAACTCCTTGATGAGCGTGTGGAAGGCCCAGAGGGGAAGGGCTTCAGAACAGCTGCATTTTCGCCTATCACAGACATCGGGGCCCTGCTTACAATGTCATTTTAAAAGTCCACAGATGTACAGTGAAATACCAATATTATATCAAATATCAAAACCACAAGTGTATAGTGAAATATCAATATTACTGGGCCATCCATCCCAGATAACCCAGATGATCTCAACTGAGATGCATGTTGTCCTTGTCGGAGAACACATCAGGGTACGTGTCCTCACTTAGCATTTGGAGAATATCATGGGGTTGATGACATTTATCATATACTGCCTATATTAGAGTTACTTGTGCACTTGTCTTATCACCTCTATAAATTTTAAGCTGCTTAAGTGTAGGAAGCATATTCTCCTTTGCATCCTTTAGACTACCTGTCCCAGTGCCTTACCCTCTGGCGGTCGACAAATATAAGTTGAATGAGAATAAGAATGTCAGATCACATTCACTGGCAAGCCGATTTATTGGATGAATGTGCTAAATTCTTATCTTTGCTTTCTAGACAGACACATGGACAGAAGCAACTTGAAGATAGGACTTGACAAACCAAAAAGGAAGTCTTAGACCCCTGTAGGAGAACAGAGATTTTAATATTGTGCCACAAAGGAGACACCTACCTCAGAGGAAGCTCAGCACTTGGTATTCGTTTGTGTGAATCTCAGTGTTTCTGGGCTAAGGGACAAAGCATGGCCTGGGGTCACCGAGTATTGACTCTTACATGGGTGCCTAATTTGCATCACATGTCCTTCCACTCAGACAAGTCACCTGACCACAGTCAGGGGCACCGAGATGTCCCCGGAGGATTAAGACGAAGGCCTTTGGAATACAGTTTCCACATTCAGTCAAGCAGGTTTGAAAGATGAGAGAAATATAGGTCAGCCCGAGAGGAACGCCAGCATTACTGGCCTGATTCCTTGGCACAGAGCGGGTGCCTAATAAGTATGTGTTGAATGTGTGAAATGGCCCCCCTCCCCTCCTGCTCCAACCTGTTCAGTCAGTAGACAGCTCAAAGCACTCTCAGGGCCACACACGTGCCTATCTCTTATCTTTCTTAAGGAAAATACCACAACCATTGTTTCTGGAGACTTGATGACACAAGCTAAGGAGGGCATCCCCTGAGGAGAGGGGAGAGGTGTCCTGGGAGTCTGGTACGCCAGCAGGGTGAGCTGCAGCACAAGACCTCGGTCCTGAGCCCAAGTGACCTTGGGGTCCTAAGAATAGGAGGCTATTGGCAGATCTGGTTTTCAAACAGCCCTGTGGAACATTCTCTGTGAAGCAAATGTAAGGACAGTTCCAGCGGTCCCCCCACTGCGCATTTCCTGGGCTTCTTTGTGAGAGTCCAAATTCAGTGACCTGTAGCCAACCCCTCGGAAGATGGTCTGTCCTTTGTGCACAGGGACTTCTAACCCCGGGCAACACAAGACAGGCAGAGGCTGAAGACGACACGTTCCTGTCAGGTAGGAGCGTGTTTTGTGCGTGTGTGGGGAAGAGTGCATGTCATTCCATGTGTGTGTGGGGATCGCGTCGGGGAGCAGGAGAAATGGGGGGTGCAATTGTGAACCTCTCTCCTCCCCTGTCTCTTTTCATCTTGTCTCTCACTAACCCAGAACATCAACTGAAATGATCAGTTTCATTTCCTGCTCATCTTACAATCACTGAAATAAATAGCCCTGTAGTGTTCACTTTGGCAGGTAGAAATCGGACGAACAAAGAAACTTTGACAATACAGTAGTCTGGACTTGCCGTCAGATATACAAACGAAGAAGCTGCAGAGAAAGAATTAGTAGGGATTGAAATCTTTACGAATCCAGTTATCACTATCTGCATGACCTTGCATGAATCACAGACGTTCCTCTAACTCACTCATGAAGGTAGTGTTTTATTCAACAAATAGTCATTGAGTGCCATGTATCTGTATTAAGCACTGAGGAATCATTCATTCATTCATTCATTCACTCAACAAATACCTAGTAAGTGCCTACTAGGAGCCAAGCACTAATCAGGTTGTTGGGATGCAGCAGTGAATAAAATAGGCAAACTTTCTCCTCTCTCGGAGGGGACGTTAGAGTGATTGATGCAGGGTGGAGGAGATAATCAACAAATAAATACACAATATGTTGAGTGATAAGCGCCAGGAAGAATAAAGGCAGTAAAGACATAAAAGGGCCACGAGTGATGTTTTATATAGAGGGTCCCAGAAGGACTCTGGGGAGCTACATTTGAGCAGAGGCCTGAGAAAAGCTAAGGTGGGAGACGTACAGGTAGGTATCTGGAGAAAGACAACATTACAAAGAGCACAACAGGAATGACTCATTACACACAAAAGACTTTTAAATTGCCCTAAATCCCTTCTGGAAGGAGAGGCAAAGTGTAAATCAATCATCAGGGCTTTACCTACCCAACATGGACCAACAACCTAAGAGGAGAAAGAAATGAAACGAATGCAAAGGGTTCTGCAAAGCAAAGAAGGCTATCTAAATATAAGGTAAGGCCATTTACTAGTCCCTGGTTTCCAGGCAACAATCAAATATGCATCTATACTTGAAGGCCTTATCCACAAATAAAACTGGTGCTGCCTGAGTTCAAAAACTAATTCAAATGCTAAGAGAGTCCCAGGATTTGGCAGTGTCTGTGACTGACTGTCTAACCTGCCCAGAACTACATGCTAGGCCTGCAGTCTACATGAACTTGCAGTCTCACAGTATACCAGTTCCTGCTGCCTTCGATTAGGTGACATAGATGTGACCTGCAGGTCTTTATTTACAAGGAAATCACTGGCTCGAAAATTCCTTAGCTTTCGCCAATTGTTCGACCAAATTCATTAGCATGGGTTAGCTCTATTTCCAGGACTGCTGAAATTCTAATTGAGAAGCAAGGAGGGGAACCCGCCAGCTACAAGAGCATTCGCGTTCAGAATGTTCTAACCTTCCAGCTTCTCTTACATTTTGCCTTACATCTAACGTAGGGGGATAATCGGGAACATACATGCACAAATTCAATCTGAATGTGGCATTTTGGAGGAAAACCCCAGTTGGGTACACGAGAGTGTGTTTCGGCTTCGCTAGAAGAGAAGTAGTTATGCATTATACATGGGCTATAAAGACATTTTTTTGTAAGCCTCACTTTTAAATGTTTGAATTTTAGAACTTAAAATGTTCCATGTGTTTAGTAGTTCTTGTTCAGCTACACTAAAGAAAAGTGGTCAAAAATTCAGTCTCAGCATATGTGTGGTGTTATTTCAGGAATGTTTAATATATTATTATTTCTGGAGCTATGGAGTTTGTGAACACGACTTTTACGTTCATTACTGGCTGTAGCCAAGGGGTCATTTATTGAGTACCTACTGTGCACTAGGTCCCGTTTTACGTAGGAAAGATACAAGAGCAAATAAAGCCCACGCATCAGAGGAAACAGGCCACAGATGAATCTATAAATAAATATGATGTAATGTCAGGTAATGAAGAAATCCTTCTTGCTTTAAGCCCAGGATGGAGATGTGGGTGGGGCTACTGTTTTCGAGAAAACGCCTCTCCCCTGAAGTCCCATTTGAATAAAGACCTTAATGGATCATTTGGTTATCTGGGGAAGAAGTGTCCAAGCAGATGGAGTGCCCCAGGCACTGCTGGAGTTCCTGGAAAAGCCTGAAGGCCATGTGCAGTGAGAAGGATAGCTAGTAATTGGAAATGAGGTCTTACAGGAAACCGTATGTCATAGGGTTCCTGGTGTCCCCAAAGTGAAAGGGCCATCGAGCCCAGTTTCATTTTCTGGAGGTTCAAACAATGAGAATGCATTGCAACAGAGAGCCTGCTACCAAACTACAATCTCATTAAGTTTCACTTTACTCCAGATAAAAATGGGATATTTGGTGTTTTATCTCCTGGGCCCATTCACCTAGGCATTTCTCCTCCCTGAAATGTCCTTCTTGACTCCTCTCCCTATGTAATTTCTCCCATGTTCCAAAGCGTAATTTAAGCTCTGCCTTCCATTAAGGATGTCCCCCTAACTGGGGATGCTCTGGCTGACCCAGAGTGGCTCTTCTGGCTCTGCGACTGGAGGCTTTTCCAGGACTTCCTCACCACCTGCAGACTGGCGTTCGGGGAACTCTGGAGTGGCAAGTTGAAGCGCTGGTGTGGACAGTTCTGTGTGTCTTTCAGGCAAGGGTATTCCTAAGTACCATGAGATTGTGGAATGAACCCCTGACTTAAAAAGGTTGAGAACCACTGCCCTTGACCAGTGCTTCTCCAACATCGTATGTGCACACGAAGCATCTACATTGCATTGAAATGAAGATGACAGTTCAGTAGCCCTGGAGTGAGGCTTGGTGCTGTTGGTCCCACGGCCACGCTTGGCGGCACGATGCTAGAATAGTCCCCGCCAGCGCTGGCGTGCACACACTGGCATGTTGCTCTGCCCCTTAAGTACACTGCAGGTTTCTGGACAGCAAGGGTGCTGCTGACACTTCTTGGCTCTTTTCCTACAGTTGGGGCTCATAGAAAAATATGCACTGTCAGGCCTGCCAGATGCTTGCTCTACAGACATTAGTGTGTTCATTGAACCCGAAAGAATATCTTCTCTATGTCCACTTCCTTCGTGTCACTTAGGCTTCCAAGGTTACCACTAGGTTTTCAAGGCTCAACTTTTCCGTAATACGGAGCAGAATCCCAGAACCCCTAAAATCCTCCTCGGACAAACCTTTTCTTCCCCCATAAATGAAATAAAGATCCAACAAACCCCAAAGCCTTCAGAGTTAGTACATGAAATGTTCTCACTTGTAAAGATAATTCACTGTATATATATATATATACATATATACACATATACATGTACATATACATGTATACACACACACACACACACACACACACACACACACACAAGGGCATTCTCCTTGAGGACCTTCAGTATCAAGAAGATGGCCAGTACAGATAAATAATGTGGAGCATCAAAGAGACCATCAAATCAGCACCACTGGCTCTTGAAGGGGCAGGTTCTGGATAAACTGTTTAGAGCCCAGAAGGGAAGTCTCACAAAGGGCAGAAAGGGAACATTTCTAGAAGGTGAGGAATGGTGTAGGAAAACAAAAATGGGGTTTTGGGATAAAATAGCTACCCCAAACAACCTGCCACCCTCCATTTGCACAAGCTGTAAAAGAAGATATTTACTTAGTCATGTGGACAAAGTGTTTTTAACAGCAGCTAACTACAGAGCAAATGAAAAAAAAATTTTTTTACACGTAAGACATGTGTGAAGAATGTCTTCGTGTGTGCAAAAGAAATTTTTCATGTGGTATTTAATAAATATATACACATACTATTTGTACTTATAAAAATACCACATGCAATGAAAGCTATGCATAAATATTTGTAAAAATCCCTTTATCTAAGTAGGCCAGTAACATTTAACATTTTTCAATAAATCCATACATAAAATATATACATTAGTGCCAAATGGAACATGTATTTTGAAATATGAACCCCGAGTAAAAGTCTTAGGAATCTGGAGTAAAATCCAGGTATCTGCCAAAGGAAACTTTGGAGGAGTTGTCAATTGAAGAAAAGAAACAACGCAGGGTCCCTTATCTCCCTGGACTGTTTTGCTGGTCAGATTTCTAACATCACTTCAGCTGAGCTTTGTATTTGACTTCCAGCCTCACGGCCATTTGACCTGTCAACTATTATTTTCTTTGAGGGTTTTACCACTCCACCCAAGACCTTTGCTTTCCAGAGCAGTTGCGTCCGTTTCCTTTTCACTTCACCTTAACGTCAGCCCTGGTTTACCACGCCGGCTTAAAGTGCATCCTCTAAGGTTTCAGACCCGGGGGGCTTCGCCGTGAGGACCTGAAGCTGACAGCGCTCTGGAAAGTCAAGGTCCTCTGCAGGGTATCTGCTTTGTGCCAGGATTTCCGTCCAACCTGAGCGTCCCAGGGCCCCGGCCAGGCCGGGAGCGCCCGATACGCCCCCCCTGCCCCGGGCTCCAGCCGCCTCCCCGGGCCGACCGTGCGGGCTGGGACTTCACAGCCGGAAAACGCCGCCCTTTCCTGTCGCCTACTCATTAACCCAGGCGGAGGACTCAAGAAGGAAGAGACGGAGACGGATTAAGAAAATTAATTAACCCGGTCCAAGCTGGGCCTCCGGACGGAGGGGCGGGGCGTGCCGCGGCGGTCGCCGGAATGACCGGCGGGCGCAGGTGCCTCCAAGGGCGGAATTTTAGGCTCCCGGGCCGGCAGCTGCGCCACTTGCGCCTCGTCGCGCGTCGGGGGCAGCCGCCACCCGCCTGTTCCAGCCTCAGGCAAGTCTCTTTAGGGACCCCGCAGGAGAGGAAACACCTCCCCCTGGACTGGAAAAACCTGCAGCGTCGGCTGTTCGCGTGCCCACTTGCTCAGCCCGCAGCCCCGGGCGTCTCCAGTGCGCCAAATCCACTCTCCGGGTTTTGGCAGCAGCTCCAAAGGGAGCGAGCTGGAAACTGACAAAACAAGACCTTTCCCCCGAGCCAGGGCTACGAGTGGCTGGGGGACCCGCGGCCGGGGAGGGTCGGCGCGGTCAGGTGGCCCCGCTTTCCCGAGAGTCACCCGCCCGCTGCACCCTAGCTTCGCCGGGCTAGATCGGCTTGTTGGGACGAGGAGAGGTGGGCGCAAGAGGTTTAGCGCAGGTGTCCAGGGTGCGGGCGGAGTCCCTTTGTCCTCGGGCACCCAGGCGCTAGCACCCGGGGGGGGAGGGGTCCCTCTTTGAGGGAGGTCGCGCTAGCTTCCCGAGACCTCTCTTTGTGCCGAGGGAGCCCTACGCAGCTCCTCGTAGGGACGCCGCATCCCTAAGGGTGGCGCCCGGGTGGTAACAATGGGCGCCCATTGTACTCCCGGGGCCCGCAGGCGCTGCCGCTGCTGACCCCCTCCCGCTCCTCCGGGCCCCGGCGCAGGTACAGCGGCGGCGTCGGTCTTTCGGGGCCGCGCGCACCCTCCGCCCCGCCCCGGCCCGCCCCCTGCGCCGCCGGCCCCGCCCCGCGCGGCCCCGCCCTTCACAGGTTCAGGCTCAGCGTCCGGCAGCCGCGGGCTTAGTCCGGCTCGCATCTTCCTACACCGCTGCGGCCGGAGTCTGCCGGGAGCGCAGCGGCGGGGCGGGAGCGGGGGCCGAGCCTGGAGACCCGCGGCCTCGGGCGCCTTTACGCCCACTCGGAGTGGATAGTGCTGTGAGGTGCCTCGCGGGCCGCCTCGGCTGGATCTGCGGGTAACGGGCTGGGACTGCGTGTGCCCTCGGGAGGCGTCTGTGCGGGGCGTCCCGCCCAGCGTCAGCGGCTGGGATCTTCTGGGTTGCCGGTGAGTTGCTGCCTGCCCAGGGCTCCTTCCTCTCTGCCTGTGAGTCTGTGGGACCCGCGGTCGTGGCCGCTTCCGGCGTGCGCGGGGTGCTAGGCTTGGAAACGCACAGGGAGCGGGGATACGGAGAGCATCGCCTTACCAGCTGGGGTCCAAGGGACCAAAGGGGACGTAAAGCAGACGGGGAGGGGTTCGGGTGGCAAGATCGAGACGCAGAGCTCTACCATTTGTGCCCACCACTTTTCAGGGTGGGGCTGCACGGCTGCACTGCACCCTCCGAGCTATTTTGACAGCCATTCTGGGCGCGTATTCCATTTTTCCATCTCAGAACAAGCTGCACATGGCTACCGCCCCCCTCCCATCGTGGAATGGCACCAGGGCCGCACATGGGTGCCCCGTGCAGATCTTCGATGGCACTATCCGCCGGGTACCCTCTCACTTGACAGGGGGCATTGTGGTTGGAGCTCCAACCTGCAGATCTGGCAGTTTAATTATTGTTATTGTTATTATTATTATTATCATCATTATTTGACGGTGGTTCTGAATGGCTGAAGCGTTTTCAAGATTTTTTTTCCACCTTGGAACTGTCTTGACACAGACAAGTATCAGACACGTGAGGACGAATGGATCTGGCCAGTAATTTTTTTGTTATGAATTATTGTACTCCATCCCCCTCTCGACTTCGAGAGGCATGTGTTTCATCTTATAAATAGAAAGTAGCATATTTTTTGGCAGGACCTCCTTTATACTGTACAGTCTAGGAGAGGTCAGTTTAAAAATAAATATGCACTTGAATGTTGAATTGCCGAGAGCCAAGCTGTGGCTGGGACAAGCTGCGTGGACAGCAGCATCAAAGCCCGGAGCGCAGCTGTGTTGAAAAGAGTAAAAGCCCCAGAGCGCAGCCCAGGCTGACAGTCAAGTAATTACATTTTGTTTAAAAAAAAAAAAAAAAAAAGTGAGTGAATTAAAATGAGGGCGGGAATAGGAATGTCAGGAGAGTACTGCAACATGAATCTTTGCAGCCCTGATGTATTTGGGGGAGTCGCTGCTTATGTGTGCTGAGGGTGTAGGGGGTTCTGGAGAGGGAGGTGCTTGGAAGGGGGAGGGAATTGATGAATGTGTTAGGGAGACAAAGATTTCCTCCCCACCCCCAACTTTTAGGCCTCACAATATTCCAGAGTTTCTTAGGGGTGCTGCTTTTTAAACAGAACAAGAAATTTGGAGTGCAGCAGATGTCCGTGTTTGAATAGCAAAGCCAGTCTTGCAGACTTCCCCTTAAGATCACAAGGAGACAAAAGGCTTACCATGAAGTCTGATGATGGGGTATCCCTAAGGCTATCTAAAAGGCTCCTATAACATTCTTAGAAAAGATCGTTTTTGTATCTAAAAACCAAGAAATGCAACGTCTCTTCTTTTCTGGACAGTTCTAGAGGTCTTCTCTCTGATACCACCTGTAATTTGCACAAGCCTTTCTGGGCAGTTAAATAAGCTAGACAGTATGTGTGTGCCACAAACCCTTTTCAGAATAGATTTAAACACTCAAGAGATACGTCAGGGCAGGTTTGAAATGCCTCGCATGGTCACACCTGGCATAAATAACCGACTATTTGGATAGTCAAGGGATGGTTGAAAGTTCTTCATTAAGTCTCCCAAAGAATGTAGATTTCCCAATCATACTCACTGAATACAACGCTGAATACCAGCCTCTGGGCCCGAAGATAAGAACTTTACAGAAATTTGGAAGTGTTTCTGGATCCATGGCAGTTTCTGTTTTCCAGTGGTATCATCTGCAAGAGATTTACATTATGAATTCCATGATTGGAACGTGGTGCTGTGACAGCAGCTACAGACATGAAATAAGATGAGCCCCCCCCCCCTTCCTTCCAAATCTGAGCAGTGAAATTCTGTTCTCAGTCTGAATGTAACATGTAAAGACCGCTAAAGTAAGGAGCGTTGCACTTTTTTTTAATTGTAAATTTAAATGTGCAAGAGGAATAAATACAAAGGCATGGGCTCACATGAGCTGGTTTGTCTCCAGCTTTTCCTTTAATGTGGTGTTTTGTTTTTTATGTCCAACATGTTCACAAACGCTGCCCTTTTTCTCTTCTAACGTTCATGGTATTCAACAGCAATGGGGATAAGGTAGTTTTAACCTATATCACCCACAGATTCTTACCAGCCTGTACATTTTTCACAAGCTCTGTGCCCAGTAGCCATTGCATGTATCCAGTGGGTGAAGTGCAATACCTAACCTGAAGAAACCCTCCAGAAAGACTGTTTTGATGTTTTCTTTTTAATTATTAAAATTCTTATTTGCAGTCTAATTTCGTTTAGGCCTGGCCTAATTTGTTTCTAACCAGACTCTTGTAGACCCGACTATTCATTGAATAAGAACCTCAATCTATTTTTAAATTTTTTTTTTTTTTTTTAACATTTATTCATTTTTGAGACAGAGAGAGACAGAGCATGAACGGGGGAAGGTCAGAGAGAGAGGGAGACACAGAATCCGAAACAGGCTCCAGGCTCTGAGCTGTCAGCACAGAGCCCGACGCGGGGCTCGAACTCACAGACCGCGAGATCATGACCTGAGCTGAAGTCGGATGTTCAACCGACCGAGCCACCCAGGCGCCCCCCTCAATCTATTTTTAAATACAGTATGTTTGCCAGAGAACAAGGATAGTCATTTGAAACTAGTAGATTGAGCCAGCTACAAAATCTCCTTTACCAAGTGCTGGAGCCCAAGAATTCTGCTAAAACATCATGCTGTTCAGGACTTTGGATGATAAAGCCACTTCCTACATGGAGCCTGTCCGAAATGCCAAGCAGTCTTCTCAGCCCTTCACCCTGGTTAACTCATTTATTCTAGTAATCATTCTATGAAGGAGGAACTGTTAATATCCCCATTTTATGGGTGTGGAAGCTGGGGACAGACCTGTTCTATACGTGCCCAAAATTACACCAAAAGGAACATACCTAAATATGCATATACAGTTTAACAACCCAGTATGTGCATGTAGGAGTGGCTAATCTTGCTTACATGTCAGCACCTCTTAAGGGCAAGGAGATGGGGGGGAAACCCTGAGGTTAAGAAACCTCTCTGAGTCAGGCTGCCTGAGCTCATAGCCTAGCTCTGGCTCTTAATACTTGTGTAATTGGGCAAATTACTTAGCCTGTGTGCTTCAGCTTACCAATTATACAATGAGGATAATAATATTACTCAGAGGATGAAATGAATTTAAAAAAGAAAAAAAACAGTAATTCACTCAGAACAGTGCCTGATCCAGAGTAAGTACAATAAAAGGTTGATGCTTCCTTGTTGCTTTTATTTTTTTCCCAGGTGCTTAATAAATACTCTCTTATTTAATATTCATAACTACTCTTTAACATAGAGAGTATTGTTTCAAGATGAGAACACGGCCTCAGAAAGGTTTAGTAACTTGGCCAAGGCCACACAGCTAAGTAGCTGAATCAGGTCTGGATTCAAGTCTATTTGACCTTGTACTAAATACCACACCCCCACCACCTGGGAGGAGTGGCAGTAAGGCTATTAAATCTGACTCTTCTGAGGGGTTTTGGCCTCCAGCAGAGAATTCATTTCATAGTACTCTATATTCAAAGGAAAATGGTAGTAATTGCCAGCCTTGGGGGATACCGGGTGAATTATTTCATTTTTGAAGATAGTTTAATCTCACAGGTATAGCCATAGTCTTCTGCAGGGGATCCAGAATCAAACCGCTAGAGTTAACGTGAGCATTTAATTTACACCATAAATGAAGAGATTTGCTATTGCTATGTGAAAATGTAGGACTCAGGAAGGAGGAAAAAAAAAAAGGCCCTGCAACATCTAGGTGCCAGGAACTTCTGGGACCAAGGATGGAGTGGAGCTTAGAGAGGACCACAACCCTGCGTTGATGTTCAGGAGAACCAGGGGCTGCAGTGTTCCGTAAGCAGTCTGGATGGTCCCGTCCTTCAGGCCAGTGTCCACACCCAATGGTGCGTGGCCCTTCAGTCCCTGGCACCCAATGGACATTTAATACCTATTTCATAATGACACTGCTTCGGGAGGAGCTAAGCAAGAGGCAGGAGCCGCCAATAAACTGGGCAGGAAGGTTCTGTCCTTGGTGGAAGGCGGGCCTCCTTATAGTTCTGCACCTGCCCCGGACCCTGCCAGATAAGCTTCTGGTGGGACAGAGTAAGGAAGCCTTTGAAACCTAAGAGAGGTACCCTGGATCAGCCTGACTGGCCTCTACTGCCTTGGACTTGTGGGATTGTGATTAGGGGGGGACCCAGACCGAAGTAGGGGTTCTGGAAAGCATGGCCCAAAGTAACTTACATTGCCTCAAAACCAAGAGCAATAGCCTTCAAGCTGTCGGCTTCCATTTGGAATCTTCCCTTCTCCTGCCCCCACCCTTTAATGGTTACAAAACAAAACAGCACCCCACAAACCAAAATAATATAAGTAGCCAAATAGTTATGTAGCAATAGTAGGGTATTTTTCTTTCCTAAAAAAAAAAAAAAAAAAAAGCCTTGTTTGGCCTTGATATATTTCCTCAGTGCCAAGTTCACCAGTGTCTCATGATGAGGGGCCGAGTTCGACAGTACCTCTTGTTTCATTTTTAAAATGAAAACCCATAGTTTTAAAATATGAATCATGATACTGATATTTTCAAAGCTTACTGTTTCTGAATAGCCAGGCAAACTGAGGCATTTGAAAGCTGGTAAATTCCAAATTAGTAGTATTTGATTAATCCTTATTGCTGGCTAAAGTCATGAATGAATAGTAGAAGCCTTGAATCTCAAATATGAACCTGAAAGAACCTGATTTTCAGGGGTTTGGCTTTTGTTTGCATGTTTGAAAAAGTCACTATTCGTCTTCTAGCCTTTGATTCTTTGTTAAGCCATGTTGCATTGATAACACATCTGCAGTTAGCTAGCATAACACCACCTAACTTGCACCCTGAGATATGAATGGCACCAGAAAAGGATTCTTTGGGAAACTGGCTTGACTAAGGTCCCTTTCTGCAGGACTTCTCAGAGCATTTAATATGCCACTGTGTTCGTTGAGTCTCCACGGGGAGACAGTGTCCAGAGTCTCAAATCATTAGCCCGCAGAGCAACCGGCAGGAGTGGTCTGGCAGGCAACCCACTCTGGGAAGCAGCAAGCCAGAGGCTGAAGCCATCCACTGCAGTCTGCCCTACAGAGCTGAAGGATCCCAAGGACATTTTAGAGAGTCAAAGGATTAGAGCCACAAGAACGCACCGGGAGATGTGAGCACACCTGTCATTCTGCTGTTTGATAAAATTAATACAAAACTAATGGAAACAGTCACAGAGGTGCTGGAGTCGAGAAAACAGATTCTGGTCTTGGCTCTGATCCAGGCATAAACTGACTTCAGGGTCTCTGTCTCATAGATGAGGCGTTTGGTGCTAGGTGGTTTCAGATAACCTCTAGCCGTAGAACCCAGTGAGCTGGAATCAGTGACACCTATCAGCCTACCAGTCTTACTACTAATAATGTGAAAACCCTGGGTTGAAAAACAGACCAGTGCAGCTCTGTAGCAAAGCAGTCTGAGCCACCGTGGAAGGCAGAGAACTTCAAAGTCAGGCCTCTATTTAGACAGCTTCCACATTTGGGAATCTGTCATGTTCTGGTGACAACTTGAAGGTCATATCTGTGGACACATCATTGCCAATGATAAATCACTGTGTGTTTAGTTGAAAAAGACCGGTTCTGTTCCAATCCATTATAGGCCGCACCCATTTCCTAAACAAGGCATTTTTGGTTTAATGTGGCTTTGCCATTTCAGAATGCATTTGATTTCTTTACCTTTTGTTTCTTTTTTTTTACTTTGTTTGTTTGTTTATTTATTTATTTATTTATTTATTTATTTTGCCAAGGGTCAGTTCAGACGTATAACATTGATTTTAACACAGCTGGAGATGAGGCTGTAAGCCCTTGGCTGGCCAGCTGTGTCACAAGGCAAACCCCTGCGCTTCTCTGGGTAGACTCTGCCCCCTCGTCTGTGAGGCAGTGGAAGGGGAGGGATGGGGGCACAGAAGAAGCAGACGTTTTCCAGGCTCTCTTCTGCCTGTAGACTGCTGTCATTCTATCACTCTTCCCTCGCTTGTACCCGAGGCATTTCCACAGTGTCTTGTACTTGGTGTTGTAACACTTACTGTTTGAATGATCATCTTTTGACCCTTGCGGCTACCTAGTTAGACTGCCGGCTCCTTGAAAGTAGGGACTGAACCTAGCTTAGGTCAGCTTTCGTCTCTTTTACAAACAGGACCTAATGGGAAAGCAGACGGTCTAGTCCTAGCCTGTTCTATGGTTCTGCCTGTGGCACAGTCTTCTCCCAGTGTTGTCAAGCCAGAAGTCATTTGCACTTAACAGCTTATGCAAATCCTGCGGTAGTAGGGGTGGCTGGGTGGCTCAGCCTGCTTCGGATTCTCTCTCTCTCTCTGCCCCTCCCCACTTGTGCACGCTCGTTCTCTTTCTCTCCTTCTCAAAAATAAATAAACATTAAAAAAAAAAAAAAAGAAAGAAATCGAATCCTGCGGTAGTAAAGTTACTCCTTCCCAGGCTACAGAACCTTCACATTCAAAGGGAGGCGCCATCATCCTTCGATTCTGATGGTCATGATCACCCAGGGTTCTCTGAGAAGGAAGCCACCACCAGAACCTCCTCTGAGTCTCCTCTGGGGAGTTGCAGCCTGTTCTGAAGCTTCCTCCTGCCCGGGTGCCACTGCGGGGGCTCAGTGCCACCCGGGCAGTGCCCGTGTCAGCGCCACGTGTCAGCCTGGTACTGGGCAGAGTAAGGCTCGTTGTGCTTCCTCCTGCTTGCCTGCATCTCTCCGGCCGTGACCGTGTGAACCGTGGACTTCCTGATCCTGGTGGACGTATTGATCATTGGCTTCTGTCTTGTTCCTTATCCAGCTCTAGTTTCTTGGAATATTTAATAACAATTGCCTCTTCTACTGATTTGTCAGCTCATTGCCTAACAGAACTCGGTCAAGCACGTTACACGTGTGTTGTCTCCTCCTAAGAAACGCTATTCCTATCTCCACTCCGCAGAGGAGCAAAGTGAGGCACCCAGAGAAAATTACTGGCCTGCTTTGTACCCTCAATTTGGTACCAGGAAGGATGGGAAAAGATGATGAACATTTAATAGGCTGGTAACAAGTATTTTGATTCTATTAACTTCATTAAAAAGTGTCGTTTTTTTCCCCTTAAAAATTCCCTGGAAACTAGATGTTTCTGCAGATGTAGAATCACAGACCCTAACATTTCACAGATGGAAGGGTCCTTAATTTCGGCCCTGCTCTCATTCTGACAGGATAAAACCAAGGCCCTAAGAGTTGAGTGACAGAAAGCATGAGACCTCTTTCGGACTTTTTTTTTTTTCCTAGCTAAAGCAAAGAAAGAAAATCTTAATGTAAACCCAGTATCTTAAATAACAGATTTTGGAATCTTTTGGTTAAAGAGGAGGAAGGAAATGGGTAGGGATGTTGGCCCTACTCTTCTGTCTCCCTTCCCTTCACCAGTGACCCGCAGGTGCCTCCCTTGAACTCTGGGAGTTCCAGGGAACACAGTGTGAGGAATCTCTATCATAAAATGCTTTGTCTGTAATACCAAGGATAAATCTTACAACTCTGTGGTGATATCATCTCTGTGCAGCTCACAGGCACCTGCCACAGACTGCTACTTTAAGTTAGCGTCGCCTAGAGGAGATCTACCCTAACTCCCTCCCTTCCCTGCTGGAATCCCGACAGCATCTCAGACTCAGCAGGAAAGCCTCTCCTCTTCTTCGGACTGATTAATTCAAGTTGTTCTAGACTTCTTCCTCAGACCCAGCCCCACCTGGCCTCACCATGAACTCTAATCACATGCCTCCTTCTTTCCTTGGGACTCTACAGATGCCCTTTCACCTGACAGCTTGCCAAATACTTAAAGAAAATAACTAGAGGCCCTGAAATTTTTCTTCATCTGACCAACAACGGTTGACGATAATTTTCCCAGCTCATTGAAGTCTCATTTGTCCTCAAGCCTGGGAGAATTGCACCTGGAGAGAAAGGGGGCCTGTACATTTGTAGGAGAAGCTAGCCCCGTGCCAGAGGAAGGAATTATCCTGAGTCAGCTGGAGGTGGCAATTCCTTCCACTTGTGGAGACTGTTCACAGGGTGGACACGAACCATTTTTTTGATGACAACTACAGACAACATTTAAGGAGAAAATGAAAGTGGTTATTTTGGCAGTTAGAGTGGTTCCCCTCCTTCATGTTGAGTTTCAGTAGACGTTCTGGTTTTTCATTTGGGGTCAAGATGATACTTTGCGTTTGCATAGCACTCAGCTCTTATAATCACCTTTAAGAGAAGCGGGTTGGGGGTAATTATCTCCATTTACATAGAAGGTAACTGGCACATATGTGTGTGTCTGGAGTTCTCCAAGGAGCCTGCAAGCCCGGTTCAAAGTTTTAGCTTCTCCCCTAAGGCCTAGAACCTCAGTGAGGGCTCTATTGTTTTGTTTGCCAAAGTGTTCATTCATTTGATACGCGTTTTTCTTAAGTACCTGCTCTGTGCTAGTCCCACATTGATATTCAAAACAACCCTTTTCTGTAGAATGTCCATTATAGTTTCTTGAGGTTTCTTTGTACTTCTTGGGCCAAATAATCCAAATTTCCCCCTTAACCCACTTCCTTTTGAAAGGAAAGGTCAGGAGAGCGAGCTCATTGTTTCTCCCAGGGCCTCATTCTGTAAGATTGACTTAAATATAACTAGTGGGTCTGCATTCAGGGGAATGTATTGTCAATTTATTCTTGAGTCTTGCCTGTCTCTCTGAGATGGTATTTGCACATTGCAGTCAAGGATTGACATCCTTTCCCTTTCAAATAGCACGATAACAAATATTCTCTGCCTTAATCCCAAAGATCTGTAAGAGCCTATGGAATTACTGTGGCTTGCATTGATAGGCTGTAAAATTCTTACCCAGCATGGATAGAGAAAGGTTAAAATGCCTTACAGATGGAAAAAATGAAAGAAAGCTTTTGCCACAAGAGGCCACAGCTCCTTTGTTAAAAGGTTTCATTTATTTTTTCCTGTAGGAGTCATAGAAAGACTCTATCTTGGATTTTCAGCAAGGAGGGCAGGGTTGAAGGGGAAGCAAGACAAGGCAGTCTCTTTCAGACTTTCTCATTTGTTCCTTCATTCAACAAACATTTATTCAGTGCCAGCTGTGAATTAAATATAGTTGTCTCTCCCCAAAAGAAGGCAACCTAGTGGGAGACACAAGCAGTGACGGCAGCATAGTGTGATAATTGGTGGCTTTGAAGTATAAACAAGGTACAATAGGGGTGCCTGGGTGGCTCAGTTGGTTAAGCATCTGACTCTTGATTTCAGCTCAGGTCATGATCCTACAGTTGGTGAGTTCAAGCCCCATGTCAGGCTCTCCGCTGACAGCACAGAGCCTGCTTGGTATTCTCTGTCTCCCTCTCTCTCTCTGCCCCTCCCCTGCTCCTGCTCTCTGGCTCTCTCAAAATAAACATTTAGAAAAAAAATAAACAAGGTACAGACGAGGCTCAGTTTAGGAGGCTTTGGGGGAGCTGGTGGGAACTATTAGCCACAGGGGTAGGCAGGACCCAAATGGCTTATTCTGTGTCCAGGTTACAAGGGTGGGCGTGCTATCGAAGACCGAGAGTGACCAGGTTACTCAGGCATTGTCGCCGGCTCACTCAAGATGAGGTTGGAGGCAGGGAGACCAATGGGGGGCAAATGTGCTTGTGCAGGAGAGAGATCTTGAGGGATTAAAAAAAAAAAAAAAGGCTGAGGCAGTGGTGTTGATGAGAGGAGACAGCTCTGGGCCTTGTTATGGAGAATGAGGCAGGGAGACTTTGTGGGGGACTTCCTGCCATTTACCAAGAGAGGAAAGTACAGAAGGCCTGTGCCAGGTCAGGGAAGGGGGAAAGAAAGATGGCACGTTTGTGTGGGGCGAGTTGAACAGGAAGTCCCTGGGGGAAGCCAAGTGAAGTCTCAAAGACTGGGGGAGAAAAGACCAATGCTGTCTGTGAAGGAGCAGTGTTTTTTTAGTGTGTTATTTGTTTTAATTTCCAATCCGTTGTATACTGATACTAGAGTGCAAAGTGAGTACCTCGGGCCCACACCCAGCTCCCATGCAAGCCAAACGACACAAACTTGTCAATGGCCTGTCCAAGAAGAAGAAGCCACTCATCGTGGGCTTGATTGTTATGGCAATGTCAAAAGGTTTCTAGTAGCTTCCTTTTGCTTTTTTCACTTCTCTTGTCACTAGAGGAGACAGTTGAGGCCACGTGTGGGGGTGTGATTGCAGGGGGATTGTGAAAGGTTGGGGGAGGGACAATAACCATCCAACCCTGTGGAAATGCCATATCTAAGGGCAGGGGCTCAAACTTTTTCTGTAAAGGGTCAGTTAGTATTTTAGACCGAGAGGCCCACATAGTCTGTCACAACTACTCAACTCTGACCTTGTCCTGTGAAAGCATCTCTCCCAGGGTTTCCCAATGCCAACACTACTGAGAATTGGAGCCAGATAATTCATTGTTGTGGGGGCTATCCTGTGCATTGCAGAATGTTCAGCATCATCCATGGCCCCTCTCACTAAATGCCAGTGACACCACCATCCCCAGTCCTGAGAATCAAAAACATCTACAGGCATTGCCAAATGTGGGGGTGTGAAGTCACCCTCAGTTAAGAACTACTGAGTTGTAGACAACATATAAGTGAATGGGCATAGATGTGCTCTAATAAAACTTTATTTACACAAACAGGCCAAGGTCTGGATCTGGCCCACTGACTATAATTTATCAATAATAGCTCTTACTCATAGCACCTTTGCCCACCTTATTTTTATGGAGCTTACCACCTATCTGGAGATATCAGGCATAACATCACAAAACAGAAAAATAACAAATGCAGGCTCTTCAGGAGTCCTAAGAAAGCCTCTGCCAATGCAGTACTGAGTCTGGATTATGTGAGGTGAGTTGGAGAATTTCTCTGGGAAGGAAGTGACTAAAGCAGGTCTTGGAGGATGTTATGAGTAAGGGTCGATGGTAAGCAGGTGGGAGGACAGTCCATGTAAGGAACACAGGGTTCTTCATTTCAGAAAGTTAGGGGGGAAGTGAAGTGTCACTAGTGAGGGAAGGGAGCCATTGTCCCCGGTGAAAGCTGTGTGGTTGTTGTCAATGGCCCCATGCACGTGCTTCCTCTGGGAAAGAATTAACAACAGTGAACACTCTTTTCTAAGAACAGGATGTTTGTTTTTCTCCTTGAGACTCAGGGGGCTTTCTTACGGCAAAATTTTCATCTTTAGGCTTTTCTTTCGCATAAAGTCAAATTCCTTTTGAGATCCTCTTTGAGAAAATTCTTTTGGTTGGTGTCTAGGACCATTTTATTCATTCTTGCTTCCCAGCAAGGTTAAGTTATGATCTCTGCCTCTCATTGATGTTGAGACCATAGTGTATCACTTCTTCGTGCTGTCACAACTCAAGGCAGGTAGCCTGCAGAGGACATTCCATTCTGAACTCACTTACATGCAAGTCCTCACGTTAGCCAACCAGCAGCAATTAAAGAGCCCAGACTGTGGAGTCGAGCTGTGGCAGAAATCGCTCCTCCGTATTTTGGCTGGTTGACCTAAGAGTTGGGCTTAATCTAAGATCACTTCCTGAGAGGTGTTTTCTAACACCTACCTGGCCCGCAGCAAACACTCAGATGTTTGCCATTAATATAAGTGTGAATTCCTTAGAGAAGCAGGCATTTCAAACTTGCCGCTTCCTTGAGGAGCCCCTGCAGACTTGGACTGGGGGGTGGAACCTGGGAGCAAACCAGTTCCTCTCTCATGATGGAAGGTGTAGCAGGGGTTATGGATTTAAACACTTCTTAACTTGATGTTCACTGTGTGCCACGTGTAGTGGGAGGCAAACTGGACCCAGTGCGTGTCCATAGAAGAGCTCTCGGCCCAGTCTGAGGGGACATTCATTCATTCACTGGATAAATATTTGTGTACAGATATTTACATACAAATGACACGGGAGAGCCTGCCTTGGAAGTGGGTGGAGAATGAGATGGCCACTGCCAGCTTCCACATATACCCAGTGCTGGTATGATTGGAGATGTCATGATTCAGCCCATCCAGTGAGAATGAATGGTTATCGAGGACCCCAGCAGGTTGGGAGAATAACATGGAAGGCCCCCTATCTGTCTTTTCACCCCATTAGGGAAATAGAGCATTCAAGGGGCCTGACCTTTGGGGTCAAGTTCTCTTTCTGTATTGATACTGTCCCCGCAACTTTGCAGATCAGGTGGGGATCCATTAGTTATGGAAGCATGCAAGCAGTTCACATATCCACCAAAGTCTAGAGTGCCTGCCTTGGTCCTCCTGACTAGCCCTGAGTCTGTGCCCCATGTAAAACTAGTCATGATAGGGGTGCCTGGGTGGCTCAGGCGGTTGGGCGTCCGACTTCGGCTCAGGTCATGATCTCACAGGTCATGAGTTCGAGCCCCGCATGGGGCTTTGTGCTGATGGCTCAGTCTGGAGCCGGCTTCGGATTCTGTGTCTCCCTCTCTCTCTGCCCCTCCCCCACTCACGCTCTGTCTCTCTCTGCCTCTCAAAAATAAACATAAAAAAATTAAAAAAAAAAAAAACTAGTCATGATAAATGAGTCGGCATTTCAAGAGAACCTGTCCTCGTCCTCCTCCTGCCTTGCTACAGCTGCTGGGGATCGATGTCCCTATTGAGTCCTCCCCAGTAACTGATTTTAACAGGGAGAACAGGTGTGGCTTCAAAAGTGCAGACTCTCGAGGTGGATGTGCTGTCTTCCAGTTTTGCTTCTAAAAAATCTTTCAACTAGTACAATTAGAGCCCGTAAATGTGAGGTGTGTACACAAATGAGCAGTGAGTCCCCCATATGGTATTTGTGGGTTGCTACAAAGCAGGTCGTAAAAGAAAAATAAATACAAGCTGTAGCTGAGTCATAAACGAGAAGTCCATTTATAGGTAAGTGAAGGTGAGATGTATCAGCCTTTCTGAGTGGGTCCATAAAATGCAGTCTGTTCAGTCTGGCTGTAAGTTCATGTGCATGAAAGCTAGGCAGCTGGGGGCTGAGCGAATGGAGTTTCGCTGTCTTGTCACATATAGCTATGTCCTCGGTTTGGATGATGTAGGAGGGAGAGGGTAAGAATCTAAAAATAGAAAAGGCATCTTATCTTTTTAGGGGTAGAGTAAATAGACCAAAAATATGAAAAGCATCTCTTCAGGATGCTGTTTATCGGGTGTTCTCTGGTTACATTTTTTTTCCCTCTTGGATTTTGATTGAAGTTCAGTGTGGAATTTCAAATACTATGATTTTTTTTTTCCTGTGAATTTCAAATTCTTTGGAATTTGAGTAAAAACACAACCATCTTCAAATGGAAAGTCTTCTAGGTAAAGTCTGTGAGTGTTTTCATAGGCGAATGTGACAGGAGGCCATGGGGAAATTGACAGCGATCATACTCCCCAGTAGGAGACTCAGAAGGAGCAGAGACAAAACACCACACATCATGCACCACTGAGGAGGCTTGGGACCAGGGCTGCTCCCTGTGACATCCTCAGACCTTGATCGCCGTCCCCATCCCACAGCCACCCTTTCCATCTTTGAGACACCCGGGGTCTCCCTTGGAGACCTTCTCCCTTGGAGAAGCCAGTGTCCCTGTACCTGCTTCTCAGCTTCTCTAGGGCCTCAGAGAATCAGTTAATCCCTTTTCTATTACAGTTTAAATGACTCCTTGAGATTCCTAAAGATTTGTTTTCCCTTGCTCTGAGTTTTCTTTCAGTCGCTCCCCTCCTTCAGCTTCTCACATGTCACGACCAAGTTCTTTGTCTCCCAGTTGGGACTCCTCAGAACATGTAGGAACATGTTCCAGGTAGCCTTTATCCCTTCCAAAGTGTGGAGTCCAGGATCAAATACAGTTTTTCAGGGCTTATCGCTGTGGAGAGAAATACCCCGAAGATGGTTGGGGGGTGGAGAGGTTCTTGACTGAGTCAACATCCTCCTTCCCTGGGACTGATGGTTCAGATTTGAAGGAGGAACATGTCACATTTTCGCTTGGGGCCCAGGTGGTGTGGCAGTGCTGTGTCTGGATGTTAGGAAAAAGGGAGGCAAAGTGAAAAGTGATGAGAAGGTAGGATGTCCTTGGAGGATGTGACAACCAAGCAAGAAAGGGGAAGTCTGGTACATGCTCACTTCCCGAAAGTAGAAGAAAGGAAAAGCCTGGAGGTCCCTCAGGATGATGTCCCCACCCCCCACCTGCCCCTGTCTTTATACATGTGTGTTTTAAATTAACATCGCAACCTATTTTGCAGGATGCAAGCACGTGTTTGCTCTCTTTCTCCACTAAGAATTACTCTAAAAATAATTAGTAGACCAACCAAACATTCCTTTCTTAAAATAAATGGAATTTAAAGAATCTAAACCTCTTTGTTCTTTTCGGATGAATTGCCAGTCCTGTCAGCTCTTAAGTGATTCAAGAACTGATTTTTTTGTGTGTCACTTCTTAAGAACCCCCTGTTTCTCCCCGCCCCCCCTCTCCCCCCCCGACTGGCCACTGCCCTGCTTTGGTCTTTTTGGCATCATTCTGTTCACCAAAAGGATGGTAAGGAAATGAATCAAAGGGCTGCTTTAGTTTTTTCTTCATTGAATTATTATCGTAGCAGTGATGATTTCTCTTATTAACACTGTCACTCATGCTTCATTCAGTCACCAGAAAATGGAATTGGCCAGCTTGGTGCAGGAAGGATGGCCCCGATACTCTGCCATTCTTATCAAAACCATGACTTTAACTTCTCCTTGAGTCCTTCTGTGTCCTGGAACGCTTGAGCTTCTCCCAGATTCCTGTAAGTGGGGGCCTATGCATTTGCAGCTGGACCCATGTCCCCGCATCTGCCAGACATTCTCTCTCACCTTGATAGAGGGTGACAAGCAGCTGACTGGGATGTTGACCCCCTTTGTTGGCAAATCTAACCTCTCCTCAGTGCCCCAGGACTGGGACCTTTGTTTTCTAAGGGATCTAATTTCCCAGATGAATATGCTCTCCAGTGCCCTTGAAGGGGGGAAAGAGCAGCAAACAGTGATCCACGAAGGGAGAGAAAAGGATTAGCCCTCATGGAGAGTTCAGATTTCAGGGTCAAGAGGAGGGTTTCTGAGAAAAAGCCTATACATGGGAAGATTTCTGTCTGTCTTCCTCTCTTTTTCTTGTCTTCCTGCCTTCTTACTCTCTGACTTTCTGTCTTTGGATTTGAGGAAGATAGAACAGAGGAATCATGGCAACACAAGAAAGCAGGAAGGCCAGGAGAGCCCCCAAGTGTGGGTGGGCAGCATCCTTTGGGTGGTTCAGTACTAAGTGTTTATGATGGATGGTAGAGTCTTGACTGATAGTAAAAGGCTAACAATTCTCTTCATTTGACCTGTAGAACACCCAGAGGGCTGCTCACCGATTCTGGTTGTGTAGCTCATATCTGGACCGGTTGTGTAGCTCATATCCTCTCCCCACTCCATCCTACGGCAAGTAATCCCACTTCCTTCTGGGCAGAGGGCAAAGCCTCTTGGGTGTTGCCTGATTCAGGCTCTCCCACTGGGATTCATCCTCCCTCTGCCTCCTGCCTCATCTGTCAGCTGCCAGCAGCCTCTTGGAGCCCAGGTCTCCTTTTCTGCAAGCAGTGAGCCAGGGACAGGATTTCGTGTTGAGTGTTAGGGACCATCCCGTTCTAGAGCATGGCCCGTGTCACTAGCCACCGCCTGAACAGAAGCTGCACGCCCAAGCCCCAGTGCCTCCTCTTGTCTGTGCTTCCCTCCACGTGGACACTTATGCCTCTTGCCTTTTCTCATGTCTTTGTGACTAAAAACCCTTCTCTTAGGAGATCTTTTCCATTCTGCAAAGTAACACCTGTGCTACCTCTTCCGTGAATGCCTAGTCCCTGCAGGAAGAGGTGATCTGTCCCTTGGCCATGCTCCGGCGAGACAAGGTCAGCCCTCTTCTGAGGTCTTCATATACCCACAGGCCACCACCTTACATTTTGGCTTTTGAACACAACTGCCACAGACGTGTTTACATTATGATCCGGTAACAGGTTGAGTAGACTTCTCAGGACCTTTGTATAAAATTCGCTCCAAGGTGCAGCCTGAAGCTTAAGCAGCCCTTTTTTTTTTTTTAAATAGCTAATGGCTAATTCATTCAGGTGGTTCGAAAACCCAAAATCATACAAGGATATACAGTGAGAAGTTTCTCTCCCACCCTTGCCCTATCCTGTCCATCCCTCCCTGTGGGCAGTCACCATGATTAGTTTCTTGTGTGTGCTCCCAGAGATATTTTACAGACACACAAGCCAATGCAAGTGTATCTATATACTTCTGCACCTATCTGTTTTTCCCTGTAAAGATAGATATCTTTGAGCTCTTTCTGTATCAGCGAAGAACTGTTGAATCCTTCGTAAGACCTGTATGATATTCATTTGTAATTGATGATACCTCAATTTATTTAACCGGTCCTTTATCGGTGGACAGTTAGGTTGTTTCCAACTCCAGACTGTCGTATCCTCCTGGATTTGATAATCTTGTACATGTATTATTTCCCCTGTGTGCAAGTTGGGTAAATCTCTGTAAGTGGAATTCTGGTGCCAAAGGCAACCAGCTTCCAATGAGGTGGGATCTGTTTCGTGCTTTCACCATGGGTATATGCAGGGCCTGACCCCACCCTTATCAGCCCAGTGTGTTATCACATATTTATATCTTAAAGAGACTTTGGGATGCACCTCCTTCATAATTTGGGAGCTGACTGAATTCCAGCGAGTGTGATTATTAAGAGACAGGACCTTAAACTCTGGAGCCTGGCGACTTGGCTTAGTACCTTCATAGCCACGTAGCCTTGGCAGAGGGGACTCAAGACTCATTGTCTGGACCTCAGTGCATCATTTATAAAATGGGGATATTAACAGTAGCAGCCTCATGGGTTCTTGTGGGTGAGCTGGTACATATCCAAGGTTGGCACAGTGCCCAGAACATAGAGATGCTCTCAGTAATATTTAGTGTTGATGGTTCCCGGGAGCATGCACATACCCTCCCCGGGACCAGCTCTTTTGTTAACAGCTAAGAAACTGTGCCCATTAGATTTCTGCATTAGCAATGACAGAGAAGGTGCGGAAAGAATAGTCAGGCCAGGAAGGGAAAGGGACATTGATGTATGTTGGCTGATAAGCCAGGGAGCCCAGGATATCCAAAAAGGAGGGGAGGAAGCAGCCAGTGTAAGAAATCCTCATTATTAGCTCAAGCATGGTTGCCCCTGAGCTGAAAAAGAAAGATAAGATAAAGGGATGGGATTAGAGCTCTGTTTCTCTAACACTACATTGCAAATAGCAGCTCACCTAAAGTTAAAAAGACATTTTTGTCCAAAATTCCTTAAAAAAAAAAAAAAAAAAAAACAACTTCCAATGTATGGGAGCTCAGAGCACTGGTACATAGTAGACATTCAATACAAATTGTTTGCAAAGCTCTAGAAGCCTACATCCCTGTCACACAATAAACACTATGTAAATATTTATAGAAAGAAAAATGTATCTTCTCTTCCACTCCAGGCTCACTGCCTGCAGCTTATCTAACCTTCACTCACCAAGCCTTTTCTTCCTTTTTTTCTATTTTTTGTCCCTTCCTTCCCACCTTTGTGTCTGTGACCCTGATGTAAAACCCAGCTTCTACCAGTCTGAGCTGGCCTCTGGCGAAGGGCCGGCAGTGCCTGTGGCCGTGGCTGTGGCCGTGGCCTGCAGGGACTGAGGGCAGAGCGTTCTTCCCCTGAGCCTTCCGGGTGCAAATGTTTCCTCTCCCTTCTCTCCCCAGCGCAGCCAGGCGCTGTTCAAGTGAAGGGCGATTGTGAGTGATCCGGTCAGCAGGGCAGGGAACTGTTCTCTGGCTGCATCCTCGTGGCATTTTTCCTTTTCTGCCTGATTTGAAGTGCCTTGCCCCGGTTTCTGGCCTCGCGTAACCCTGGCTCCACCAGCTGACCACGGGCAGCCCTCACTTGCCCCTGAGTTGGCGGTGGACATGCTGTATCTTTCCCTGGCAGCTGTGCTCCTGGCCGTGTGTGCCGTGGACACCGCTCCGGTGGGCAGCTGTCCCTCGGGGCTCCCTCCCACCTCCTGGGGGCCCGGTGCCCGGGCGGCTCCTGCAGGCCACCATCTGCCACGCTGTGCCCAGAGGTGCGGGAAGGCAATGCCAGCTTCCCCCCGAGTGGCAGGGGCCCCAGGCTGTCGTGCACTTACAGACGGAGGAAGTCCTGCCATTGGGATCCAAGGCTTTGGAGTTGTGACATTTGCTACTGCCCCCAGACCCAAATTAGCGTCAAAGCCGAGAGAATATCCGGACCCACCAGCCTGGCTTCTTAGGCACATCTCCATTAGTAACAGTGTTTCCATGCGATCCTAACCTCAAGTGGGAAGCAGAACCAGGGGGTGCCTCTGTGTGGCCACAGCAGCAGCACTTTGGGGAGGTTTGAACCAGGTCCTTACTTGGGACGAAACGGAGAGATGCTGAGTGTGAGGTCCTAGGTGGCAGCTTCAAGGTCGGCTCACTCGAGGTGCAAACCCACTTGTGCTACGTGGACCACCTTCCCACGCACGAAGCCAGGGCGGGGTGGGCCTGTCCAGCTCATCATCGGTCCCTGCCTTGTCCAGTCTGGGTGCAAGCCACTTCCCAAACGGAGCCTGTTGGTGCCTTGCCACTGGGTGCCAGAGCACGGTTCTTTCCACCTGCCACGGGGAAATGAACTCGAAATTTTTATGCGTACAGCCTCCAGCTGCTACAAAGCAAATGTGGCTGGCTCTCTTCAAGCCACCATCCAACTCAGCTCTTGGATAGTTATTTATTTATTTGCTCCTCTGCCAGTGAGGAGGAGAGCCCGATGGGAGAGGTCTCAGCAGAGCATTTCAGGAATTCCCTCAGTGGGAAAGGTTTTTAACTTCTTCACGTCAGCTGATGGGACCAAAGAGTCAGAGGATTTATTTTTAAGAGATGAAGAGTTTCTCATCTGTAAGATGAGAACCCAGAGCCCCACACCTCCTGGCTTAGCACTTCTCATTGTGTTAAGTTGCATGTGCAGGGAGGGTGTGTGCATTTTCTATGCTGGTAACACACTACCAGAAACTTAGTGGCTTACAACACCACCTAAGTTATTGTCCCACAGTTTCTGTCAGTTGGGAGCCCAGGCAGGGCTTAGCTCCAGGATCTCATCAGGCTGGGAGACAGATGCCAGGGGGCTTTGCTCTCATCAGAGGCTCAACCGGGGTGGGGGGGATCTACTTCCGGTTCCCTCAGGTTGTTGGCAGAATTCATCTCCACGGGCCCTCCCTCAGCACAGCGGCTTACTTTTTCAAAGCCAGTGAAAGGCACCTTTCTCCAGTCTGCTAAGATGGACTCTTTTACCCTGTCACCTAACCACGGGTGACATCCCATCACCTTTGCCACATTCTGCAGTTTAGAAGCAAGTCCCAGGTTGTGCCCACACAGGTGTTAACACCAGGAGGCACATCATGGGGGTTACCTTGGGGTGCCACCTACCACAGGGAGAGGACACAAACTTTATCAGGAAGTGTTCCAAAAGTATTTCTAAGACCCAGCCAGTTGTAGATGATCACACTGGTTTTTGTTTGAAAAGAATCAGTTTTGTTCTTTTCCTTCTATCTCAGAATGTCTCCAAGACCTGAAAGGCTTGACAGCCCAGTTTTCTGTGCCACAACTCGATCCCAGCTCGGGCTCTGTCATGAACTGACTGTATGTTCTTGACAAAGGGTGATTTATTTTGTGACTCCTGAATCCCTATTTTCTCATTTGTGCGACTGGATTTTGCTAAGATTTTGTTGGCCACTGGCACATAATAGCCGCTGTCACTTAGTAAATGGTATTTCCAACCCCTTTCCTTATAGGACTATTTGCTGCATTGCATTAGTTTTATTTAGATACAGAACTCAGCAACAAAATATTATCAAACAAAAGGGAAAACATTTTAAAGCAAATCTACTTTGTATCTAAGGAGCTGAAATCACTCTGGTCATGTGCTGACAGCAATTCTTATAATAGAGAAAAATCTAAAAATCTTAGACATGTGCAGAAAATTGTGTCCATGGCCATGTTTAGAAAGTACTGATGTCATAGGTATGAGTTTTTTTCCATCTCTTTGTTTCCCCCAGAAATAAGACCAAGATTAGTAGACCCTTAGTAAAAGACCCTAAGATTAAAGTTCTTATCCTACTTGATGGAGGGAAAAAAATAGAGTTTGGCTTTAGATGGGAACTGGTCCTGCCTTTATTCACAGGCTCTTGAGAAAGAGGCAGGCCCAGTGAACCCTAAAGGGTCAGCTGAATATAACCTGCTTTGGTTTCCTTTCCAGGTTTCTCCCCGCCGTGGGATGGGTTGGATGATGTAACTGGCTCTCCAGGACGCCCCACTTGGCTGTGACTTCAGGAAGGCCTTTTCAACCCAGTCTCATTTCAGAGCCACTTCTAGAAGCTCCTTGAGAAAAATGATGTGACAGATCCTATCAGAAAGGATATTCGGAGCTTAACATCAGCGAAGAAAGTGGCCCTTTTCCCTTTTGCAAAGTAGACCTCCTCCAACTCCAAAATGCCAGCCAAGACCCCAATTTACCTGAAAGCTGCCAATAACAAGAAAGGAAAGAAATTTAAACTGAGGGACATCCTGTCCCCCGACATGATTAGTCCTCCTCTGGGAGACTTTCGCCACACCATTCACATCGGCAAAGAGGGCCAGCACGACGTCTTTGGAGATATTTCTTTCCTCCAGGGGAACTACGAGCTTTTGCCTGGAAACCAGGAGAAGGCCCGCATGGGCCAGCTGCCCGGGCACGGCGAGTTCTTCCGGGCCAACAGCACGTCCGACTCCATGTTCACAGAAACGCCCTCCCCGGTGCTCAAAAACGCCATCTCCCTCCCGACCATCGGAGGCTCCCAGGCGCTCATGCTGCCCTTACTGTCACCGGTGACGTTTAATTCCAAGCAGGAGTCCTTCGGGCCGGCCAAGCTGCCCCGGCTTAGCTGTGAGCCTGTCATGGAGGAAAAGGCCCCAGAGAAGAGCAGTCTGTTGGAGAACGGGACAGGCCACCAGGGAGACGTGTCGTGGGGCTCCAGCGGGTCCGCGTCGCAGTCCAGCCAGGGCAGGGACAGCCACTCCTCCAGCCTCTCCGAACAGTACCCCGACTGGCCGGCCGAGGACATGTATGACCAGCCTGCCCCGTGCGAGCTCGTCAAAGACAAGACTAAATCAGAGGAGTCCCTCTCCGATCTCACGGGGTCCCTCCTCTCCCTGCAGCTCGATCTGGGGCCCTCGTTTTTGGATGAGGTGCTGAATGTCATGGATAAAAATAAGTAACAGACACCACCAGCTCTTGTCCTCGGGGGTAAAAGGTATCATCAAAAAATAAGAACTAAACCAACCACAGTCGGAGAGAAGAGCTTCACTGGCTATGTTTGCCACTGTGTGATAGGTTTTCTAAAATAATGTTCCTACAAAGTATTTTTTGTATCTGTTATGCCCTGTTTGCAAAAACAAAACAATAACAACAAAAACTGTCCTGGCGAAAAGGAAGTGAGTCGGTCAGAACCCATTTTTTTTCGGTGGGTATTGCTGATGTTCAGCTCACGTTTTTTTGCTTCCAGACACGTTAAGAAATCTGGCCCGGCCAAGATTGGCACTAGCTCGAAGGGCTGCACAAGTCACATTAAAGAACTTCACAGTACTCTAGCATTTCCTGAGCAAGAAGAAGTCAAAGTTTATTTAACACCTAAGCCTTTTTTCTAGACTCTTTTCTATATTACATCATTTGGGCTCGCCATAGCAAATTCTTCAGTGTTAACACTATTCTCTGTTTTCACATTTGAACAACTTTATGGGTTTGGGGGATTTTCTTGTAGCTCTTATATATCCCTATATATTATATCTATATCGCGAAATTTTGACTGTCCGCTACATGTTGGTAAGACACAAGCAAAGTATTACTGTAACTAAGTTATTTTTAAAGTTAAAATATATTTTTATGTGCCTTTGGCTTTTTATTGCAGAGTCTACATTTTATAGGTATCACATCAAATGTTGTCATTTGACTTGTTTCCATTTGGGGTCCCATTGTAAGCTGCGTATGTATATGTTTGGAAAAGTGTATTCATATTTAGCTTTATCTCTTTTTCTTCATCTGTTAATCATACTTTTCACAGCAACCAACAATGGATTGTAAAGTATAAAGGCACAGGTTACTCAAGATGCTTCTGCAGAGACTGTGGGCTACACCATATAATGTTATTTGGAAATATAGATATTTTAGTACAGTACATACTTGCATTACATAGGTACTTCATGCAACACAATAAAGAGTAAATGTTAAAATGAAGTTGCTTGTTTATAGTAATAAATAAAAACATAAGAGAATAATAATATTTTCCTTAAGTCCAGGACCAGAAAAATTGCTTCTCTGAAGTATGTGTGAGCCTTTAAAATAAGGTATGAGGTGATTTCCATCCACTCTGCAATTCTGATTATTTCCCAAAGCTTTGAGATTCCAGAAACAGCACCCCTCAATTTTAGGAGAAATGAGCGAGATCAGAATTTTTTTAAATATTTTGGGGACAGTGTAAGTCGGGGAGGAGCAGAGAGAGTGGGACAGAGGATCCAAGGCAGGCTCTGCACTGACAGGCTGACAGCAGCAAGTCTCGTGGGGGGCTCAAACTCACAAACCACGAGATCATGACCTGAGCTGAAGTCAGACGCTCAACCCACGGAGCCACCCAGGGGCCCCTCAGTACTTTTTAGGTCAATCGATGCCATCTTCTCAAAATTCATTTCTGTGCATCTCTTACTTTAACACACTATGGCAAACTCTTGTAACCCCAATCCCATCCTTGTTGGACAGATGTTTCCTTGCTGCAGGTGCCATATAAACAAGATTAAGGAGGCTAAAAAGAGGGCAGTAGAGAACACTCCTCTCTCTCCCCCCACCCCCACACCAAGGAGGAGAGATGCCTGAGGATGTCAGTTAAGGAACGGGAACAGGAAATGTACACAGCGATTCCTGCCCTGCTGTCAGCACCCTCCTCCCCCTTCAAAGTCAAACACTTGCACATCATAACTTTCATTTCTCCTTGAACTGTATCCTGAAATGACTTCCTCTCTCAGACATTTCAATGATTGTCCCACCTGGTTTGGAGCTGTTGCAGTTCTATCATCCGATCATCTAAAATAACCTCTGACCTTCAGGTGAAACACGGGACAACTAACCACATAGAAGAGGAAACCAGTTTCCTTGGAGCACCGAGTCCCTGCCCTAATTTCCCAGCTGTATTTCTATCCCACGATTGTCCAGTGTTCTTCGGTTCAACCAGACCCTTTTAATGCTTTCCCTGTCTTAATTATTGGTCACATTTATTCTCATGTTACTCTTCATCTGCAGCATGACCTCAAGGAAAAGGTTAAACTACTGGATAAAATGATAATGTTTGTGCATTCCCTCTGCTACAGTATTGTTTGCGAGAATCTAAGCAATGATGCGTCCTTGCAGGTATTTAACTGTTATACTTTCTCTGGGTCTTTTCCCATACAGTCTCCCAGTAGATTAGGTATAATTGAGACGGTACAAATATGCCTCTACAGGAGAGGAAACAGCTACATCTGCCTTATGGTTTGGTTAAGGCATTTCTCCCTTGGTAGCCCTTCTGATACCTGGTTCCTTCTCCAGGGAGCAGGTACAGAGCTGCTGGGGGCTTTCTGCACAAAGGCACTTTCCACTTGCTGAGAGCCGAATTGATGTTCTCGGTCTATGAACATTCTCCTGCTTTTAACCTTATTTATCAAGATGCACTTTATTTGCAGACTCAGAATGGCAAGCAACCTGTGACCCAACAACCAGGAAAGAGACCATGTAGCTTGTCTAAGTTGAGACCCTTCGTGTGGAGGCAAGGTTCTCGTAGGTAATCTTTTCCCTGGGCGATGAGACCTAACAAAGGACATGGATATATTACTTCTGCCTCAAATTATTTGCTTAAAAAAAAAAATGGAAACATCAGGGTACTTAGCTCTTTGCAAATATAAACAGACAAAAGGAAAAGTATACATTACATGATGGCTATTCTCCTCCTAGTATGAAGCCTGGTGAGACTGAATCATTTTACTGTGAAACCTAAAACAAGTCAACATGATGGTTTCTCTCCAATAAGAATTTCTCCTTTGGAAATCGTTACCAACCTAGTCCCTGATTTAGCAATTCTAATAAATAAAATCTTCAGACTTTAGAATTCGCTTACCAGACTAATATGAATGACTGACTAAAGTTTTTTTGGACAAGTCAATAAGCCATATACATAACTAGGTTATTGGCTGCAACCCTGTGTCTCCACCCATACTTTTGGGCTAGATCCAGCAAGATAAAAGAAATTTCCAGATGCTAAATGATAAACTAGGATTGACTCAGATGGGTAACCTGGTTTATTTAGCTGTATGGTACACTTGGGAATGTCACAATACTCAAAACTATGTTCACACATTAACTTATGTGTGGTTAAGCAATACAATTATTTTCTTTTTTTTTTTTTTTTTCAAAAAAATTTTTAATGTTTTTATTTATTTTTGAGACAGAGAGAGACAGAGCATGAGCAGAGGAGGGGCAGAGAGAGAGGGAGACACAGAATCCGAAGCAGGCTCCAGGCTCTGAGCCGTCAGCACAGAGCCTGATGCGGGGCTCGAGCTCACAGACTGTGAAATCATGACCTGAGCTGAAGTCGGATGCTCAACTGACTGAGCCACCCAGGCGCCCCTACAATACAATTATTTTCTAAAGAAGAAGATGATCTCCCTGCTTGCTTGATTGATCGACATGTTTGTTTCATCTGATGATATCTGGAAAGTTGCATGCTTCATTGGGATAACACACCATTTCATCCAGCCAGTCTTCCATCTGAGAATGTTTAATTCTTAACCTTATTCTTAGAGCAAGTGATTATTCAGAAGTAGGCCTAACCATTTCTTACTTGAGTTTCCAGGGAGTCATCATTCTGTGGTAAAATGCTGCAAAGAAAGTCATGTGGAAGAACCCTGCTTGTTCTGTGAAGAGATGTATAGCACAATGAAGTCTATTTTACTACAGTAGTCCTCCTTATCTGTGGTTTTGCTCTCCAAAGTTTCAGTTACCCATGGCCATTGGGTCTGGAAGCAGATTATCCTCCTAATCACCTCCAATCACCAGAAGGTCAATAGTAGCCTAATGCTTTGTCACGATGTCTACTCACTTTACTTCATCTTACTATGCAGGCATTTCATCAACTCTCACAGGAAGGGGGAGTACAGTACAATAAGCTATTTTGAGAAACCATTTACATAATTTATTACAGTATATTATTATAATGGTTCTATTTTATTATTGTTAATCTTGCTGTGTCTAATTTAGAAACAAAACTTTAGGGACGTATGGGAAAACAGTATATATAGTGTTTGGTACTATCTGTGGTTTTAGACATCCACTGGGGGGACTGAAACATATCCCCTGTAGATAAGAAGGGACTATTGTACCATGCTGCCTTTAATTGTCTTTCATTTTTACTTAAAAAAAAAAAAAAAATATCTGATAGTGAATTCACTTCCATTGGCTTCCACGGGAGGTCAATAATCTTTGTCCTTTGAAGGTCAGCCAAATTTCCCTCATGGAAAGCAGATTGACATTAGTGATAGATACATAAAAACATCTGCCCAAATCAAAGCCACTTTGCCAAATACATTTAATATTCCAGAGTGTTCTTGTGCAGACAGAGATGCCTGCCATATATCAAAGTCAGGAAGGCTGAATAGGTGAAGTGGGTATTATACTTACCATAAAACAATTATCCGAGTAAGTCATAAGACATATGTGTGATTCATTGCCAAAAGATGGTTGGGAAAAATGAGCTCTGAGTTCTGGGGAGGGAAAGATGTGGATGGCTTTATGGGAGAGGAGGAGAACCCAAATGGATTTTTTTCAGGAGAGGGGGAATTCTCAGGAGGAAGATCATAAGCAAACAAAAGGATGCACTATAAGCTATAAGGGTTTCTCCTCAAAACAGTCCAGGAACAGGGATTGAACTAGAAAATCCTCAGTTCCAGGCCTGAAAGATTTGGGCCCATGCCTGAGAAGGTTCTCCCAGGGGAGTAAGAAGACTTCGGAATCTGGGTTGCTGAACAGGTGGCTCCCAGGGTTAGAAATGTATATACAATAAGCCACCATCTTGAGAAAGCTCATGTCCAGTTAACGGTGCCTGTGCTATAACCTGAAAGCCAGACTGGGGACACTTCAACTGTGGGATCATGGGGTGTTCAGGGAAAGTCATTTATGCTGATGGAAGAAGCAAGAGGGGCTAAGTATCTCCTGAAACAGCACCAGATGAAACAAGTTCTTATTACAGTCCCTGGACTGAACTTACTTGGGCAGCTGTCCCACCACAGAACCTCCAGGTTGCTTCTTCAAGCCCCCTCTCAACCATCTTTTCCTGGCTGGGTTACAATTTCTGATTGAACATCCCCAAGATTAAGGGATAAACCTCCTCAGGAAATGGAGAGAGAAGTCCAAGTGTCATTAAAGAATCTTGGCTGGGAGGAAAAGCAGCTCAATGGAGGAGAAGCAAACAGCCCCTGACGTTCTCTCAAATTCCTTGAAGTCCAAACTCACAAAAGTGAGACTCAGAAAGAGGCAGAAATTCTGGACTTCCATCCAGCCAGACTCAGGACCTGCCCAAGGACTTGCCTCTTCCCACAGGTGACTTCTGGGCTGCCCACCCCTCAGGGAAGACCAAATTCACTCATTGGATTAGCCCTTACCCTTGCAAGGTACATCAGGAAAACAGTCATGTCAGCACAGCACAAAGTCCCCAACGTTTACACCACAAATAACCACCAGTGAGAAGTGGGAAGATCCTTGCATGAGGTTTGGGTCTTGAACAAAGACGCCCTTGAGGTACTGTTTCCATGGAAAATTCCATCTTTAATTTGAGTCACAAGAAATGTGAATTAAAACCCCCAAAGGATGTTGTCCCCATACCCATGCCCAGAGTTGTTTGTAAATGGAATCGGCAGAAGTTGAGTGACCTCAGAAAGACAACCCTGCTCAAAACAATTTCTCCTTTATATAGCTGTCCCCAGGGCCAGAAAATCTGCCATTGGAAATGGGTTCTTTTGGATACGGCATTATGCTAGGCATGGAGTTCCCTTAGAATACTCCTGGAGTATCAGCATCTTAAAGCCATCAACAAGGGGATGTGGACTAGCTTATCAGATGTCTACTCTAGAAACACAAGCCTCTAGCAAATGGACTAGGGTATGGGAGATACAGAGAGTCAGAGAAACTGGGAGAAGCATAAAAGAGAGTTCGCTTAATGTAGAATTTTGCCTGGAACCCAAAAAAGAAGGGGTGGGGAGACAGACTTTTCCACGATCCTGTCACCAAATGTGACCTTCACCAGAAGAGATCAGAAAGGTTGGTTGGCTGGTTTCCCTGGTGCCAGAGGAGTAAATGCAAGCATTGCAAGTCAATCTAATTTTGAATCAACACAAATTAGGTAGTACAGGAAGAATTTAAAGGAAAGCTTTCAGTGATTAACATGGTTCATTAATGCCTTGATACCAAATGTTGATATTTCTGAATCACTGTCTGATCTTCCCTTCTCTCCCCGAGACAAGGCATCTTAGTGACATGGCTTCCTTAAGGAGAGTATGACTTTCTCCTAAAGTCTCCTTTGTAACTTTATAATAGTTTTTCTGCATTCTGAGGTAAACCATTAGCAGTGCTCCACAAACACATGAAACTTTGAAAAGCCTGAAACAACATTAAAATTACATATTGAATTTTTCGGAGTAAGCAGTAATGTTTAAACTTATCTTTGTAAAGCAAGCAGAGGCATTGTTAAAAACAGGATAAGAAAATCGCTAATTATCTTCTAACCCCTACTCTCACTGCATGAAAATGAAATTGGGATGGGACTGGACACAAGAAAGAAAACATTTACAGCGTCCTGGCCTCAGATTTTTTTTTACCATAAATGGCCAGAAGGAAGAGCAGACAAACACAAGCTTAGATATTAGATTAGCATCCAATAAAGTTCTCCCGTCCTCATAGCGGACCATGGGTCCTGTGACCAAATAAAGCACTGTTTGTGAAGATTCACTCTGCAGTAACCCCCTTCTTGGGAAAAAAAAAAAAAGCGGTGGCTTCACTATTGATTAAAATTGCTAATTTTCAACACAGTTGGCTCTCTGGACTTCGTAAGCACATTGAAAATTGATCTGGTGTTTTAAGTAATTGAGAGGGAAAATTGTGTCATGATGGAAGAACAGAGAGGAGGGGCAGACCCTGTGGTCTAAGTTTGGTGGGGAAGCAGGGTCTCCCTCCTGAAGACCTCAGGCTCAGAGATGGCTCGAACCAGAGGTAACCAAAGTAATAACAAGTTAAATAGCCCACCCTTCTAACTAGCCATGAAATAGGAATGCAGAGAAGGCTCCTACCTTCCGACCCCTGATCATGTAAGCATTTCCTCTCCCAGGAGAACCCCCAGCCCCCAGCTCTCAGCCCTCCCTTCAGATCCTATGAGAAGCCATGGGAGAGGACAGAGCCACCTGTCTGGAAGATGATTTGCAGAGTGTGATCTCACCTGGAAATGCCCAAGAAAGACATGTTTGGGGCTCTTGCCCTTCCAACAAGGGCTCCTCTCATAGATTGACTCCCCTATTAAAACACCAAATGATAGCATATGAACAATACACCTATGGTGGGCTGAATAATGGCCAATGAAGATATCAGGTCCTAAACCCTGGAACCTGAAAATGTTACCTTATTTGGAAAAAGGATCTTTACAGCCATGATTAAATCAAGGGTCTTGAGATGGGGAGTTCTCCTGGATGGTGAACTATCCAGGTGGTCCCTAACTGCAATCACAATTGTCCTCATAAGAAAGAGATGAAAATTTGACATGCAGAAGAGGAGAAAACAATGTAACTACAGAGACAGAGATTGGAGTGATGTGGCCACAAGTAAGAGAATGCTGTAGGCACCAAAATCTGGAAGAAGCAAGGAACAGATTTTCCCTCAGAGCTTGGAGCTTCTGGAGGGAGTGTGATCCTGCTGACAGCTTGATTTCAGCCCAAAGATACTAATTTCTGACTTCTGGCCTCTCGAACTGTGAGAGAATAAATTTCTGTTCTTTACGCCACCAAGTTTGTAGTAATTTGTTAAGGCAGCAGAGGAAACTGATGTAATACTCAAGCACTGGAGACAATGAAGAAAAATGGAGTAATGTTAAGGTCAAAGAATGCTATGGACTGAATTGTGTTCCCCTTAAATTCGTATGTTGAAGCCTTAACCCCTGTGTGACTATATTTGGATATAGGAAGTAATTAAGGTTAAATGAGGCCATAAGGGTGAACTCTAACCTGCTAGGATTGGTGATTTAGAAGAGGATGAGAGAAAGATCTCCCCACCCGCACTACACCCCTGTCTCCACACACATACCCAGGCCAAAGGCCATGTGAAGACACAGTGAGAAAGTGCCATGTGCAAACCAGAGAGAGGCCTCAGGACAAAATAGCCCCACAGGCGCCCTGATCTTGGACTTCCAGCCTCCAGAATGGTGAGGAGATTAATTTCTGTTGTTTGCAGCACCCAGTCTGTGGCATTTTGTTATGGTGGTCCAAGCAAGCCAATACAGAGAGTCAACAAAGAAGACCCCTTTTAAGAGCGTTCTTTAAGGAGACAAGGCCAGGGTGGCCCCATCTCCTTGGGCCTCAGTGTCTACTGTAAGATGGGGGATAAGGGCACTCTGCGGTGCTCTGGCTGGTGGCGAGCAAGGGGAGAATATTCCAGGCAGGAGATCAGCAGGAGTAAAGTCTAGCCCTGCATTACCATTTCCAGAAAGCATCCCCCTACAAGTGCACGAGAGAAAGCTGCTTTCATGTGCCACATGTTCAGACAGGGTAGCACAGTGTCTAATCAGACGCAGGTGTGATGCCTTGGCCCATGGGGGCCAAGTCGGCTACCTTCAGGAGGGTCACTGTCACTCACAATTCATTGTTGCTGTGTAATATAAGTCAAGCGTGTGCTTGGTGGGCAGATTTGGGGGAGATGGAGAGAAATAAAGGATTTAAAACACGTTTTGAGGCTTGTTTCCAGCCCCAGACAGGATCTGATGTGGGCAGGGGTCAGATTATTCCTGTCATCCAGATAACAGCAAAAGGGAAGCAGAGAAGACCTCAGAGGGGCGCTAGGTTGTTGATAGGAACATACTCCTCAGTAGCTCTTTGCCTAAGAAGTGTTCCCACACAGATGCAGGCAAACTTAAATAGGCCTTCCAAGTCTGCAGAGATCAAATCTAGGAAGAAGCCAGAGAGCTCACTGAAACCCAGGCGTGATGTGAGGGGATTGCAAATACCCTCCAGGAAGCTGACTGGCAAAGCCATAGCTGGTGTGCTGGAGGTGGAGGAAATGGAGGCGTTTGAAGGATGCCCTGGGGAAATGAAAGAGCTGTTACAGCCGAGGCAAGCCCCGCCTACCACCACAGGTGCTGTGGGTTCAATGCCTCAGCACCCTGGTAACGCATGGGCACCCCACAGTGGCACTGATGTTTGCCAATGACCAGAACATTACAACTGCCAGAGCTGAAAAACCGATAGCAACTGAATGCCTAGAAGACCACACCCTACACGTCCCCTTGTCTGTCCATGGTCATGAGTTGAGCACTTACCCCAGACCATGAGCTCTCTGCCTGCTCGACTGCACATACCCCCCTGAACCTCTCCTGTAAAACTCTAGTGACCATCTTGTAGGTGGAGAGGTTGGTGGTTAAAGATTGCACCTGCCACCTCCTGGGGTTGCCAGTACCTAAAATTAATCTCTCCCTTTCTCTCTTCCAAACCCGCATCTCTTGAGTTATTGTCTTCTCTTGTGACAGAGTTTATCCAAGTTTGTTAGGCAACAGTGTTGGCGAGCCCAGATGGGAACTGAGCTTCCTCTGTGTCCAGCCCTCTCAGAATTCCCTGGGAGGATCAGGTGGCCCCAGCAGTCAGGGCTCACACGTTTGTTTCCTGAGTTAGTGTCTGGGATAGATCGGTCGTAACACTGTCACTACTGTGCACCCAGGGGTCATCCTCGTCCTTCTCTGTGTCCCTCTGCTTGTGGCAAAGCTTCAACTACCAGCTACTTATTGATGACTTCAGCTCTGTATTTCCTGCCCAGGCTCAACTCTTGGGCTTCATACCTGAGCACCCAGCTGAACACTGCAAAGCTCTGCTTGTTTGTCCTGCAGGAACCCTGAGTTTACCGTATTCCAAACTGAGCTCACCATCACCAACAATATGCTTCCCTCCCCTTTCCCCATCCTAGTGAATGACAATCACCAGCCCACCAGCTGCTCAAGACAAAAATGTGGGAGTTGACTCCTCCTTCCCTACAACCTTCTCCTTCACCCCCTTGATATTTCTTACATCCAACCTCTTTTCTCCATTCCCGCCGGCACTAACTTTGATCAATTCCTCATCATCCCTTGCTTCTATTACAGCAACAACTTCCTAACTATTACCCTATCTTCACAATGACCCCTGCCCATGTTTTTGTATTATTTTGCTGGTGGCGAGTTTTCAATATTTCAATATTTAAAAGTTATTTTAGGGGCGACTGCGTGGCTCATTTGGTTGAATGTCCCGACTTTCGCTCAGGTCTTGATCTTACAGTTTGTAAGTTTAAGCCCCACATCGGGCTGTCTGCTGTCAGTGCAGGGTCTGCTTTGGATCCTCTGTCCCCCCTCTCTCTGTCCCTCCCCCTGCTCATGCTCTCTCTCTCTCAAAAATAAATATTAAAAAAAAAAGATTAAAAATATTTTAGTTTTCTCCAAATATCTAATCCTATAAAGTTCCAAGTTAACAACCTTCAGAGATTCCCTCTTACCGTAAAAGCCTAAACTCCTAAGCAGGCATGTAAGGCCCTCCATGAACTCATTGTGTTAGTGGCAGAACCTGGACATAAAACCCAAATTTCATGAATCACGTCTAATGCTTACCCCCCTTCCCAACACCCTAGTCCATATCCAAGGAGGTAAAAATTGGATCTACACTGTTCAGGGTTACGTTTAGAAGATAAACATCTTTGCTTCTGGGTGGGTACTTCATTTAGAACTTCTTCCTTTAGGGGCGCCTGGGTGGCTCAGTCGGTTGGGCATCCGACTCCGGCTCAGGTCATGATCCCGGTGCGTGAGTTCGAGCCCCGCGTCAGGCTCTGTGCTGACAGCTCAGAGCCTGGAGCCTGCTTCAGATTCTCTGTCTCCCTCCCTCTCTGACCCTCCCGTTCATGCTCTGTCTCTGTCTCAAAAATAAAAATAAACATTAAAAGAAAAAAAAAAAAAAAGAACTTCTTCCTTTAAAGTTCAACTTTCTTAAAATTTAGATCATGTCTCTCTCCTCCCTTCCTAGCTGCTGGTGAGATAAATGGGTCTAGGGTCTCCTTATGACTATAGAGCATCATTGTATTTCTTCCCTCTCTTAAAAAGCCATGCAGGAACTAGGTCAAGTCCAGGAGAAAGGAGTCAGGTATGTCCTCTCACCTGCTTCTGGTATTGAGCTTAGAGGAGGCAGGGGGTCCTTACATGTCACCCAAGGCTTATCCCAGGGGCGGGGGCCAGGATAGGCACCCACATAAAGTGTGAGGGCTAAAACACTAGCTGGTAACAGCATGTCCCTTCCCTGGGGACTGGTAACAAGGAATAGGACAGGATTTGAGGTTTTAGGGCCTTGCCTACTTCTCTTTGTAGGTATGACTAACGAACCTCGTTTACACCCCTGGCTTCCGTCACAAGGACTATTGCTGACCTCCCCACATACCCAACTTTTCAGCCTCTATGTCTTGGCAAGCACTCCTCTTCCATTCCCAACCCACTGACACCTTCTCTGGGATGCCCGCATGAGAAACTGATGGTCAGCTGCTCTCTCCTTTTTGGCCCATCACGCTTTGCTCAAGCCTCTCTTCTGTGGGTCTTCCACGGCGTTACGGCGAGGTCAATCCTCATGATGAGATGACACCATTGTCAGACCTGACCCCAGCCAGGCACAGGAGCTGTTGTTCAATGAAGGAAACATTGAGGAAAAGAACGACTAAATGGATAAAAAGTAGACCCGGAAATTAATGCTCGCCAAAGAATTTTTTTTTATTAGTCCACAATATATACAGTCCACCAGAAGTTAAGACTCCTCAGGAGCCTTAACTACATGAGAGCCATGTCATAAATGCTGAAAAATAATTTTTGAGAAAAACAAAACCAGGTATGAGGCATGTCTCTAATGTATTCAAAGGAGAATCTAATAGGACTGAAATTTTTAAATATATATATATATGTATATATATGTGTGTGTGTGTGTGTGTGTGTGTGTATATATATATATACTTAAAAATGTTTCCATGGATCTGGTTGGTTTTTCTATATTTATACATTATTGTTATCTACCTTATAAAAGAATATAGCCCTATAGAAATTTATTATTGCTTGCTATAATAAGAGAGAGCCATTACAGCAAGCTTTTAAAATGTTGTTGGTTTAAAGAAGGACAAGAATGTGATTCGGAGCCTGTGGGCACTTACAATCCTGAGCAAGCCTAAACAAACATTTTTAATCAGTGCTAGTGCTTTATGAAATTTTTAATCTGCCACTTAAGAGACACTAATGTGCAAGTTGGCAAAAAAGAAAAAAAAGCTGTCACCTTTCTCATACATTATCTAAATGTGCTAAAGCAAATGCATTTCAAGTGCCCTTCCCTGCTGATGCATGAACACATAATAGGACAGAAAGTCAGCAGCAACTGATTTTATGTCCTAATTGGTGGCATCGGCTGTTTCTAGGACAGCCAGACAGTGCCAGGAATAAAGACGTATAAATTATCTGTAATAACAAAGAGGAACAGCATGTAAAAATGGATTGTATTATCTCCTGGTAGAAAGCACGATTTGGATCTTAGGCTATCCAAATATTTTTAAATGCCATAAAATGTGATTTTAGTTCAATAGCTTTCTCTAGTGAAAATGTAGACGCACAGCTATGAATTACACAGAGCATCCCTTATCTCATCCAACACTGCAGCTGTCACAAGTCGCAGGACACTTGATCCACAGGCAAGTAAAGATTTAAAGAGCCAAGTTCTAACCACAGACTGGAGCTCACAACAGGCCATCTAAAAGAATTCCCACTTGTGTGCCATCTTGGCATCTTGGCATTCTTCACATGCTATGTAAGACCTCACTGTCCTGATGCTAGATCTGAGAATGAGGGGGAGCAACCCTGGACTCTCTGACTGTACCAAATGCAAGCCCCTTGAATTCATGAGTCTCATAGTTCCTAAAGCAAGAACAAATCCCACGGAAATGTGCTGCCTACACATCAAAGCATTATGTTCATTAGTTGTGTGCGTGCCTGCGTGATGTGGAGTGTGTGGGTAGGGTGTGTGTGTGTGTGCGTGCGCGGGTGTGGGACAGAGAGAAAGAAAATGGCTGACAGATGATCAAAGAGACAGAGAGAAAGGGTGGCAAATTGTCTGCTTGAAAAGAAGTCAAGGGGTACACAGTATTACAAAGCCTAGGTTGATTTTTGCAAAGGAGACAAGAAAGAGCAACATAAATGAGCAGGAAACATGTGGGAAAGCACAAAACTGAAAAGATACAGGAGAAGCCACCAATGAAATCTAGAGTGACTCATTTGGAAACAAAAGGTCACCCCAAGCAGGATGGTCCCTAGAGTACATGCTCTAGGCAAATATTTTTTTTGCAGGACCCCTGTCTATACAAACAATTTGATTTTTTTTTAATGTTTATTTATTTATTTTGAGAGAAAGAGAGCATGTGCATGTAAGCAGGGGAGGCACAGAGAGAGAGAGAGAGAGGGAGAGAGAGAATCCCAACTGGGGGCTCGATTACACAAAGAGCCATGAGATCATGACCTCAGCAGAAATCAAGAGTCGGATGACTGAGCCACCCAGGCACCCCTGATTTTTAAAATGTTTTACAAATTGGTGGACCTATGTGAGGTATAAGGATTTATTGATGGAGATTTAGAATCATGGGTAGATTAATATTGATATTTGTTTCTTATCCAGTCAGCATATGTGAAGATTATTCATATTGCCTTCCCTTCCTGTGCAGGTGCCAGAATCATCTATTTGTGTTTTTTTATCGTTAGATGTGCTAATTTCACCTTTCCCACTGGGAGGAAAGGGTAATGACATTGTTATCATTCACGCTATGGTTCTTCAGAATACGTTTATATTGAAGCTACATAGATCTTCTTGCCTCTGCATTTCCCTAATACCCTTTATTTCATGCTGATTTGTCATCATTCAGGATGCCACATCCATCCTGACACTCATAAATCCCAGTTTCCAGTGACTCTCAAAGGCTCTTACTGGCTTTGCGAATGATGACCACAAAGGCAGTCTTACTCAGAGTGTGGCGGTAAATGGGAATGCTAATTACTTTCTCAGCATGTGAAATTCACTGTTTGAAATTTTACAGAGCAAGCATGGAATGGCACATTTTTCTAACCTTATCTTCTCTTGAACTCCTCTGAGTAATCGCTGAACTCCGAGAATGTGATTTCTTTCAATGCTAACAACACTTCTGCCTTCTACCACCAGTTGTGGCTGGGGGGGGGGGGGGGGGGCTATGAGTAGTCAAAGAAAAGTGGTCCCATTTGTGCAAAGAATGTCTGTCTCTCTCCAAAATGGCTTAAACTGGATGTCAGAGTCAACAGATTGATTGGTGCCTCGAGAGGGCATCAGTCACAAGGGTCTCCTGGCTTGAAAGCTGTTGGAAGAGGATGACATAGCCACCTCTGGAGGACCGCTCAGGGTGGGGACTTGACAATCCTGGCATCTGTGATGAGAGATGAGCAGGATGAAGGATGCATGATGCCACAGTTAGTGTCCTGGAGTGCTACAGACCACAGGCTGCTCTATCTTGGAACATGGAGGGGTAAGAGCTGACACATGGACCCAAAGTGTGCCAGCCCAAATGTTGGCAGTGTGCCATGGGTACCCCAGATTCCTGAACTTGTGTCTCCTACCCGAGAGTCATCAAAATCAGTATGTCTACACTTGTACGGTAGCTCAAGTTCATGAAGTCTCATCAAAGAGAGACGGGGGTGGGGCGCCTGGGTGGCTCAGTCAGTTGAGCGTCTGACTTCAGCTCAGGTTATGATCTCATGGTTCGTGGGTTCGAATCCCGTGTCAGGCTCTGTGCTGACAGCTCAGAGCCTGCAGCCTGCTTCAGATTCTGTGTCTCCCTCTCTCTCTGCCCCCCCGCTCAAGTAAATAAACATTAAAAAAAAAATTAAAAAGAGAGAGAGAGAGACTAGGCTATCCTGGGAACAATCACTTGTCAGACCACCCTCCTGGAATCAGGGCTAGGCCAGGAGGCCCCAGAATGATCCCATATATATGAATCCTGAAGCACTTTGGGGGCATCTGGTTGATTCCACATGGTGAATGGGGAATAGAGATCAAAGAATACCCCAAAGGGGAGAAATGGGGACCAGAATCCACAAAGATATTGATCCTAAGGTCCTGCCCAGATAACACATCCATCCTAGTTGTTCCCAGGTACCTGAGGCGAACTTTGAAAATGTTGAGGAAGGCATCCAAAGCACGGAGGTCCTGAGGTACAGGGCCTAGGACAGACATGTTGGGGTCCAAGGGCTATGCCGCTATCAAAGATGACCAGCGACATCTGTTAACAATTGGAAGAGTTCTGGAGAAATCTAAGATACAGGGCGGTTAAGCAAAATGTCCAGTATGCAGCTTCTAAGTGGTGGAGTCTCAGTGGAACCCAGTCTGTCTCTAGGATCTGTGTTCTCTGCTACAGAAATATCTAAAAAGATTATAGACTTGATATTCAGACATACTTGGTTTTGACTCACTACGCTGACAATGCCAGTGTGTGACTTTGGGGTCAAGTGGGGATAATGGTATTTACTGCATAGGATTGTGTTGCAAGGATCAGCTAACTTGTTCTATAAAGAACAAGATTATAAATTCCTTAGGCAGTCCATACACTCTCTGCTGAAACTGCTTGTTCTCTAGCACGAAAGTAGCCAGAGACAATGCATAAGTGAATGGCATTGCTCTGTCTCAGTAAAACTCCATACAAACAGACAGTGGGCTGGACTTAGCCCACAGGGCTTAGTCTGCCAACGACTTGCTCTGAGTATTAATTCAGATACTGCCAATAAAAGTTTTATAAAAGTTATCCACACTTAATAAACATTCAATAAATATTAACTGTTATTATTATACCAACAAAATGTCTACGTTCGAAACTTGTTAGTGTAAGATTCTAGTTATGTCTGCCACCTTTTTTTTGGCTCATTATTTTACAGTTACATTATATATATACTTGAGGGAAAATAATAGGTGATTTTATATTTAATTATCTGAATTCTTCCTCTACGATTATTTTTTAAAAGTTTTCAGACTTCTTTCACTCCTGAAAACTGTCATTGTCTTTGAAATGTGTGAGTCAAAATGTGTGAGTCAAATGTGATTTAATTTATATGTGGAATCTAAAAAACAAAATAAACAAACAAACAAATTAAAAAACCAGACTTTTAAATGCAGAGAACAAATTGTTGGTTGCCAGAGGTGGGGGAGTTGGGTGAAATAGGTAAAGTGGATTAAAAGGCACAAAATTGGGGCGCCTGGGTGGCGCAGTCGGTTGAGCGTCCGACTTCAGCCAGGTCACGATCTCGCGGTCCGTGAGTTCGAGCCCCGCGTCAGGCTCTGGGCTGATGGCTCGGAGCCTGGAGCCTGTTTCCGATTCTGTGTCTCCCTCTCTCTCTGCCCCTCCCCCGTTCATGCTCTGTCTCTCTCTGTCCCAAAAATAAAATAAAAAATAAAAAAAAAAAAAAAAAAAAAAAAAAAAATAAAAGGCACAAAATTCCAGTTATAAAATAAATGTCACAGAGATGAAAAGTACAACACAGGAAATATAGTCCATAATGCTGTAATAACATTGCATGGTGACAGATGGTGACTACACCTATCATGTAAACACTGACTAATGTATAGAGTTGTCAAATTACTCTGTTGTATACATGAAACTAATATAACATTGTGTCCTAACTATACTCGACAATTATAAACAATGAGCTGGAATCTCTTGAGTGTGGCTTGATTACGTATTTAAAATAAAAATTTGTCATCCATTCATATTTTGATTTCAGTATATAAAATAATGAAAATTTTAGATGCCACAAATCAAATTTTCCCTTGAAACCTACAATTCACAAACACATGTCATGTATCAACAAAACAAAATGACAACCTACTAAGTGGAAGAAGATATTTGCACATGATATGTCAGATAAGGGGCTAATATCCAAAATATATAAAGAACTTCCACAACCGAACACCAAAAAACCCACAAAGAATCCAATTAAAAAATAGGCAGAGGACCTAAGTAGACATTTCTTCAAAGACCTACAGTTGGCCAACAGATGCATGAAAAGATGCTCAACATCAAGAACCAGAGAAATGCAAATCAAAACCACAATGAGACATCACACTACACCTGTTAGAATGGCTAAAATCAAAAAGAAAAGAAATAACAAGTGTTGGAAAGGATGTGGAGAAAATTGAATCCCTGTGCACTGTTGTTGGAAATGTAAATTGGTCCAGCCACTGTGGAAAACAGTATAGAGGGTCCTCAAATAATTAAAAATAGAAATACCATGTGATCCAATAATGGTACTTTCTATCGGGTACTTACCCAAAGAAAACAAAACACTAATTCAAAAAGATATAGGCACTCCTATGTTACTGCAGCATTATGTACAATAGCCAAGATATGGAAACAAACTAAGTGTCCATTGATAGACAAATGGATGAGGAAGATGCGGTACACACACACACACACACACACACACACACACACACTGGAATATTATGCAGCCATTAAAAAGGGATGAGATCACGCCTTTCAGACAACATGGAGAGACATAGAGGGTATTATGCCTAACTAAAATAAGTCAGACGGAGAAAGACAAATACTGTATAATTTCACTCACAAGTGCAATCTAAACACCACCACCAAGAACAACAGATGTATGAACAGAAAGCAGAATCTGACCTATAAACTGTTGCCAGGGTGGGGGGTGGGGTGGGCAAAATGGGTGAAGGGGAGTGAGAGATACAGGCTTCTAGTTATTGAATGAATAAGTCACAGGAATAAAAACACAGCGTAGGGAATATGGTCAATAATATTGTAATAGTGTTATATGCTGACAGATGGTAGCTACATCAGGGTAAACATAGCATACTGTATAAACTCATTGAATGTTATGTTGTCCATTGAAAACTAACATAACTAATGTAACATTGTATGTCTATTATACTCAAATAATAATAATAAATTTCTTATATATTTGATCTTTGTCCACAGTTCCTGGTTTCCAGCTCCTACGCCCCTTAGAATTTCTTAAGGGGTGGGAGCAATAAAGATTTATGTTATTATGTTAATGAAGTTATTTGGGGAACCACACCTAAGGATGGAGGCTGGCAGCCTGAGAAACAACCATTGACTAGAGGGTTGGAAATTTCAGCCCCACCCAGATCTCAAGGGAGAGGACAGGGGCTGGAGGGGAGATTGAGTTCAATCATTAATGGTCAGTGAGAGAGAGAGAGAAAGGAAGGAAGGAAGGAAGGAAGATTGAAGGAAGGAAGATTGAAGCGGGGGAGGAATTAAGGGAAGAAGGGAGGGAGGGAGGGAGGGAAGGAGAAAAAGAAGGAAGGAAGAGGGAGGAAGGAGGGAAAGAAAAAAGGGCAGGAGGAAGGGCACATGTAATGCATACATAATCTGCTTTATTATCATTTACTTGTGATTTCCATGGCTATTTATAGGGTCATCTATTTGGAATCTACATAGGCCCCTCCTGCACTTCTTTTATGAACAGGATTTTTAACTTTGGGGGATGATCTCTTCCTCCATTCTATTCATGTGGTTTGAAACAGCTACCATCAATGCCAGCTGGTTTTGGAGGTGAGCCCTGGATCCAAGCAGTGAGCAGCTTCTGCTGGTCTTATTTCCAGCTGCCAGGAGGACATTTGTCAGAAAGAATGGAATCACTGAGTAGCAAACAGCAGGGGGGCTGGGGTTGGGAGGGTGGAGGCTTACAATGGTCGAGTGTTCACCCAATCACCCCAAAGCCTTGCCACAATCCTGTCCTCTCCCGATTTGGTTATGAGAGACAACAAATCCCCCTTTGCCTAAGCAAGTTTCAGCTGATCTTGGACTGTGATGACATCACCCTTGGGTGATGTGAATCACCCCCATTTGGCTCATCCCAAGGGAAATTCCCATCTGCCGTTCACCAGATGTGTGGCTTTGGCATCACTGAAAGTAACTTCCAAAGAATAAAGCCTTCATTCGAAGGCACTACTTTCATCTAAAGGACCAGATGGAACCAACTAGGTCAAGAAGAGAATGACTTTAAATGACCAGACACGGTTTTTGCCTTTAGTTTTTACAACTAATACAATTTGGAATATTGTGCCCAATCAGGGAAAACTTTTCTGAAGGAAAACTCCAAGCTGGTATCACTGGGCTAAGAGAAACTATGGATAATTTTATAGCAAGTAACCTGTACTCAGGGTTTTATAGCAAAACACAACTTTAAAAAAACCTAGTAAAGAAGGAGAATTCTCAGGCTTTTTTAGTTTTTGTTTTTGTTTTTGTTTTGTTTTGTTTTTTGTTTTCTTCATAGTTCTTGCCTGGTTTCTTGGGCTTCGTCATGTGGACATTTGAGAAACAGCAGATAGGGGTACATGGCTACATGTTGGCACAGTGGTCCCCATGCCCTCTGGGTTCTCCTTTTTTGTCAGTTTGGGTTGCCTTAACAAAATACCATCGACTGGGTAACTTGAACAGCAGAAATTTATTTTTCCATAGTTCTGGAGGCTGGAAATCTGAGATCAGCATGCCAGCAGCATTGGGTTCTGATGAGACTCTCTTCCTGGCTTGTCTTCTCGCTGTGCCTTCAGACGGCAGGGAGAGAGAAAGTGAGCAAGCTCTCAGATGGCTCTTCCTAAAAGGGCACTAATCCTGCCATGAGCACCCCATCCTCACTACCTCCTCTAAAACTGGTTTTCTCCCAAAGGCCCCACCTCTAAGCACCAACAAGTTGGAGGTTAGGGCTTTAACATATGAATCTGAGGGGCGATTCAGCCCATTGCACCCCCCTTAGACTGCTTACCTTTAGAGATTAATCTATCAGTCATCCTGAAAGTTAAGAAGAATTAACTATCAAAATATATTTTCATCTGTTGTTCAGGCAGCAGAGTGTGAAGGAAGGAACAAGGCTCCTCTTGGAGCCAGAGATCTGGGTTCAAGCCTTGCCTAGATTATTTATTTAAGTAGGTGGAGTTTTTTGAGCTTCAGTATCCCCTTCTGTAAAATTGAGATAGTAAGATTATCTGCTCTACAGGGGTGAACAAGATATATATGTGAAAGGATAGATAGGAAATATTCTTAACCACTTGGCTTTAAAAGATCTCTTATAGTGTGGGGGAGGGCTGAGTGGCTCAGTCAATTAAGCGTCCAACTTCAGCTCAGGTCATGATCTTACAGTTCGTGAGTTCGAGCCCCACATTGGGCTCTCTGCTGTCAGCACAGAGCCCATTTCGGATCACCTCCTCCTCTCTCTCTGCCCCTACCCCACTCATATTCTCTCTCTCTCTCTCTCTCTCTCTCAAAAAAAAAAACAGATCTTCTATAAGTGAATAAACACCTTAATTTTCCAGTCCCCCAGAGCACCATCAATCATTCACACCTTAGTGTGAATTAATCAATCTGATTGCTTCTTCTGGGATCAGCCCCTAGGAAATGGACATTCTGAAGAGGTGGGGCTAGGGATCATTTTGAAATGGGGGTACATACAGTAAAAGAAAAGACTTTGATGGTGTTGCAAAAGAAGATTAAACTGGACATTTGGGGAGTAGGGCAAAGGTATCTGTCAACGGCGTGGATGGGCTGGTATGGAGGAAAGGGTCCCAGAAGAATACAGGAGAAATAGAAGTAGGAGGTCTTCAAAAGTCAGCTTTACGGTTTTCTAAAAATCAGGGACTGCTGTCACATCTTCTTTTTTTTTTAATTTTTTTTTTTAACATTTATTTATTTTTGAGACAGGGAGAGACAGAGCATGAACAGGGGAGGGTCAGAGAGAGGGAGACACAGAATCTGAAACAGGCTCCAGGCTCTGAGCTGTCAGCACAGAGCCCGACGTGGGGCTAGAACTCACGGACCGCGAGATCATGCCCTGAGCCGAAGTCGGCCGCTTAACCGACTGAGCCTCCCAGGCGCCCCTCCTGTCACATCTTCTAATAATTGGTGCATCTGGGGCAGGAGACGGGGAGCAGAGGTTGGAGGTCCTATTCAGCTGACGCCTATGGCCACCAGAGCAGCTCCTGACCCAGAAAATACGCAAGCCATGGTCAGGGCCAGCTGTAGTCTGCTGAGCTCCCTAGCGGATGCCGCCAGCCAGGGTTTTTCTGTGAGACGCCATTGTAATGCTATGCCAGGAAGTGCCTCTGGAAGGCAAAGAAACAGAGACCAGACACCTAACTTCATAAAAACTAACAAGTGTCTAATCCTCCCAGAGGCTTGCTTATACAGCTGTACCCGTTGCTTGAGACATCTCCTTCACCCACACGCTCGCCAACCGAAACACTCAAGGAGAATGCTCTTTCACAAAGGGTCAGAGGAAACCAAATACCACCAGGGATTCTTTCCAAAAGTGATTGGAGGGTGTCCTTCCTCTCTGGATTACTTGATCCAACTAATATTCGTCTTGCTAATATTCCTCTGTCAGACACTGAATTTCAAACGACAAAACTCTATTTTCTGGAATCTTCCACATTGTAACTGCCTATTAATTACCTCCCCTCGTCAGCTGGCCCCACACACAGGGCTTAAATGTTTAGTCTGCATTTTGTATAATCATTCCCCTGCTTCATAATTACTTTCCAGAATTACTTAACACTGAAGGCATCACCACAAAGTCTATGCTTTTCATTGTCTTACAATAATGCATTATCAGCTCTGTGTTCATAAGCCTCCCTCAAAAATTGCCCTGAATCTTTATGCGATACCTGTCCTTCGAGCAAATTCCCAATTTTACACCTACTTCTCAGGATCTTGGGTCAGGGACCAGGTGAGTGGGTTCTGGGGCCAGTGAGTAGGAGAAGCCCTCTCTGTCTCCACTGTGCACACAGGAGTTTCCACACGATGCTGAGGCAAGAGGCCTTCACCGCTCCGTTTTCTAAACCAGGTCTGTTCAAGTTGGAATACTAATGAGTTTTCAGGAGCTCTCACATGGCCTTGTACACTCCCCTGCCATGCCTAGACTTGTGTCAGAATTGGACCATGGGAATGGACTCTTGACGTCAAGGGAAAAGCAGAAAGGGAAAGAAGGCCCTGAAGGCCTGAAGGAAAAGTGGATTCCAGACATGGTTACTATTTGTTTTTTGTTGTTTTTTTTTTTAATGTTCATTTATTTATTTTGAGAGAGAGAGAGCGAGAGAAAGCACGGGAGGGGCAGCAAGAGAGGGAGACAGAGAATCCCAAGCAGGCTCTGCACTGTCAGCCCATAATCCGACGTGCGACTCGAACTCACGAACCATGAGGTCATGACCTGAGCCGAAATCAAGAGTCGGACACTTAACCGGCTGGGCCACCCAAGCGCCCCCAGAGATGGTTACTATTTCAGAGCAAGGCTTTCATGGTGCACGGTGGGTCTCCTACCCTAAAGGTCAAGGCCCTCTCTAGTCTAATACACAGGCTACTTCCAGTGCTATCTCTAATTATCCATCATCTGAAACTCCATTTCAGTCAGACTGCTTATGTGTCATGCTCTTGTGGACCCAGGTCTTTCCCCGCCTCTGTGATTTCTCCTTATACCATCTGCGGCCTGGAACATCCCTTTTCAGTACTCAGCTCAAATCTACTTCTTCCAGAGAGGTTTCCTTTCCTGCCAACACCAAATAATCTCTTGTCCCTCGGAGACAACCCTATACATTCCACATATATAGGAATCACCTCCACCTGTCTTGTGTCGTTACCTTCAAGTGTCATTCACGTCTTTCACGGTTGCCTAACTTCGCACTGTTGGTGTGCTTTCTTTACAAATATAATTTCCTTGGAGGTAAGGATCTCATCATATTGTCCTCACATCTCTCCCACCATCAACAACAATCCTCAGTAAGCATCTTTACTGGACTTAGTTCATTGGCTGCAATACCTTCAGAGTTTACAGATTCTTTGCTTTCCTAGCGAAAGCCAAGTAAAGGTCAGTGGAGCGGTGACTCAGACCCTGTAGCAACGGTGTTCACTTAGGTCCTTCACTGATTGGTACTGTGGTGTCAAGTCTTTGTTCTCTGACTCCTGCATTCTGTGTGCCGGCTACCAGAATGTGAATAAGTTGTTTGAGGTGTATGTGTGTGTTTTGCAAGGCTGAGGGCCAACTTAGTCTCTACTCTCTGTGAGAAGAGGAATTAGTCACGGTTACTGAAAAGAGGAGAACACATTTAAAGTAGATATCAGTGCACAGGATTGCTTTTCACTAGGAATCTAAACACCCACATGAGCCTGAATTTGTAAATATTTACTGTAAGTTATGGTAAAAAATATTGGCTTCCCAAGCTCTATTGCTGCCAAAATATTTCTTTCGTGCATGCCTGCCCAGCGTTCTGGCCTGTGGCTGGCGACATACCCTCTGTCTTAGGTTAACCTCATAGCAATGGTAAAGCTATAAGTGTACTTTTGTGTATTGTGGAGGAATAAGAGAGACAGAATAAAAGGAAAGAAACTTGAAAAAGAATTAAACTGACAACATAACTAATGACAAAATTATCATTTCCATTGATGTCTGAAGTCTACCATATGAGTTAAGCAAAGTATTTTACCTTCAAATGCAAAAATCTTATAAAGAGCATGAGCAAAGACGATTAATCACCAAAACTGATAGATTCACCTGGGCTTCACTCACTCATAAATTCAGAGAGTGCCCACTAGTCCCCTACCGCCAAAATTCAAGGCCATATACACTCACTCTCGCCACCTCACCATGGCACAGCTGAAGTTCTCATTGAGGCCACACCACCCAGAAGCCAGTTGCCCACTGTCTTTCTGTCTTCTGGTTCCTGAGCCCATGTGAACAGTATTTATTTTCATGTTGAATCAATGTGGCCCTTTTTTGGGGTTCCCCAAAGAGAGCCAGTAACCCAAAACCATAAGGAACAATGGCAGCTCTACTGAAAGGTGTCATAAGAGTTGGAGAGAGCCTGAAAGCCCTTCCTTGGCCATTTGACCACTGCGAATTACCCTCTTTGTTCCTCTCCCAGCAAAGCCCACCTCCAGCACAAGGGTCACACCAGAGAAGGCACAGAAGAGGGGGTTCCTCATCCTACCCCTTAACCCTTCCAGGGTGATTGGTCTGCATTAACCTCAATGGTCTTGATCAGATGGGATTTCAGACCATGGGGAGACCTTTGGGACGTGATCTCTTTCTGCAAAAAATCAGACTGCCCAGATTGTTGTGCCCGTCACTCTACTAGGTAGCCTCAATAAGACTTAAAGCCAGCTGAGCTCAGCCTCAAGAATAAGGCAGAGGCCTGTGCCAGAGGGATCCACAATTTGCAGAGTCAGCCTAAGGGGAAAATGGGGGGCCCCTCGTTCAGAAATCATTAGCAATTTCAAGACAGTGACCTCAGAGCATTAAACCAAGCGCGGGCCTTCCTGGGCACGGGGTCCTATGGGACTGCACAAGTTGTACGCCCACAAAGCTGTTAAGAAAGTCACAGGAATTACAGCCATGTACACGAGACGCGTACCATTTGTGGTCAATTAGTGTGTGGCATAATAACAGTTGTGCATTTCATGATTATGTAAGCAAAAACATGTAGTCATTACATAAACACTGCTTTGTAATAATACAATGCCAGGTATTGTTTTTACCAGGTGCAGGATTTACTCTGTTGAATGGTATATTAATTAGAGAACCAAACCCTGTTCATACACAGGCAGTCTTCCGAGGAGGCTTGTGGCAATTCCTCCGCTCACAAATTTTACTTTGAAGAGGCTGTGGATGCTGGGGCTCAAAAAGGCATCGTCTTTTCCTAGGAGTAGTGGATATAGGAGATGAAAGTTAAGCCTCCTTCCTACCATTTCATGTGAGACACACTAGTTAATTGAAATTATACTAAGACTCAAGTCACATTAAGAGAGCTGGTTCCTACGCATTTGGATTTTCTACACCAGTGAATGTTCCAAGAAATTCAGGAGATGGGCATAAAGTTGACACATTTTAATTTCGCCACATAAGGACAGCTAAAAATAACCACTAATTTATAGAAGAAAGGACATTTATAACAAATAACGTATACAAGAACATGATTTCCCAAAAAAGCCTGTTCTTGAAATTCAATGGACTTAGTGTTACAAGTACCTCACTCCATTGCCGTTTTTCCTCACTTAGCCAGAGACAGGTGAAAACTTTGCCTCTATCACCAGCACAGTCAGAGGACTGACATTCATGGATTACGGGTCCAAGGGTCAGTGGCTACAGGAATGTGTATAAAGAGGATTGAAGTGTCATTTTGCTTTAACATGAATGATTCCTTACAACACTTCACGGCCAATTCTTTGCATTGGAGGAACAATTCACTTTGGTATTGTCATCTGGACATCTGGAGGCCAGTTCTCCCCTCCCCCCGCACCCTATCCACCGCCCCCCGCCCCCAACCAGCTCTATTCCTTAGGGATTTGGTTAAACCTGGCCCAGACCCTAAATCTATGTCTGGACCTTCAGAAGTCCTTTTCATGCTTCTAGTAGTCCCTATGCCTTGCTTTTCTCTTTGCTTCCCTGTTCTAGTATTCACACGTATTCACAGTATTACAGTATTCACAGTATTCAATGTCTCTGGTTCGAATCCATACATTGCTTCCATGAAAACAGAAACATTTCTTCAGTTCAGACTCTTCAGGATTTCGGCAACCTCGATGAGATTTGTTGGCATGTGGTCTTTAGCTGTTGTCCTCGATCTACCTCCCTGTTCCCCTTCGACATCACTTCCTCATCCCTAATTTCCCTGGGACTTGAGGTAAAACCCTTTCCTGGTGCAGACAGTCCTGCCCCCAAGCAGATCCTTAGCAGGGCTTCATGTCTAACACAGTCTTGCTCCCAAGCTAATGCTCTCCCTAAAGATATTCTGGTGGGCTTAATGTTTTCTCCACTTGTTTCATGTCATCAACTAATTCCGCACACTTACTGAAACTTTCCCTGTTTACCTTGACTTTCAATAATCTCCTGTTCATTTGAATTTATGCACTGCTAAGGGGCTGTAAATACCATAGCATATAATACATTGTCCAGCGTGTTTCCTCGTGTGTCTTGTCTATTTGTCTTGCCCCTCAGTTAGGCTGTAAGGTATCTGTGGGTCAGGGCAGTAACTTTTACATCTCTGATCGTTCATTCATTCAGCAAGCCTCTGGGTGTCTCCTATGTGCCAGGCACACTGCATACACACAGCAGCACCTGACCTTGAGGAGCTCATGGCTTAGGAAGGGGCAGAAGCAGATATATAACAGATGAATTACAATATGCTGCAGGAAGTGCTAAGTAGAGATGTGAACACGGTGTACGGGAACTCAGGAGAGGAAAAATTAACTCTACCCGGGAGAGCTGGAAAAGGGCCTCCGCAGGATGCGTAAGAGTTCCTAGAGGAAGGCATGCTAGACAGGAAGGCTGAAATTGTAAACACACAGAGAAACAAGTTATGTAAGAAAAACTAAAAAGCTCAATGTGACGAGGGCATGGAGCTCCTAGAATGGATGGGAAGGAAGTGAATCAGGAGCGGTTGTCAGGACAGACTATTAAAAAAGCCTTCTGAATTTCTCATAGCTCCTGGCCCATTGCTGGCTATCTAATCTGTGCTGGATAAATAACAGTAGTGTACCTTTACAGAGCACTTTACCATCTTCCAAGAACTTTTACATTCATGATCCTTGTTCTCATAATAACCCTGTAGATAAAGATCTCCCCCCAATTTACAGATGACAACATTGAGGCTTGGGAGAGTTTTAGTGATGTGCTTCACCTCACTCGGCTAAGTCCTACCTGGTAAGACTCTAATCTAGCTCTTAATTCTGGATCCAAACCTCCTTCCACCACCTAGATAGAAGGTGAGAGGGCCCATGGCTACTGTTGCTACAAAGCCTTGTAGAGTGAGATTCACAGCAATTAAAGAGAACAGAATGAGCTTTATGGCCATAATATCCTAATTCAAGTCCTGGCTCTATCACTTATCACCCATGTGACCTGAGGAAAGTGACAAAATCTCTTAGCCTCTGTTTTGTCATCTGTCAACAACATTACGTGAAAACCTTTCTTCACAGAACCACCGATGAGATCAAAGCAACCAATCCCTATACATCAATGCCACAAAACTATTTTTAAGCAATTATTCAATAGACAGAGGAAACTTTAACTGCAAATCATATTTAAAAAATATATAGACCTGGGGAGCCTGGGTGGCTCAGTCGGTTAAGCCTCCGACTTCAGCTCAGGTCACGATCTCACGGTCCGTGAGTTCAAGCCTCGCGTCGGGCTCTGGGCTGATGGCTCAGAGCCTGGAGCCTGCTTCCGATTCTGTGTCTCCCTCTCTCTCTCTGCCCCTCCCCCGTTCATGCTCTGTCTCTCTCTGTCTCAAAAATAAATAAACGTTAAAAAAAAATTTAAAAAAAAAATACATAGACCTATTTTTTTAAGTTTATTTATTTATTTTGAGAAAGAGAAAGCGCACAGGAGAGGGCAGAGAGAAAATCCCAAGCAGACTCTGTGCTGTCCTCGTGAAGCCCGACGCGGGGCTTGAACCCATGAACCATGAGATCATGAACTGAGCCGAAATCAGGAGTTGGATGCTTAACTGACTGAGCCACCCAGGCGCCCCCTACACCTATTTTAAGTTATACCAAGTATTTTATTTTGGCCAGAGTATCTGATGCGCCCTTAAGGCTATTCATTCTTCCTTATTTTTCCTGGACTATACTTTATGGGCTCAGCTTTATTTCTAAAATGAATTATAAACTCACTTATGTATGAATCATTTGCTGTCCTCGTGTCACACCACAAGGTCTATTTTGGGGGACTGGATGGGGAGAGTTGATAGCGATTACAAGCTTCTGTAAGAATTTGTTATTTGCTCAGATAAAATGAGTCCTTTCTCCATGGGCTTCACTTTGAAAAAAACCGGTTAAGAAATGTTGTTTTCCAGGATTTTTGTACCATTAAACTACTCCACTAGGGTGCAGGGTGGGGGGAAGCGGACCAGGGAAATGCCATGCAAATGTCAGTCAGATGTGTGGACACCCGCCCCAGGGATTTGGCAGACCTTTAACCAGTTTTTCCTCCAAGTGTCAACATGCAGAAAAACCAAGCAATCTACTCAAAATTAAAAATTACCTCTCAGACCAAAACAATAGTGAAGTAATGAGCCATAGGGATGAAAATAAAAGACACCCCTTCCCCATGATATATCAAAAATCACACGGTCTAATTTTATCCCTTGCCCTCAGGGCACCCCACCTCCCTCCAAACAACCAAGCCCTTCAGTCAATTAGTGCCATCTAGCATGGAAAAGGCAAAAAATAAAAAAATTAAAAAAAAAAAAAAATCAGAGGCGATATTTTCCACTGAGCCAGCCACCCGCTTTTTTTTCTTCCCTGAGGTTAATAGTGAAAGTTCTGTTTGTTTCACAATGTATTAATTCTTACTGCTTGCAAGAAATTATTTTTGGAGGTATCATATTTTAACGTAAGTTTCCATTAATCTTTCCACATGATTCCCTTGCTTTTAAGTAGTGCCCTTGCAACCAGGCTCACCCAACAATGCCCACGCTTCATACACACTCAGCCCTGAGACAGGCCAAACACTGTGTTCATCGTCTGGAACGCAGCCCCGGGTGCTGGTGGGGAAGGGGAGAACATTTGCAACCACACAGGAGTGTCACGGTGGTTTTCGGCTGGCAGAAGGAACCGAACATGAGTCGTTGCCCTTTTCATGCTCATGAAGGGATTTTCCAAAAATCTAAACTATGTTTTGAAATCTGCGTTATTACAGGGTATAGCTCCCTCCACCTCCCCATTCTTTCTCCAGCTCTCTGCTTCCCAAATTGTTGGGTGGGCAGGCGGGGGACGTTTGGAAAACACAGGCCAGCGGAAAGACTGGCTCTTTTTGCCAAGGTTGAAAACAAGAGGCTGATTAAAAGAAAAGTTACATTATATTCTTTCACATTTTGATTAGCCTAATTATACCCACTCCTGCTTACTGACTGTGTTCTCCATTCCAAATGCCAGAACTGGAAAGAATGACTGCAAATGTAAGAAAGGCAGTCTGGGGACAGGAAGGCCCCATACACAGGATAGCACCCAGCATGGAAGGCCACTGACAAGCACTCTTCTTTTTTCTTTCCAAATTCCAAGGCCTATTGTTACATTAAATTCACCCCCCCTCCTTTTTTTTTTTTTTTTTTTTCTCCATTTTCTACAGACCACCCATCTCTCTCTTGTGTTAGGACTTTAGAGATAGAATGACCAGTGTTTAAATTCATTCTTGTCATCTTGTCAGGTCACTTAGAGTTTCTGAGGCTCAGTTTCCTTTCCTGTTCCCTGGTGATAAACATACCAAGCTGAGAGGTTGTGTTACTATGGTGATGGGAAGAGCAATCACATTGGCTGGTGCATGGTAAGTGCTCAATAAGTAACAGAGTTCTACTATTACTATTATTACTGGTGTGGTAGAATGCGACATTGTGGCCTCCCCGGTAAAGGACACCTGGTGGTATTCATCCTCTTGTAAAGTCCCCTGCTACATAAAAAAAAAAAAAAAAGAAAAAAGAAAAAGCTTAGCTTGATCATGTGACTTGATTTGGCCAATGGGGCCTTAGCAAGTGTGATAGGCGCAGAAGCGTGATCAGCACTTACAGGAGGAGTTCTGTGGGATCCCCGCGGCCAGGTCAGGAGGAGTCTGGGCTGTCCTGCTGGCGACAGCCACCTGGAGATGGCCCGGAGGGAGAGACACTGCATGCAGAGAAGGGCTGTACGCATGCAGAGAGGGACCCTATGGAAGAGAACTGATGTGCCCCAGCTGAGCGCCCACTGAATGTGGCCAGTGCCACTGAGAGCAGAAGAACCCCCGGCACCACCCCCCCCCCCCCCCCCCGCCCGCCATAGAATTGTGAGAAGGGGCGCCTGCCTGGCTCAGTCGGCAAAGCGTTCGACTCTTGATCTCGGAGTTGTGAGTTCAAGCCTCACTTTGGGTGTAGAGATTATTTTTAAAAAAATTAAAAATCTTCAGAAAAAAAATGTGAGAAATAATAAACTATTGTTGATAAATAACACCCAGGGAAGGAAAAAGAAACAAATTTAGGAGATGAGTTTTACTCAACTGACGAAGACGACACAGCGGCAAGGACTTTGGGGTCCGAACAGCCATAGATTGAATCAATTACAAACTACATGACTGTGGGCAAATTCACTCTGGCGAAGCCTTGGTTTCCTTATCTCTGTGTGAAAATAATAGTGGTTATTGCATAGGGCTATTGCAAGGACGGAACAAAATAATCCACATAAAATACTTAGTTGGGTGCAAGGGGGCACAGCTAGCATTTAGAAACATGTTAGCGATATCATGGCTGTTTTCCTTGAGGTAGAAATAAAAACAACAATGTTGTTTGAAGTACTGAGATGTCTTGTTAATAACCAGTTGGGCAAAGGGCACTACCCGACTCTGTGACCCTAGGCACACAGAGTGGCCGAAGAAGCCAGCCTCAGCTCTCCTGGGCATCTCGGCTAGGGCAACTGAGGCAAATGACCTGCGCCTGTGGACAAGCTTTTCCTTTAAAGAAAATATTGATGTGGAGTTTGCCACAGGTGCTTTCGATTTACTCACCGGGGCCTTTGCAACCACCTGTCCTTGCTTTTCTTGTACACAGGAAAGGGGAGGTAATACTAAGCCCAGCAAACCTGATTTGGCTCCAGGAATCCAACCCAGGAGAGAAAGAACAGGCCTTGCCTTTTTATGAGAAATGAGGAGTTCACCAGAGTAAACACATCAACACCAGGCTCAGGGGGATTTCACTCCCCACGCACCACAAGGGCAGTCGGCCCAAACTCAGCGCCAACCAAAAGCCAGGACTTTACAAAAATCCAAGTGATCCTAGAGCCATCTTGCCAATGGGAAGGGGGGCAGGGGGGTTGCTGAGTCTGTGTTAAAGAGAGAGAGAGAGAGGCCTCTAGCAAATGCGGCCAGTGCACATTAGAAGGCGCCTAAAAGATGTTATTATAAAAGAAATCAGGCTTGAACAGGGGCAGTCGTAAACCTCAAACATCTGTTCCACGGCCCATAACCCTGCACATTTTTAGAGGAAAACATGGTGTTACCTTTGCTGGCAGCACGAGCCTGCTGATAAGGAAAGATGGAATGTGTTTCAGGCGAGTACTATTTTTGAGCGATTTAGAAACTTCATAAGTGGCTGGTGGAAATGGGTCCCAGCACTGGGAGGGACTGTTGGGCTGATACCCACAGCACCGCTGTCTTGCTCAGAATCCTTTCATGCTTTAGAACTTAATAGTGGCCATGTCCTCCCTCTGTGTAATTCTGGCTCACCTTAAGGCAGCTGGGTAGTTGCTGGAGCCAGTGGACTCTTGGCCAGCCGACTGCATTTCTCTGGGGCACCTTGCCCCGTGCCCATCATCCACCATCGACTCCTATTGGCAGACCCCTTCTTATGTCCGCAGATCAGCTCAGATGCACTTCCTGAAGCCCCAGTCAACTTCCCCACATGCATAGATTGCCCGAGGAACCTCTGCTTAATTCATTTCATAGCTCTCAACATAGCAGGTGAAAGGCGAGGGGTGGAGTTGGACCAAAAAAAAAAAAAAAAGAAAGAAAATTACAAAAACAAGCCAGAAAGGCCGGTGTCACCAAGAAGCCAAGATTCTATGAGAAGGGAACAGATGATGTGACCCTACAAGGACAGGGCAAAGGACTAAAAAAAGGCAGAGGAAACAAGCGGCCAGCCAATGGGAGACGACCGGAGCAGGAAGCAGAGGCTGCTGCAGGCTGAAAGAGGACAAGGTTTCTGCCCAGTGCCTCCTCCAAGGCCCTGACAACCAAGTCTCTGCCAGCCTCACCCCCTGCACCCACACCAGGGGCCACCAAGCCTCTGCCATGACCTGTAAGAGGATTAAATACTGGGCTGCCGGTATGGGATTCCCAGATGATGGGAATGTCCATTTGGATCATTTAAAAGACCATCTGACCCAGGAGTGCTTTCTGGAAGGGCCAGGGTGACCACAGTGGAAAAGGTTAGAAGCTGTCGTTAACAGGGACCCCACAGGAGAACATTCTGAGGAGTGTTGGCCAGAGGAGAGCAGAGGAGACCAGTGCCAGATCACAAGAGGACCACCAAGCAAGAACTTTCCCAATCTCTCCTCTTCCTCTTCCCCAGCATCCAAGGGAGTCCAGAGACTTGGAGAAGAATTATAGATGGGCTCTGCAAGAAACACAGAACAAGGCAGACATGCCTCCCCTCCCCACCTCATGAACGTTTCCAGGCTAAAGCCAAGCCGTGCAGAGAACGAAACAGCCTCCCCCTACCTGTGACTTATAAGTCCTGGACACATTTGTATTGCAAATAAGATATATTTTGGGGGGCCTGGGTGGCTCAGTCGGTTAATCGTCCGACTTCAGCTCAGGTCATGATCTCATAGTCCGTGAGTTCAAGCCCCGTGTCGGGCTCTGTGCTGACAGCTCGGAGCCTGGAGCCTGCTTCGGATTCTGTGTCTCCCTCTCTCTCTGCCCCTCCCCTGTTCATGCTCTATCTCTCTCTGTTTCAAAAATAAATAAAAACATTTAAAAATTTTTTTTAAAAAGATATATTTTACGGTTTTTAATTTCTGTCTGAGAATAACCAAAAAGATGATGGCATCTACGTGAGATTTCATCCAAAGGTAGGAGGTAGGAGGAAGGACCTAATAGGTTTGCCAGAGCAGTCATGAAAAAATATCCCTTCATGATCATACCAGATCAAACTCCACGTGTTCGATATATTGGTTCGATGTCCATTGGTAGAGGCAGCCTTTGGTTAGTGTCTCTCAGAATCAGTCTGGTAGGCAGAGATGAATGGAAAGGCAGTTCAACCAGAAGACCAGGTTGGCAAGGTCCCACGACTTCTGTGGTTGTGGGGGGTGGGGTGACCAGTGCCCTACCTGTTTCACCTCTGTTCCTTCATTTCTCCACCAGCAGCCAGTCCCGTGGATCCCCACCCCAAACCCCCGCACGGCTAACCACCCACAGTGCCAGAGATCAGAAGGTTTCAAGCCTTTCTAAAGCCTTCCTTCAAAAGCTGTTATTGGAATTTTAGAGAATTAATACAAAGCATCCCTGTCTTTTCTGCTCATATAGAACCAATAGAAAGAGAAAAACACAAGAGGCAGGCAGATGGAGACTGAAACATCATTCTTTTACCGATCAAGCTGTTGGAGACCGTGGCTTAGAAGTGAATGCCGGCTCCACAGCCCCAACTTGAGCTGTCCACAGCAGCTCTGGGAGGCCTCCAAGGCTCCCATGAAGGACTTTGCCCTGGTAACACCTAGGGTACATGGTCTCTGAGGCAGACTGGTGAGGGGAATGGGGGCGGCCGAGCCCCTCATTCTCAGGAGTTGCTCCCAAGTTCCCTAATCAGATAGGTCACATCCTCACCCCTGGGGAGAAGAAATGGAGGGAGCAAAAGTGGTAGAACAGGGGCAGAGATAGAGGAGAGAGAGAACCCCAAGCAGGCTCCACACTGTCAGTGCAGAGCCAGATGTGGGGCTCCATCCCGTGAACTGTGAGATCATGACCTGAGCTGAGATCAAGAGTCAGACGCTTAACGGACTGGGCCACCCAGGTCCCCTCCAAGTCCTACTATTGAACAGAGCAGAGCCGGGTGTCCCTGGTGGAAGTGCCACCCACTCCCCTCCATCCTCAAGAGGCAGCCTGAGCAGCAAGTACACTGGCTGAGCACCCTTGGAAAATGCCACCGGGGCCTCCTGAACAGCCTCCTAACCCAGACGAAGGACATGCTGCTATTGTGGCTCCTTGATTTTTTGGTAGATTTCATTTCTGAAACTTGACGGCCAGCTTCTTGAGACTTAAGAGCCCTCTGCCACCTCTGGCCCAGCACCCCTGCCTCCCACCTGCCCCTGTATGCAATCTGGCACAGTCAGAAGGCATCTCTGTGACCAGGGAAGCCGAGAAGGGCCCTCCGCATGGGCCTCACTTAGAAGCAGGGTTTCCCTGTGGCCCTGGCCCCTCTCTGGTCAAAATCCAACCATGGGCTTCCTTGATTGTGTCTTGCTTTGAACCTGACCCACAATTGCTATTCATCTATTTGCTTGGTCAGAAGGAACAGTTCTGGGAGAGACCAAAAATAAATGATGGTGTTTATGGACGTGGGGGAAAGAATTGAGGGTAGAGCTGTGTGGATTTGTTTTATTGGATGTTTATTTCCAGGTCCCTTCAAGTCAGTAACTATTAACTTTGGAAGTAGAAGAGTGGACAAGAAGAGTCGTAAATCCTTTGGATAAATTAACAAAAGCTAGAGGCGCTTTCCCTCCAAAAATGTGCACATACACACAATGGATATGTATATGTGTGTATATACACATTATTTTACATGTATTTACAAAGTATTACATGTTGATATGTTAAACGTATTCTATATGAAGAATTATGTGTGTGTATATAAAATATATAGACTCCTTCAAAGCATATTTATATTTATAATTATATTTATATACCTCAGAATAAGAACTCCTGTTGTAAATCATACAGAATTTTAGGGGCACCTGGGTGGCTCAGTCAGTTGAGCATCCAACTTCGGCTCAGGTCATGATCTCACGGTTCATGCGTTCAAGCTCTACATCTGGCACTCTGCTGTCTGCGCAGAGCCTGTTTCAGATCCCCTCCCCCGTCTCTCGCTGCCCTCCCACACTCACACTCTCCCTCTATCAAAAATAAACATTAATAAATAAATAAATCATAAAGAGTTTTAGCAATATAGAACATTAAATATAGTTTGTTACAAAAGAGAGATTCAATTGAACGAAGGAATCTCATTCCTTTTCTTTTATGAAAGTGATATCCTATACTCTTTTAAAAGTTGAAATACAAATAGTAAATAAAGATAATGGAAACCATATATAACATATGCAGAATTAATTATACCAGCAAAAAGATTGTTACTATAATTAAACTCATATTTAACTCTGAGCTTCCTGGCAGCCAAGATAAATAAGGAAATATCAAGAAAAGCAACCAATTATGGAGAACGGCGTGTTTGGTTTTCTGAGACCCACAAAGGATACAGAAGATACAAAAAACATGTTCCTTCTTTAAGGAGGAAAGAGTAATTTTCTTTAAAAAAATTTTTTTAATGTTTATTCTTGAGACAGAGACAGAGCGTGAACAGGGGAGGGGCAGAGAGAGAGGGAGACACAGAGTCCGAAACAGGCTCCAGGCTCTGAGCGGTCAGCACAGAGCCTGGCACGGGGCTTGAACCCATGAACTGTGAGATCATGACCTGAGCCGAAGCCAGACGCCTCACCGACTGAGCCACCCAGGCGCCCCGGAAAGAGTAATTTTCTTAAACACACAAACACATACACACACACACACACACACACACACACACTTCACAGGCTAAAGGCAGGGGCAGGGTTTGTGACGGGTGCCTTGTGTTGTAAATGGAAGTTTCTATAGTTCTGTGTGATACAGGAAAACATAGCCTTGCTTACAGGACAACTCATTTGAAATTCATGAAAAATATTTCAAATAGACTTTGAGGGAAATCTAGTTTGTAAAGCGAGGGAGGGGAGTTAGGATCAGTTCTTCTTTCAACAGGGTAGTGGAGTGCCTCCAGGAAGAATCTCTAGCCTCAGGAGCCCTTTGGAAGACAATGAAATGCTCAGGGTCAATTTTTTTTTTTCAGTGGGTGTTCCTTAGGAGTACAAAGATAGCATTACAGCCAAATGTGCTCTTTCTTTAGAAGCATCAACTCCAGAATAACTGCTGGATTTTACATTTCCCTCAGGACCCTATCCAATCCAATGTCAGTCCAACTGGTCCCTTACATTCTTCCAGGGAAACCCTGGAAACGCACTTGCATGAGAAGTGGCTCCGTCTCCCATGGCTGCCAGGAAGATCATGTCCTTCCACCTTCTCAGAAAGCCAGCAGAAGCTGACCTGCTTCTACCTGTGACATGAATTAGCCCCTTCCCATCCCCATCCTGAGTTCTCACTGAAAAATCATTTATAAATAGGAAACATGCCCTACAGACTGTGAAATTACCTTGCTAAATATTTAATTTTTTTTTTCCCATGAAAGAGCATCTTCCCAGAAATCAGTCTGCAGGGAGGCTGGTCTTTCTGGTAAGAATTCCTGCCATTAAGTAGCCAGTCCAGTGTCTTAAGGGGACTTTGGGCACCAGTGAGGAAATCACAGGAGGAAACCAAAGGAAATCAAAGTTCTGCTGCGGTTAGAATACCTACAGAATATCATCAGATCCCAGCCTCTCTTTAGAACAGCACAGAAACACGCTTATTTAACAAGTGCTAGGTACTGCTTACCATGTGCCAGGCGCTCCCCCCTTATGACCACACTTTGAGGGGAGTGTGACTATTTTCCCCAGTTGGTAGAAGAGGAGATTGAAGTACAAAAAAGTTAGATAATTTGTCAACATTACTCTGTAAGTAACAGAGACAAGATTGGGACCCAGGCAGTCTGGTCCAGGGGCCAGTCTGTATCCACTGCAGTGGTCATTCTCAAACAAAAGGATTCTCTGTTACACAACAGAATTCCTGGCAAGTTTTCTTAGAAGTGCACTTAAAAATAATATGTGATTTGCACAAACACATAAATGAAGATCTAAACCTCTGCAATGGTGATAGTTGTACACAGTTGCTGATATAGGCAGAATCCTTTCAGAACATCGGTTTGTTCTCCCTGGAAGGTCTGCTCAAAAAACGTCCCCTCTGAGTCACCTCGTTCTCATGTGCATAATGCTGCAGGGAGGGGTAAGGCCTTCAGAAATCCCTGAACTGTTTTCCCAGCCCTCTGTTACCAAAACAGACATGGACACAACTAAAGAATGACTCAGGTGATGGTTTATTTTTCTGGGGAAAACCTAGTCCAAGTTACTCATTCGTTAGTCTTCATGAAAGGGTCTTGAGCCGATAAAATGATTTTCACTCATCAGATTATGCCAGCCGCAATCAGTCCACTCACATGTTTTCCATCGATATTCTTTTCTAGCATAAATCTGCAGCACATTACTTGGGGAAAAAATTTTTTTTTAATGTATTCATTCATTTTTACAGAGAGAGAGAGAAAGAGAGAGAATGACCAGGGGAGGGACAGAGAAAGAGGGAGAGAGAGAATTGCAAGCCGGATCCATGCTGTCAGGGAAGAGCCCAATGTGGGGTTCGATCTCATGAACAATGAGATCATGACCTAAGCCAAAATCAAGAGTTGGATGCTTAACTGACTGAGCCACCCAGGCGCCCCTTTGGGGAAATTTGTAACAGATGACAGCATTACTTCATAAAAGAGGGGTGGCAAGATGCCCACATAAATTCTAAATTTTAAGATAGCCTCCTAAGGCCTAGTATGGTGCATAGATATGACCCATGAAGGATATCTATGCACCAAACTGGGCTATAACTGCAGCTCCTGAATAACAAACTCTTCCCTATCTATACCTATCTATAACTGTATTATCTAAATCTATAAAGATACCCTGTCTTTACACATTCCACACTCTAGTTCCTGAATCCTTTCAACCTAGCATCAAGTTCACAGATTTGGCACACACACACAAAAAGATGTCCAGTTATTTTTGAATTTCACATAAGCAATGAACAAAATTTTAGCATAAGTATATCCCCCACATTGCATGTATTTTATCTGGTAACCCTATCTCTGCACCCTCTCTGAAGATCTAAGGCTGGAGTACTTATCGGGTTTTTTTCTTTTTCTTTTTCTCCCCCGCCCCACTTCAGCCAACTTTTCTCTCAACAAAGATGAAGTATTAAAGAGATATCTGTATTTCTACATTCATTGCAACGCTACTCACAATAGCTAAAGTATGGAAACAAGTGTCCATTAATGGAAAAATTGAGGAAGAAAAGCAGTGTGTGTGTGTATATATATATATATATATATATATATACACACACACACATATACATATATATGTATGTATATATGTATATATACATACTCTAATAACGGAATATCATATATGTATATATACATACTCTAATAATGGAATATCATTCAGCCTTAAAAGGGAAGGCAATCCTGCCATTTCTAGCAACATGGATGAACCAGGAGGGGATTCTGCTGAGGGAAATAAGGTAGACACAGAAGACAAATACTGAAATACTGCATGGTGTCACGTATATGTGATATATTTAAAAAAAATGAAGTTGGACTCATAGAAACAGAATGAAATGGTGGTTGTCTGGGGCTGGGGGGTTGGAGGAAATAGGGAGAGGTTGGTACAGATTTTCAGTGATAAGATGAAAAAGGTCTAATGATCTGGTGTATAACATGGTGGTATAACTGATATTCCTATTTTGTAGAACTGAAATTTTCTAAGACAGTAGAACTTAAGTGTTCTTGCCAGAAAAGAAAAAAAGGTAAATACGTGGGGTATTGAATGTGTTAATTCATTGGCAGGGATCTTTCCACAAGGTATACATATATCAAATCATTGTGTTGCACAATTTAAATATCTTAAAATGTTATTTGTCAATGATACCTCAGTGAAGCTGAATAGAATGAGTTAAGAAGGTTGTGGAGGGAGGGATTGCCAGGGTGTGGAAATGTTGCTTATCTTGATGGCAAAGTACAGAATCTTGATCATGTTGGTGGTTCATGGGTGTATATCTGTCAAGACTCATCAAATTGCATATTTTAAAATGAACTGCTTTTTGTTGGTCAATTTTACCTCAATCAAGTTTTGAATTCAATTTCAAAAATTGAATTTGAAAAAGAAAAATTAAAAAATCAAGTCGTGGCAAATGCTGATTCAAAATAAATGCAGTCTTGGGGCACCTGGGTGGCTCAGTCGGTTGAGCATCTAACTCTTGATCTCAGTTCAGGTCATGGTCTCATGCCTCGTGAGATCCAGCCCCTTATTAGGCTCTGTGCTGAGAGTGCAGAGCCTGCTTGGGATTCTCTCTTTCTCTCTCTTTCTGCCTCTGCTCTGCTAGCCTGCTCTCTTTCTCTTCCTCTCTCTCAAAATAAATAAACTTTAAAAAATAAATGCAATATGGAGGCAGACCCACAATGTCAGAAGAGAAATATATCAACCAGACAATTTGGGGGAGCCAAAGGGATAAGATATGCTCGCTCTCTCTCTCTCTCTCTCTCTCTCTCTCCTCATCCAGAATCATCATTTTTTATCATTGCAGATTTCCAGTCTCCAGGCTCCTCCCACAGTCAAAATAGAATAAAGGTGCTGGGGAAAAAAATCACCTCAGCTTTCACTCCTTGTTAATGGGCCCAGATTTCCTGTCCACTTTGCTCCTACTTTCTATGACCCTCCTGTTTGCTGACTTTTACCTGGACACTTGACTTCCTGCTTTCTGCAGTTTCTAAAACATCCTTTAGTAGATGTTCACGAGGACTTTGCTCCCCACCCTTACCTTCGCCCTGTGTCTGGGCTCACTTCTGCCCCTGATTCTGATTCCGTTATCACTGTAACCATTTTCTCCATCTCAATCTTCAGATTTCTCTGCTTCCTTCATACCCTCTAATGCTACAGTGTATGACGCAAGATGACAGGGACTCCCAGGATCATTTGCACATTGGTCAACAGTTGTCAGGTTACAGAATAAATTTTAAAACCCCAGTCATTGCTTCAAACATCTGTTAGGATTTCAAAACTACTTAGGAAAATAAGACTTTATCTCAAACATAAACTTCAGAGTTGGAGAATGAAAACAGTTAAGCTATTTCCCAGAAATGAGAGGACCGTTTTTGAAAAGTTGAAAAGCCTACCAAAATTTCAAAGCACAGTGATAATGCATTCCCAATATCCTCAGTCCAAAAAGACAATATTGCTCACCAGTGCAGTTTATCACTGCTTTACCGTTGTCAACCAACTAAATTTCCCTCTTCTTTTATTCCCCCCTCTCTTTTCTATTGTTCTTTCATTCTCTTGGGTTTCCTCTGCTATAGTTCCAAATTGTCATCATATATCTCCTTTCAACTTCCTTCACATTAACCACTTATGATATGGAATTTACATTAAATCATCTGTTCTATTTCTAGAACATAAGTTTTGCTATATCTTATTTTAGCTTTAAGATTATAGATTACAGTTGAATCATGGTATTTCCCTTCCCAGTGTCTAACAAAATGAGAGAAAGAAAAAACAAAAACAAAAAATTAAAAGCTATGGAGAAAATCACCAACAGTCACAAAGCAAGAAAAGGGGACTGACCTGATGTTATAGACTTCAAAAACCGGCAAATAGGGAAAGATATAGATGATTGTGAAATAAAACAGAGAAGTAACACAGTTTTGCTCTTACCCCTGTTCAAACTCCCAGAAATTGTACTGTTGGGTTTATCAGATCAAACCTGGAAAGAAAACAACTCAGTCATTATCTTTTCTTTTTTCAATCTGAGTACTGGGGGTGGCAAGGCTATTAGGGGAAAAAGAAGTGAAATAGGGACTGGCTGTAGAGAAAAAAATTTCCATGGCTGTACAGTCTACAGGTCAAGGCTACATTCCCACCGGAAAGGAGCACACCCATCAAGTAGACCTTGACACAGAACCATTAGCAAAACTCCCAACACAATGAGCAGGGCCTATGTTATCTAAGAAAGACTATAAATATCTCAGCTGGACTCTCTCCTGCTGTCATTCTCTTGAGTTATAAAAGAGCATGTAGAACACATGGAAATTCAGCCATCAAGCTATAGCTTAGTTACAAAGAATGTGGAAAAAAATTAAGAAGTAACCCTCAGTGTGTTAGAACAAATAGAATGTCTGGACAGAGCCACCCAAACATAAACACGGTAAAAAGAAATGGCATGGCAACTATATCTGTATTATATGGTAAGGAAGGAAGAAAGCAAAGGAAAGACAAGTAATAAGAAAACATCAAGGATCAGAAGAAAATTGCTTCACACCATAGAATAACTTAATAAGTGCATGGTCTGGATAAAAGAGGAATTCAATGGCTTTATAGTAATAACAATCTACCAAGATGAAAACAATGACCATGGACCTCAGGAAATAAAGACTTCCAAGAACAACATTAAGGAATTAATAAATAATTTAGAAACAAGAAGAAACACAATAGTTATTGCTATTGATCACATACTGACATAGAAGAAAGATGAGCTAATCATGATGAATAAAGTTTAAAAAGAGAAATCAAAACATTCAGAAATGAACTAATAGGTGTGGAAGACAGACAAATATAATGCAACATAAGGATAATTGGTGTCCTTGAAATAGCAAAACCAACAAATAAACAGAAAATTAATTCAAACCTATGATGCAAGAGAACTTCACTGAGTCCAACTGGGAAAAAACCTAAATCTTTAACTTGAAAGGGTCCTCTATTTTCCAGAAAAGTTGGATACAAAACACACTACACTGAGCATAGCCCAGATACATCATTAAAATTAAAAGATAAAGAAATAATCCTTTAAGTGACCAGTCAAGAAAGTAAATCCTGTACATTCGGGGGGGGGGGGGGGGGGGAATCAGACTTCTTCATAACAACAGTAAATGCCAAAGACAGTGGAGTAATGTTCAGAATGTTTTGAAGAAAAGAAGTGTGATCCAAGAACTTAGTACCCAGCCAAGACACTGTTTGGCTGAAGAGCAGTGGGCATACTTCCTCAAACATGACAGAATTCAGTGAATACAACATTCATAACCACTTCCTGGGGTGGGGTAGGGCGGGAGGATGTTAAAACACAAATCAAAATAAAGAGCATAGGAATAAAAATTCCATATTTTTAAGAATCTGATAAACATTAAGCTAAATATGGAACTAATTGAACTAAGAGAACTATGGTTACAGGAAAAAAATGTGAATGTATTTCTAGACAATATAAAAATACTAACAATCTTTGGGAAACAATGGGAGAAAGTTTGAGAATGCTAAAATTGAAACATGATGCTTTAACATTGTTCTGATTATTGTTTTATTAAATTTCTTGTTTTAATCTGAGAGGGAACTTTTAGAAAATAATATATCTTGTTTAAGGAAACATTTACTTGAAATTCAACCATCCCTTCAGTTTTTCTTCTACTAAATTCAAGTGAAATACTTTTTTCATTAAAATGTCTTCTATAGTAAGATTTCATCATGATAAAAATTTCTAGTTGGTCTATCTGGATATATGGAATAAAAGATAGATTCTAAAACGATGTTTGTCCAGTGTTAACAATGGTTTGGCAGGAGTGGCAGGATTTGGTGGTGAATGTTTTCAACTTCATCTCTATACTTTTCTCAAATGTTGAATTCTGTATGAGTTTCTTTCTTTTTAATGTTTATTTATTTTTGTGAGAGAGAGAGCACAAGAGGGAGAGGAGTAGAGAGAGAGGGAGAGAGACACAAAATCAGAAGCAGGCTCTAGGCTCCAAGCTGTCAGCACAGAGCCCTATGTGCAACTCGAACCCACGAACCGTGAGATCATGACTGAAGCCGAAGCCTGATGCTTAACCGACTGAGACACCCAGGCATGCCAGGAGTTTATTTTTTTAAATAAAAATAATGGCATTTTTCTTTTTTTTTTTTTTTTAAACGTTTATTTATTTTTGAGAGAGACAGACAGAGACAGAGAAACAGCGTGAGTGGGGGAGGGGCAGAGAGAGAGGGAGACACAGAATCTGAAGCAGGCTCCAGGCTCTGAACTGTCAGCACAGAGCCCGATGTGGGGCTTGAACCCACGAACTATGAGATGATGACCTGAGCCGAAGTCTGGTGCTTAACTGACTGAGCCACCCAGGCGCCACAAAATAATAGCATTTTTCAAAAAAGCATTCTAATTTACCAAGATGATAAACATTTATCACAGGGAAGTGAAAATACAGAGAATTGTTATTTTTTTGTATATTTTTATATTTTATAAATTAGAAAAAGTACATTGGTAAACTACTTTCTAGTTTTCTTTTTTCATTATTACTTTTTGAGGCCTCATTTGATATTTCCTCTATTGGTTTGTGGTTCTTGATTTAAAAAAAAAATGTTGCCCTTCCCTAATTTAGGAGGAAAAAGAAGGAATATCTACCAGTTGTCAATTAATAATCAGCTGAGTACATGCTGCTTGCTTACGCTTAGAGGAAGAAAAAAGTGGGTTCTGGAAAACTGATGTCAGGAAGACCATTTCATTATAAACTACATTGTAATTGAGCACATCAACATAAAGAATTTCTTCCAGAGAACAGGTACACTATGTAATAATCATCCTCCAGATACTTCGTACTGAAATAGGTTAATGGAATTCTATACCATAAATCCAGTCTCTTCCCCTAAAAGGAAAATGTTTAGGCACCAAAATTTGCCACATCTTTGTAGAGAGAAATACCAACTCCAGATCAAACTGAAGCACATGTTTTTCACTGACATAGGTTGAAATTTTCTTTAAAAGCATTACAGGGGCACCTGGGCGGCTCAGTCAGTTAAGTGTCTGACCTCAACTCAGGTCATGATCTCATGGTTCATGGGTTCTAGTCCCACCACTGGGTTCTGCACTGCGTGGTCCCAGTTTGGGATTCTCTCTCTGCCTTTCCCCCACTTGTGTGCTCGCTCGCTCTCTCTCTCTCTCTCTCCCCCAAAATAAATAAATAAAAATTTTTAAAAAAGGTTAAAAAAAAGCATTACAAAGAAATTGAGGGAATAATAATAGAATTATCCAAGGCAAGTTAAGCTAATCCTCAAAATTAAGTAAAAAGCCTCACATTGAAGAGTTAAAAAAAAAATACTCGGTAGCAGGCATTGGCTCATGGAAGTCTATGCAATGTCCCCAAACCAACTCAGAATGTCCTGTCTCCAGTTTCTAGGTTCAAACTGTGAATTTATACATACAGCGTGTGCTATGGACTTGTTTCCACCTAAAGTTCATGTACGTATTTTATATCATGCCCTCTAACCCTCAGTAGTTGGTTTTCCATTATCCTGGAATATCGTGTTAGTTTTTATTTTGTTGGCTCAATTTTAGAGGACAGAGAGGGGCGGAGGGGGTGGGCTTGGTGGTTAGACCAGTCTGTTGCCAAAATAGTTTTCTCACACAGCCTGGTATGATGCCAAATGGAGCAACCAAGATGTCAGAAGTATTTCACAATGTTGAAGCTCCTCTTCATGAATCTTTGGATCCCAGCAGCTTGTTTACTACATCCTCTGAGGAGCTCAGGAATGCAGCCTGGAGTTCAGACAGTCACTGGATTCTTTTCTGGAAGGTGGTACACCATGTTTCTCTGCGTAACAGCGTGTTTTAAGTTTTCTCTTTCACGTACAACCACAGCTCTACCACAGACGGGAGACAGAACAGGAGAGACTCAGATGCCAAACAGCTACGGAGATTCTGCAGGAAGCCAATTAACTACCACAAAAATGTCCTCACAGAGCCGGGCTGGCTCCTGAGGTATTCTCCTTTCGTCTCCCTGGGCTCCCAACTTCCTAAACAGGATTTGTAGCTCACCTGTCTTCTTGTTAGATGACCCGCGCACTCCTCAGCTCCTTTCTCCGTCTCTCTGTCTCTGTCTCTCTCCTTTCACTTCCAACCATGTAACTGCATCTAATTTTAAGCCCCCCACCTCCAGCCCCTCATTTTTAAAGTGGGGGCTGCTTTGGCTTATACTTTCTGTCCATTAATTTCTTTAAAAAAAAAATGAAATAAAAAAGAAGCCCCACGCAGAGAAAACAAAATCATACACATCTGAACAAATTTCAAGCTCAAATAGTTATCTGAATAAACCAGAAGGAGCTCTTCCTTTAACAAATAAACCTGAGTAATGAGATAGTTTGCAGGGGTACCCAGCGATTTTGTTCCTGAATTCACCACATTATACATATGCAAATATGAAATACCTTTGGGGAAACGCCCTGCCACGTTTTGTGTAGATTTTCCTATGGTTGTTCGGGGATAAATAAGAAATAACTCTTTCTCTCTACATCCGTGAGGAAATACCAAATATCTCTAATGGTAGGACATCAAGACAGAATGCAGGGTTTGGGCGATGAGGGGACAGAAGAAGGAGGTTTAGAGTCCAGGTTGGCAAACATTTTCTGTTAAAGTCTGGAGGGTAAACCTTTTAGGCTCTGTGGGCCATAAGGCCTCTGTCATACCACAAATACAGCCCCAGAGCACAGCAAATGAGTATGGCTGTGTCTCAATAGAACTATTCATGGACCCTGAAATTTGCATTTCATGCAATGTCCATGTGTCATGACTAATATTCTTCTTTTGATTTCACCTAACCATTTAAAAATATAAAAGCCCTTCTTAACTCCAGGTGACACAAAATCAGGAGGTGGGCCGGATTAGCCTGTGGGTCAGTTTGCCAAGCCCAGTGTAGAGGAAACTGCATGCCAGAGAGAAGGCACGTCTTCGCATCACATCCTACATGAGGTAGCGAGTCCTGTTAGCAAAGCGTTTCCTCATCCCCTGCCTCGGCCAGTCTTCACTGCAATCTGTGAGATACATAGGGTTCAGAGAAGACAAGCGTGATCATTCAGTTAAAAAATATGTGAGTCTATTAGTAGGTGCTGGGCTTGCGTTGGGCTCTACAGATATGGTTACGACAAAGGCATAGTTTTGGGTTGTTTAGGGACCAGGGACAGCCCAGGACAGCCCAGGTAATTATGACACAGAACGCAGGCTAGAGAGACACATACAGGAAGCATTTATTTCAGTTTAGGGGCTCACGGAAAGCATTCTGGAGGAAATGATATCCAGCTCAGATGGGGAAGAGATAAATGGGCAAAAAGGAGAGAAGGGGGAACAACTATACAGATTATAAGGAACAGCAGGAGCAAAGGTGTAGAGGTATGAGAGCACAACACATAAAGGAACTTCAAAGTAGTCAGGAGGTTCGTATCATGGAGCAGCCAGAACAGGTATATACATGGAGGCAGCACAAGAGCAGAAGAAACACTATTCTAGAAAGTTGGGCAGGGACCATTTTATATCATGTTACAGAGGGTGGGCTTTATCCTGGGAGTAGTGGGAAGGGAGCCAGAGAACAGGTAGAAGCCAAGAGGTAATATGGTTCAGATTCACTCTCCAGTAAGATCATTCTGGCTACAGAGTGGAGAATGGATTGCCAGAAACAGAAATGCCAATGCTCTCATTTCACAATAAAGAATACTGACACCCTCCCCTCATAAATAAGCTGACTTGAGCAGGTTCACTGAGCTGGTGAGATGTGAAACCAGTCTGCTAGACCCATGCCCAGTGCCCTCTGCCCACAATGCCTTTCCCACGCACTCTGGAGTAGACAGCACATATCAAAGTCATAAATACATCTATGTACTCATTTTGGTTGGGAATGGTACTTAGAAACCAAGATCTAGCCGTCAGCTTCATTCATTGCTAGAGGGATGCCATGACTTCTACAGACTTGCAGCTGACAAAGCTATGAAAATAAACACAATGCCACGCACCCTTTGCACTGAACTAATAATATGTGAGTAATGACCTAATGACTTTCATTTAGGTCCTGAAAATGCCAAATTCTCTGCCAAAGCAGAAAAAGAAAACCAGGCGTGCCGATGAGACAGTAAAGTCCCTGGTGATGCCTCTTAAAATTTGTACACTGGGTAGAATTATAGGGGGTTTCATACCAGGGGGTTTTATAACAGAGGGTGAAGCATGCCATCATCCTATACAGAAGGATAAGAAGTCAGATAGGGTCTAGTAGATTTTTATAATAACAGGTAGAGGTTGCCAATTCTGTTCTTTTTAAAGCTCAGCTCACAGCTGTCATGGAGATAACAGTTTTGTGTTTTGTGGGTTTTTTTTTTTCTAATCTGTATACTTTACAGGTTAGGACCCTGAGTCTGTACATACCTGAGGCTTGGAACCCTGCTTCTGGGAAGTCAAACATACCTGGGTTTGTGTCCCCACTCTGCCCATCACTTGCTATACAGCTTTGGGCAAACAACTTTTCCCTCCTAGTAGCTTCACCTGAACCTCTTAGGTTTGTTGATTTGAAAGGAAGTAATGCCTGTTAAAGTCATTCAGCTCTGTGCTTGCCACATGGAACATGGTCTTTAAATGATATTTGTAATTATTATTCATAATTATAACAAACTTTTCTAGTTGTAATAATAAGTATTCATAGACTGCTACCTTACTACCATTATTGCTATTGTTATTCAAAGAATAACAATAAACTAGAATCACCTCTGCTCCAGACCTAAACTGCTACTGAAAGTCTTTTTCCACTTTAACAGTGACTTTCAAACTATTTTCCAAAGAGTCTTGGGGTTTGGGAAAGTAGCTAAAGGAGAAGCTGGCTGTCTCAGAGCTCTCAACCTTTGACCCTGACTTCTATAACTCTTTTGAAGCAAGAGCACCACTATGAAAAATAACTTTGAAAACCATTGCAAACCATTGAATTCCACCACACTGTCATTAAAAATGAAATTGGTAGCAAGCAAAGGACAGGACCATATGCCTTGATCCTAAAGAAATAAAAGTCAAGCAAGTCAAGTCAAGCAGTCAAGCAGTCAAGCAAGACTTGAAATACATTATGCAAGTCCTGGCTCTCCTTTCTTTTCTGTTGGGTATGATTTTCCCAGGAAGCTCAGTGTAGAGGGACAGCAGGATGACTAACATGCAGAATAGATTCTCCACACAGGTTTCTAACCTTCACCAACACCCACGGCCACTGTCCCTTCTCCACTTAAACTTGGCCACCTTCCTTGCATTACGAACATTCCTTGGGTGCCTACATGTGTTACAGCCTGAGAGGTCGACTGCGGAACATCTTTGGAATTTGCATCTGGAAAAGTTGAAACTCAGACAGGCCAATTGTTCATCCAAAGGTGGAATTTCATGTCCCCCTGAGCCTTTGACTTGTCAGGCCCCAATTTCTCTCTCACATGAAGATAAGTTTATTACCTAGACTCAGGGAAGCAGAATATGAAAAAGGAACTGTGAACATGTCGGTCAAAGTGAATGAGAAGATGATTTACATGATAGGTTCAACTGACCTTTAGTGGCCTAATAATTTTGAAAAGTTCCTTGCAAAGCTAAATATACCTGCAGAGTGGTGTTCAGAACTGCCTTTTGGCTTATAGCTCAGTTATGCCCTGTCCTCTTCCCCTGTTGTAATATTTTGGATCAACTCCTTCCGTGTAACCAATTCTCAAAGTGTAAAACAAAAAGAGACTAACTTTCTTCCACTTTGAAAATTAATTCTTCACCTTAGAAAAGGATTTATGTCTCTGAGTCATAGAAAAGCCAACACCCTCCAGCACTTAGAAGAAACACCACAAAGAGAAAAAAAGAATAAAAACATCCGTGAATCAATTTCCCTTTCCGTATAGATCTGAGAGGTGAGATAGTTCTCATATCTGCCAAGGGGCTTCCGGCTCTGACAAGTTGAGTCAGCATGCTGCAAATTGTTCGAGGTGGTTTTTGGGCCACATCTGGTAGCTGGAAGAAACTGAACTGGGTCAAACTAACTTTTGTAAGGTGCCTTAGGATTTTAGCAAATAAAGGAAAACTCTTAGCACCTTAACTCAATGTTATAGTCCTTGTAATCGTCTACAGTGTGGGTGCAACACACACACACACACACACACACACACACACACACACACACACACACGATAGCTGGGTGACCAGATACCTGAGATGAGCTCTTGCCTGTTTTGAGCTCTGATACTAATGTGATTCATGGGGTGGCAACCACAGAAAGATGCTCAGATCTCCCTTTAAGAAAGACTCTTTGGTGACAAGTGTGCTTATCTGCCCAACTGCAGTTTCCAAAGCTTTGGGATGGATCCATTGCAGCATTCACACAGGCTGGGCTATGCTTCTCCAGAGCAGCTCCTAGCCAATGACTGAGCATGGGATGGGGACAGGGGTGGTGGGTGGACTGAAGCCAGGAATTCCTGCCCAATGGAGAGATTTCTGCAGTGGGAATTGTTTTGGGACTTCCCATCAGCCTAGCCAAGACTTTTCTTCGAGCTGCCCTGCAATCGGAAGCCCTACCTATCCAATTCTTCCCCCTTCCTGTTCTCCCTTTTCATGGTTGTCAGACTTGCATCATGATCTGGGGGCTCTCCCCAGTGCCTCCTGCTCCCTGTCCCCTTTGTCTTTGGCAAGGATTTTCCCCCAAGAAACAAATTACATTTCTAATCCTGTCTTGGTTTCTGCTTCCTGGAGGACCTAAATGGAGGTGATGGAGAAAGAGCAGAGCTTTTTCTGCCTCACCCTATCTCTAACCTCTCCTCCACACAATGCCTTGTGTTTCCAGCCAGCCCATGCTTTCCCCCTTGGGCAGTGTTTGCCCTTGGAAGTCATGTGGTCTTTTGCCATTTACTTTCCCAACAGAAACACCAAGCCTAAGCAGATTGGAACCAGCAATGTATCTCTAATGAATGGAAAATACAAAAAAACCAACAAGGTGCTGAGATGCTGAGATGTTACGGCAAAGTCTGCCCCAACTGGATATTTTGACTGCGTGTGTGTGTGTGTGTGTGTGTGTGTGTGTGTGTGTACAGTGTGTTCGCTCTCAGTTGCAGGAGGAGGAAGTGGTAAACATTCCAAATTTAGAAATAACTTCCTCCTCATAATTTTAAGGAGAGAGAACAAATGAATATAGATGCATTCTTTCACCTTTTCAACTCCCCTGTTTACCTCTCAAACTACAAGATCACTTGGCAAGTAGTAGAATGGATTCACTTCTATTTTATTATATTTCCCTCTATTTTCATAATCCAGTGAAATACTCAAAAAATGAGGGGTGGGGGAAAAGCCAGGGAAAACAAATACAAATGAGTTGAATGAGCCACAAACTCTTCAATCAATATTTAATCAAGCAATTGCTACAATTTGGAGTGGTATAACCTGTTTTAATTCTTCCAAGTAATCTATCAAGCTTCGTTTTAATTACTAAAATGAAAAAGACCTAGGAAATCGAGGTAAAAATTGCTTCTCCCTATAGCTCGTTGTGACTGAGTTACCTACCTCAGGTAAAAAGAAAGGTTAAAAGTCTCTGACGACTCCTTCCAACAATGGATTCTTAGGTCAGGAAATTAATTTTTAAGGATTAAAACACACACTTAAATGCTATTTATTCACAACTAGTGAGTGTATAGATCCTGTTCACTTTGGCTCGGAACATAAAAGATGAGTCACCTGGTCAAATCCCAGTCTCCCCACAGAGATTTCATTCTCAGGTAGGCAGCAACTCGGATCCACTCCTTCTCTGTCTCTGCTTCTCCTTCTGCCACCTTTCCAAAGCCTATAAGGACACCCTAAGTGCATTCATTTGTTGGGATTACACTACCAGCATTAAAAAATACTTCAAGATTTCACATCATGTTCGACCTCCCTATTCCCTGCCCTCCACCAACAATAAGGCGGGAAATCCATATTAAATTATCTGGACTCAGTATTGTAACAAATGTACACACCCCCCACACCCTCCAACCCCGCTTCCTTTCATCTGTGTATGGCTTTAAACAGCTGACCGGGACAGTTTTCATCTCTAATCTAATCAACTGACTTTCCCATGGGAAACAGCCAATGAAGCCCAAACCTACGTACCAAACTCTTTCTAGACCCAGGCAACTCACCACATCTGACACTTCAAAAAAATCTGTAGAAGTGGCTGCTATGAGTCACTAAGGACAAACAGCATTCCTGAAAGGAATGGACATCACTAGCAGAAACATATTAATGCTTGCTTTGAAAACTCTATAGGTCCCTACAGACCTGAATAGTATTTAGGCCTGAATTCTCTCCATCTCTAGGATACCTTCTATTTGCTATTCAATTTTCTATAAATATAACTATCTCCCGTCCTTTTTTTTTTTTAACAATGACAAACTAGCATCAGAAATACTTGGCATCTTTTTTAATATTGTTCTTTTAATTCTTGTTAGGAGCTTAAAGGAGTCACCAACTATAATTTGCTCTATACCAATGGCTTTTAATTTGGGGGACCATGATCTACATATTACATCACATATTACACACACACACACACACACACACACACACACACACACACACGTACACCCAAAACCAAACAAAAGAAGATCCTCAAGGGAGAAGACAGGACAACAAAACATAATGTGGGATTCAGGAGGACATATCCCAGAACAGAAAAAGGACATTAGGTCACAGTGAAGGAAATTCAAATAAAATATGAACTTCAGGTAATAATAATGTATGAGCTATTGGCTCACTAGAGTGAAAAATGTACCATAATAATGTAAGCTGCTCACAATGGGGAAAACTGTGTATGGAATGTATAGGAATCTCAGCACTACCTTTGCAACTTTTCTAAAATAAAAAGCTTATCAGGGCGCCTGGGTGGCTCGGTCAGTTCAGTGTCCAACTCTTGACTTTGGCTCAGGTCATAATCTCACAGTTCATGGGTTTGAGCCCGGCATCAGGCTCTGCGCTGACCCTGTGGAGCCTGCTTGGGAGTGTCTCCTCTCTCTGCCCCTCTCCTGTTCTCTCTCTCTTAAAATAAATAAATAAATAAATAAATAAATAAATAAATACGATTTTTTAAAAAAGCTTATGGAGACAACACTGACAACAGTAATGGCAGCGGCTACCATGTGGGGCAGTGACATCAGGCTCTTCCTTCATTCGTGTATCCACCCCATCCCCGCTGTAAAATGCCACTGTGGATTCACAGTCCCTTCCCAACCAGGCAGATGGAAGATGAAGCCATAAGATGAGGAAGGTAAAGCACGTTCCACGTGCACCAGAAGAGCAACTGACTAATGCAAGTGGGCTTAGCAAGCTACACCTAACCTCTCATTGTTCTCTAACAGGGGTCCAGAGGGAAGCAATAAAGCTCTGAGAAATTTACTCTGAAATCTGAAATCTGGCCAAACACCAGTTGCCAACTAACCTGCCCAAAATCTGACAAGAGATTCAAACCAGCACATTTTCCTGTTTTAAGAGAGGTGTCATTTTTGCCTCTTCTTTTCTATCTTTTTTTTTTTTTTTTTTTTTTTTTTTGCTTTTACTTCTTGTTAAGAACAACTATGAGCTGGTAATGAAACATTCGAATCAGATGGAAGGAATAAAACTTGGGATAAAATGGCACAGAACCAAACAAATCCCTGGAGCAGAAGAAAATCCTGGCAGTGATAGGAAGTCAGGCCTTTCCAATATGGATCCGAATGAAGCAAACCTCAAAGCCAAATGTATGGGCGTGAAACTTCATAAAATGAAAGTGTGGAAATGCAAGTGTGCACAAATGGAAGCGGATTAATTTTCCAAAACTCCATCGAGTACAGGGTTTCAGATCAGCTGAAGTTCAAACTGCTGCTGACTCCAGGCTCAGAGCAAGAATAATATGGAGAGTATGAAAAACTCTTGGATCGAATAGCCTCTGGTCACTCCTTCTTTGCATTTGTGAGAAGATCCTTTCTGGCTTCTGTATCCTAATGGAAGAAGGTTCTGATCCTTAAGTGGCCTGAGCCACAGGAGTAGCCTATCCAAAGAGGTTTTCAAACCTCTTTTTCCAAAGGGAAATTCTTGTATGAAAGAATCTTAATCAATTACAATCAGAGCTACTCTGGATGAGGAGGAAGAGAGGACAGAGAACCACGTCATTTGATGACTGTATTATGTATGCAGTTGACACTGAAATAGCTCAGGGGTTAGAGGCACCCACCCTCCCCACTCTGTGCAGTTGAAAATTTGTATACAACTTTTGACTCCCCAAAACTTACCTACTGTTGACTGGAAGCCTTCCTGGTAACATGCACAGTTCATTAACACATATTTGTAGGTTATATGTATTATATGCTGCATTCTTACAGTAAGTAAGCTAGAGAAAAGAAAATTCAGAAAACCCTAAGAGAAAATGCATTTTCATTACTGTACTGTATTTATCAAAAAAAAAATTCATGCATAAGTGGGTCAAGTTTATGTTTATTTTATGTGTGTAAAGATCTCATCATTTCTAAGAATGGTGTTTAGAAATTGTCCTGGGGCGCCTGGGTGGCTCAGTCCATTAAGCAACCAACACTTGATTTTGGCTCAGGCTATGATCTCGCAGTCATGAGATCAAGCCCCTTATAGTCCTCTGTGCCGAGTGTGGAGCCTGCTTGAGATTCTCCCTCTCTCTCCCTCTCTCCCTGCCCCCCCCCCACTCTCTCTCTCTCTCTCTCTCTCAGAAGAAATAAATAAACATTAAAAAAATAATAAGTTGTCCCAATGATTACTATCTAGTTTATTGATGTGGATAAATATATTTTTCATTATAAATTATATTAACAAATAATCTTACTCCCCATTTGTATAAGTGGTAGACTTCCTTGTCCCTGGGAACCCTAGGGACTAAAGCATTTCAGAACAGACCTTGAGAGGAGAAGAAAAGCCCTAAGATGAATACTAGATTTGGCAGAAATTAGCCAAATGCTCATCCATCCCGCTTTCTCCTCCTGGGAACGGAGGAACACCACATATTCTAGTTGCCCTTGCCAATAAGTTAGGAGCATGTGGTTGAGTTCTGGCCAGTGGAATATGAGTGAAAATAATACGTATCTCTTTCAGGCCTGGTCTCCAAACTTTCTCCTGCACTCCTCCACCCTCTCCTCATCTGTCTTTCTTATCTCCACACTGGAAAGTAAGGACTGCTAGTTGGTAGAGTTACAAGATGGAAGGAGTTTCTGCCTGATCCTTGAGTTTCTGTTTAAATGAGAATGACTCAGGAAACCTACATTGGCAGCATCACACTATGATATGAGCAAGAAATAAGAAGTTCAGGGGCGCCTGGGTGGCTCAGTCGGTTAAGCGGCCGACTTCGGCTCAGGTCATGATCTCGCGGTCCGTGGGTTCGAGCCCCACGTCGGGCTCTGTGCTGACAGCTCGGAGCCTGGAGCCTGTTTCAGATTCTGTGTCTCCCTCTCTCTGACCCTCCCCTGTACATGCTCTGTCTCTCTCTGTCTCAAAAATAAATAAACGTTAAAAAAAATTTAAAAGAAAGAAATAAGTTCATGGGTTAAGCCACAGGGATTTGAAGGTTTGTTACCACAGTGACATACAGAAGATACAGACTTCTAAAATTTATTTAATTTCCTTGAAAAAAAAATTTTCTAATTTTGTTAACAGAGCTAATTTCAGCCTGAGTTTCCTCCATAACATAGATTCCTTTTAAATGTTTTATTAGAAAAAGGTTCTCTTTCATGAACTAGCATGGACTTGCATTTTTTCGGTGCAGTATTTTAAAGTTTACATAAAGTTTATTAAATATCACAGTAGATCTAGAAATTAAATTGTAGCAATTGACATGTCACAGCTGGAAACATTTAGAAAAATTATGTTTCCTTGTTCTTTAATTGGAATTAATATTAACGTCAATGGAGACACTGAATGAATATGGAGGTTGATATCCCCCCACGATGTGTTTTTATCCAAGTAGATAAAAACTATGTTACCTATCATGCTATCCTTGTGCCCTGGGTACCAGAAACCTTGGGTCAGAATTAATGCTTAATCACAATAATTGGGTACTGTATTTGCCACTGATTCCCTTACATGGGTTTGATTTTTCTGTGTCTTTCTTAACAGTTTGTTGTTTTTTACTGTTGGAATCACTTGCTCTCAACAAGTAAATCTTTCAAGAGAAATGACACTAGAAAATAAAATGAAACACATGTTTGGAATTCTCTTTAAAGTAACATTTCACTTGAGTGATATTGAAAAGTTTTCCCAACCACTGTGCCTATTTAAGTGGATGCTACATCACAATTAAATGGAAAGGTTTTGTACAGCGTAGGTATTTACAAAGCACCTACCTCCACCTGTGGTGGAGGAACTCAGACATGATCTTTGGTGATGGGTTAGTCAATGAATGGATGACCCCTTGACTATACTGCAATCATTTCTTTACAAATCCCAGATATATGAAGAGCATGAGTGGCAAAAAATTTTCTATTTTATCAAAATTGGAATCAGATTTTAAAATCGGACTTTAGTTCAGGGGCATCTGGGTGGCTCGGTCAGTTAAGCATCCAACTTGATTTTGGCTCAGGTCATGATCCCAGGGTCATGGGATAAAGCCCTGGGTTGGGCTCCGTGCGGAGTGTGGAGTGCGGCTGCTTGAGATTCTCTCCCTCTGCTCCTCCCCCCACTTGCTCTCTCTCTCTCTCAAAATAAAATAAATCTTTAATAAATAAACAAATAAAATAGACTTTAATTCAAATAACTTTTTTTCTATCAAACCCTAAAGAACCCCCCATAATTGTTAACCTGATGCCAAGACGAATAAAACATCTTTTTGCAGCAATTGCTGCTATCGTTTTATATTTTGTAAGGGTTTCTACTGGAATATTAATATACCATTCTTCCTTTCTAGTGATTGAGTGAATAAAAGCTGGTTTGTAGCAGGGTCTGCTTCCACTCGTGGAAGCCTCACAAAAGAAGAAGGGCGACCATGAACGTGTGCAAGCTTGTTCACCTGCCTGGTAATGGACTATTTTCATATTATGAAAGGAATCATAAATATATACTTCCCTTCCTCTTCTAATGCCATGGCTGTTTTATTTTAAAGGTCAGGCAGTGGTCATGATGTCTTCCGGCCACAAGGGGAGCATCTGAATTCTCATCTTGGGAAGGAGTGAAGAACGGTAAGAGTAACCTTCTGGATGGACCTAAGGCATCCGAGCAATGTGCTCACATTGCCCTCTGCAGCAGGGGGGTGGAGCATCCCTGCACAGTGCCCAATTTCAGCCTCCATTATAACAGGCCTCCAACTCTGGTAGCAGCAACAACCACATGGTGACTCTTTCTGGAGTATCCGGTCCCCCAAACTGAGTCCTCTAGCCTCAAAGAGACATTCATTTCTGGTTCCCACTCTGATAGCAGCACAAGATGGGAGCAGCTACCTTATGGTTGGATTAAGTAAAGTGAGGAATTCTTGTACAGGAGGGACTCCAGTAATGAAAGACATTTGCATAATAATGGGACAGGCACTCAAAGTCATTTTAATTTGAATATTTAAGAAGATGTGACCTTATATATTTCCCTCAGGATGGTGAAGTACACATCAAGTGAAAGTGTAAAGATACAGCCCCAATCCAAAGGAAGATATGTATAGACCTTATCAATATAATCCTTAGTGCTAACAAATCAGCAGAATGTATACAAGATGAATTAAATCAATGTAATATTTATTAATAATACAAGTGCCATTAATGCTACTTGCTAGGTATATATAGATGAATAGTATATGATGCCTGTCCATAAGAAGGTGATGGTCCCTGAACCTCTATCTGACCACTGGGAATATTCACCCTTAGCATCACCTGACCAAAATATTTTGCCCAAGGCTTGTCACTGTTTCATGAGCCAAAACTCTGAATGACATTTCCTGGTATTCTTGCCTCATTTTATCTTTCAGCTAGAGCAGCTTTGGTAATTGATAAGCAAGAAGCCACAGGCATAAGATAGAGACTCTAGATCAAAGAGAAAGTTCCATTCAAGAATAACCTCATCACTGGTTAGTAGTAGTCAGGTTGCTTTCATATGACTCTTCCCTTAGGTCAGATGCTCATAAACACAGTCCTGGGAACTGTGAACTTCCTAAAGTTGTATGCAATATTGTATGTGAGTGGGGGTATTTTATTGAGTCATTAATGGCTGCCTTCATCAATTTTTGTCTGATGGAAATGAATAAAGGGATAATTTCTCCTTTCCTTCTCCTGGAGAGATAAACAACTTTCCTCTCTCAGTGTTCCTGGGACCTAGTTCTGCCCTGAAGATCACCTCCATCTGCTTCTTTGCCGAGGGCAAAGGACAGAGGTGGGAAGTGCTTGGGAGAGGAGAGACCAGGAGACTATGGTAGGCGGGTAGAGGTGGCATGGATCAGGGGTGGTAGTAAGAGATAGCTCCTGGGACTAGAACTAGGGGTAGGGAGTGAGGGGAGAGATGCTGTTGATCTAAGCTCTTCTGATAACAGGGCTCACCCAGCAGTCCAGAGAAATCAGGGCCTCCCATGAGAGTGGTTGAAAGTATGTTCTCTGCAGAGGCACCTGGAGAGTCTGGACACTAGTACAGCAGACTGGGGGCTCAGCACAGATTCCCGAGCAGAGCCAGACATCGTCACCTGCACCTCTGAGCGAAGGACAAAAACCCCAAGAGGATTGGACTGAAATCTTGAGGCTCCCCCTAATATTTTTGGTCCAAGTTTCCAGGGTGACCTCAAGTGAATAGCAAGGAAGAATGAGAAACGCCCTCCCACAAATAATTGAACTTGGATCTCTCAACCACCTGGTGGGTGGAAGGCTGAGTCAGATAGGATTTAGAAAAATTAAGGATGAGACATTTCTTACACTTCCAAGATCAGGGAGCAAAGGCAAGCCAATTACATGCATATGTACACTTTCTTTTAGGAAAAGTGCCCAGAACTTTCTTCCAATTTTTTTTTTTTCAACGTTTTTTATTTTATTTTTTTGGGACAGAGAGAGACAGAGCATGAACGGGGGAGGGGCAGAGAGAGAGGGAGACACAGAATCGGAAACAGGCTCCAGGCTCCGAGCCATCAGCCCAGAGCCTGACGCGGGGCTCGAACTCACAGACCGCGAGATCGTGGCCTGGCTGAAGTCGGACGCTTAACCGACTGCGCCACCCAGGCGCCCCTCTTCCAATTTTTAAAGAAACCTAAGCTTTAGGAGATAGGGGGTGTTTTTAGGCTGGGCTCTCTGAGATGAGAATTCAAGATTTGTGAGCGAGTCATTTATTAAGAAAGTGCTTCTAGGGGCGCCTGAGTGGCTCAGTTGGTTGGGCATCCAACTTCAGCTCAGGTCATGATGTCATGGTTCTTGAGTTTGAGCCCCACTGTGTGCTGACAGCTCAGAACCTGGAGCCTGCTTTGGATTTGGATTGTGTATCTCCCTCTCTCTCTCTGCCCCTCCCCCACTTGCATTCTGTCTCTCTCTGTCTCTGTCTCTTTCTCTCTCTCAAAAATAAATAAACATTAAAAAAATTTTTGTAAGACAGTGCTTCTAGAGGAGACTGGCAAGAAAGTGGGGAAGCAGAGAGAAGAAGGAGGGAGAAGGGGGAAGAAGGCAAGTAAGTTTGCATCTTAGGCAAAGCCCTGCAGAGGAGGGTTTGGGCAGATCCCACGGGGGGGGGGGGGGGGGGGGGACTTCCGGGATGTAAGTTACACTTCTGAGTAGGACAAACTGAGGCAAGACAGCTGGGCTTATAACCCTTTGCTCAAGGGCCACGGGCAGGGCTGTGGAGAACAAATCCCCAGGCACTTTGGGCTGATAGCTCTCTGTACTGGCTCTGGTGGAGCTAAGGGCAGATTTCCTAAGATTTTCAAATGCGGTCAATTTGAATCAAATGCACAACAGAGGAAAGAGGGAGCGTGCATGAAAATGGTCAAGGAAAGCCAATAGGAAGCTGGGGGGATCTGGGCAGCAACACCAATATTGTCCACTCCTCCCCCTTAAAGTTGTTCCTAAAAAGGCCAAGGTAAGTGGAGGGCCAGGGACTGATGCCCCAAGCATGACCATGGGAACACTAAGGAAAGAAGAGACCTAGCAGAGACGGGTCAAGAAAAGGGAGGCTGTGCATGTATAAAAAGGAGAGCTTCCAAAACCAGTGTTTCTGTAAGTCCAGTAGATCTGCTCCCCATCCTTCCAGAAAATGTCTCCTCACTGGGTGTCAGTTGTCTCTGCTTTACAAGTCCATTACTCTTTCAGGCAGAGGCTCTTAGTGGCCATTTATCCATTTCAATCCCAGCCTCTGACCACTTTGCTGGGCCTTGTCTCCTGCTCCTTCCTCCTCCTGATCCAGACCCCTCTTTCAGAATCTCTATCTTTCTGGTCACCTCACTAATGTCTTTTTCTTCTATAATGTCAAGAAGTAGAATCTCCTATGTTGTAGTCCTAGTCCAGCCAAGCTGTGCCCAATGGATCTCATTTTCATAACCAAACACACCCATAGAAAATGTGTTCTTAGGTGGAGCCAGCTCGCTCCCTGAGAGTCTGGAGTTGTCGCCTCACGTAATTCCCCCATTCCTGTCACACACACACACACACACACACACATGCATGCATGCACACACACGCACACGGAGAATGAGGCCCACGGAAATGGCAACTTGCCCAAGTCCATTTAACTAGTCAGTAACAGAACCAGACAAAATCTCAAGTTCTTAATTCTCTTATCAGTGTTCCATACCTCCTAACACGCTGCCTCCCTCGTGTTCAAGCATTTTTTATCAATGGTAATAAATATAAAGGCCTTTCTTGGGGGAGGCAATTCAAGCTAAGTGTCAAATGCATTCCACAAATACATGGAATTCTTTTTTTTTTTTTTTTGAATCTGGGAGGCTGAGGCACATGGTATAAATGTGGGGAAACAGAAATTAGCATACATTCCAAAATGAAGTAAAGGGGCCCTTCCAAAAAGAAAGAGGCAATCCTGCAGAGCTGAAAGGCACTATTTACAGAAACTATTAATTTGAAAACCTTGTAGCATCAATAAAAATACTTTCTTTGCTGAGTATTTTCTTACTAATTTCACCAAAATCATAAGATGGATGATAAAAGTCAAAAGGTGTTTCACATAGATACTCTGACTCACTTTCCTACTTTCAAACAGAAAGAGGTAGTCTTATCTTTGTCTCCAGAAAAATTAGGTGAGCACCAGCAGTCACAGTGTTACTATTGGCTCAAGGACCATTTAGAGTTCAGATCACCTACTGTCTCATTCTCTGAAGCCACACCTAACACGGTCCTTTACAGATTACAAAGCACTTTTTCCCCATCGAACTTGATGTAATTCTCATAGCAACCTTGTGTGACAGGTAAGTTGCTACCTCATTCTACAAATAGGGAAACTGAAGCTCCAAGAGGTTACCTAAAAGCAACCCACTAACATATGTTACAGCTCAGACCCAAACCCAAACCCTCAGCTCTAAACCCCATGTTTTTTTTTCTTTTCTTTTCTTTTTTTTTTTTTTTTACCAGTCTGCCTAAGTTACTATTACTACTAGGGGAGCCAGGTCTTGTTGGGTCACTGGTTTGGATGTTACAGGCCAGAAAGGAAACCCAGCCAAACTGTAAGTCACTGTGGGTGGGATCTTTCTTTATGAAACAGGAGGTCTTGGCTGGACAGGAGCTGAGTGTCAAAGGCCTCAAAGTGAATGGGTAGTTACTCCACACCAGACTCTCTTCCAGGGACAGAGCAATGACCAAAACAGAAAAAGTCCTTGCCCCCTGGAATTTATATTCTAGGATGAGACAAAATTGAAGCAACTAATGAAATATAAAATATGCAAGTGATGGTAAGTGCTATGGAGGAAAATAAAAACAGAACGAAGAGTCCCTGAAGAGAGAGTGGGAAAAAGGGGAAGAGAGGCAGAAAGAGAGAGAGAGTAGGGGGAATGTGGTTCTATTTTACATATTAGGTGTTCAGGAAAGGCCATCGGATAAGGTCACATTTGAGAAAGGACCTAAAGGAAGTGAGGGAGCAAGTTTTAGGGAGATCTGGGAGTAACAACCCCAGATAGAAGAAATCAGAAATGCCAAGGCCCTAAGGGATGTGTTTGGTGAGTCTGAAGTCCAGGAAGGAGACCAGTATGGCTAGGGACGTCCATCAGCCCTGAACTTCCTTTTATGGAGCAAACAAATTCATAAGAGAAAAAGAAGTACACTCTTTGGGACATAAAGAAAAACACAAAATAAAATTGTGTAAGTGTTACAAAGGGACCTAAATTGAGTCTCGTGGGATTGCAGAGGAAATAAGGGAGGCTCACAACCATAGAGTCAGAACTTGATTCTCTAGTCCAAGATACCGATTATTTTTTTTGCACAGTAAAATAGACTTCTGTCAAATTATATCTCATGTGGGTTGCCAACATGAAAACAAATGGAATCAAAATACTCCTGTTGAAGTGAGGGTGGGAAGGTTAGCCTTTCCAACTTGGCCTTGCTCTTTCTCATCTCCAGCCACTGAGGCACCTTTAGAGAACCCTAGTGCTCTAAGAAACGGAGTTTGCCAACAGCTGATGGCAGCTAGTCAAACTAGTGCATTTTATGAAAGAGGAATCTGAGGCCCACAGAGGGACTCTTCTGGTGTCTACTGGAGTGAAGTCCACCCTGGTCTTCTGTGCCTGTGCTGCCACTGATGACCACAGAGCCTGCTTCAGACTCCCACCTCCTTGTATTGACCTGGGCCTCGCTGACCCAGAACCCCAGGGCTCTCGCCTTTCCCTGTATGTGATGCTGCACCAGACCAGTTGCCTCTCTCCGCTCTGACTCAAGGCTGAACACAATGCTCTGGAGGGCTTGGCTGGCCATTTCCCCAGCATTCATTCCAACCGGGGGGGACCATGCGTTCATCATTTCCAAGGGACAGACTGAGATGATTGGAACAAAGAGGTCATTGCATTTCAAATTAGACTTTTGAGTCCAAAGTGACACGGTGGGCTTGAACATTGGATTTCCTGGGAGAATAGACCTCCTGACGCACAGAAATGATGACCATGGCCCTGCCCTGAAAATGCTCAGCACACGCTTGGCTTCTCCTTCATACCTCATGTATTTCTTAGATCCTTCCTTTTGGTAAATTCTAATCCTCCTTCCAGGAAACTAAATTCTCTTCCATTTTGATACTTTCTCAGACTTTCCCAGGCAGAATCAATTGACTTTCTATCTGTGTTCCTGCAGCACCTCCTCCGTGCATTTATTATAGCTCTCATCTTATTGCATTGGAAAAACATGTTTACATACCTTTCCCACTGGTTCTGAAGTTCTCTTGTGAATAAGAAACATGTCTTATTTGTGTTTGATGCCTCAGCTGCCACTTAACACACTGCTCTGGCTCTTGATACATTTGTTGATTGATGTAATTCAGCACTGACTGAGGTTATAAGAAATGAGGATTCTTCCCCATTATAGATATTTTGAGAAATTACCAACTCGTGATAAGTCACCATCAATTATTTTCTTGACCAACTTGATAACTTACTGAAGTGTAAAATGATGGGTAAACACCCTGCTGTTGGTCATTGGAAGTTTCTGATGGACGGCACCAGCTTTCACCCTTGGTCTGTTTCAGTTGCATATCCTCTGACACATTTTTCTGTTTGTTCGTCCATGCTGGATCTGTCCCAAGGCAGACGTGTTGCTATGGCCAACACAGCCAGCAATGACACGTTCTCCCTCGTGCCTGGCCACAGCCCCTGGTAACTGTCAGCCTTTCAGATATGACTGACAAGGGTGGAAAGCAAAATCTGTGGGAAAAACTATGAAATCAGGTCCCAGTTCTTCTTTGCTCACTGTGTAGAGATGATCTCATGTTTTCTGAGCCTTATGTGGTGAATCTCACATGATCCTGAGACAGAGAGGGCTCTACCAAGAGAGAACTTATTTTTCTGACAGACACATGGGCTGGACTAGTGACACCTCCAGCCTCTTAACAGTGCAAAACAAACTTAAGTTCCATTTCCCAAATTCGCACTGCACGTTGAGGTGACACGGAAGAGTCATTCCCTTTCAACGACGGCAGCATGACCAAAGCCACCTCTTTTGCAGGAGTTTATAAAACCTAGATTATCCCAAATCTACTTTCTTAAGCCAAGAACAAAACAATTTCAGTAATAGAAAAAGTCAGCTCTCACCTGTCTCTTGATCTCTGTTTTGTCCAGATTTTTCAGATTTTGTGCTGAAATACAAGTGTCCCCACCAACAGGTCACCTGCCCAGTCATTTCTGGTCCTTGCTTTATAGTTAACAATTCAAAGTGCAATATTATTGCTTTCATTTACAAGCATTTATTTAATCACATGGGATTTGCCATGTTTATTGTCAAACAATTGATCTTTTCTTCCCAAATCCCTCTAGGATTTCCATGTAGCTGATGCAGCTTTCATGTTTCTGACAGAAATAGCAACCAAGAACACAAGAGAGAAATATTTGTATGGTGCTGAAATGTGGAGTGTCCAGGGTTATCACTCAAAGGCACTTGAGACATGACCACAGAGGAAAGAGAATCTGAGAAACTGTTTGGGAAGACAAATCACATGAAGGATGTTTATTTGGATTTCCAAAATTTCCCTTTCTCTGGATTTATTTACATTTCATGAGTAGGCAGATATCCAACCTGAGTAACATTTTGTCCTGCATAGTTTACTAATTTGACTTTTGCAAGCAGCCAGACAGCAAAAGAAAGGATTCTAAATAAGTTCTTGGTTAATGGGAAGCTCCATATTCATTGAATTAGAGAACATGCAATAAAAATTACCCTTTAAATGTAATCTTTCCAAAGTATCAGGGCATATTCCCTGAAGGAAGCAGGTAACTTAACTCCTGCAACTTTAGGAAGGGGCACAGGTCTGTTACCTATAACCTAAGAAGGTGGACTGCTCTTAAGGGCAGGAGTGGAACTATAGGGTTTTAATTCCCAAACTGGACCAACTTCGATGGGCTGTAGCCTTGATTCTTTCCAATTTGTGTTAGCTAAGTTCTAATTAAGCATGGTTCATTTTCATGAAGCCAGAAGCCAGGTCTTGCCTCCTCTACCTAGACTTTCAATATTGCAGAGGTTTGTTTTTTTTTTTTTTTTCTTAATTAGGGTGAAGAATTCCCTTTGGCATCCGCAGCCAAAATTTTCCATTTGTTCCACTTAGAACGCCAGTTGGCTTCTACCCTTCACAACCACGTGCCTCAGGCACAGCTGGACAATTTATGAACTACTTTGGGATTAAAAAGGTGCTATGTCCTTGGGAAGCATTCCTAATAACTTGGATTCCTATTTGCTCTCAACCACGATTGGTCTGATCTAAGCTACAACAAGCAAGTGAGCAGAGGAGGCGGGGAACAAGGAAGTTTCAACAGCAAAGCATCCAAGAGAGGTCTCTTCTCTCCCTGAGCCTGGAGCCTGAATTCGACAAAGACTGATAATGAGAGTAGATCTGAAAAGTTCTCATCATAAGAAAACAAAACAAAACAAAAACCTATAACTGTTTGTGGTGATGGATGTTAACTATCACTTTGCAATCTATACATACATTGAATCATTATGTTGTACACCTAAAACTAATGTAAGGTTATATGTCGAGTGTATCTCAATTTAAAAAAAAACTCACTTTAAAAAATTTAAAGAAGAAAATGGCTTTGAAATTGTTCTCCTATTTGACATGGGTTATGTATCTATTCTCTAAGTTTGTCTTTAACAAACTTAAGTCTCATCCAATATGGAGCATGCAGTAGGCATTTAATAAATGTTTGAATTATCAAACAATTTCTTCTTTTTTTTTTAACTTTTTTCTCTTTTTCGTTTCTTTTTTTTCTTAAATACAGAAAACGAAAAAATTCATATTTATTTTTAATTTTCATAAATGTTTGAATGAATGAGTAAAAAAAAGAAAATTACCAGAAAACTAATAATAATTGGATGTAGCAGCAATGTTAAGGCACTATAAATGTTTCTCAATGCTTACCCTCACTTGCCATATTTATCTCCTCGTGAATGGGTAACAGTGTATGGACCAGTGGTTCGTCCATGCCTTCAGGGGCACTGAACTTGCCAATATCTTCCTTCCCTCCCAGCTCCTGCCTTGCCCCTCTGCTTGGGTTGCCCAAGACCCAGTGCTGAGTTTGGCGGCAAGGTCAACGTTATGCTTGTGGAGTAACAGAGACCAAAACAACCACTTGAACAACTAACAGTATTTCCATCTCTATATGTCCCTTTGCCTTGTCAATCTCCCCAGCACCCATCTGGAATTCTGGCTCCACTATTTAGTATCAGGTGACCAGATGCAAATTACTTAACCTGTCTGTGCCTTAGTTTTCTCATCTCATAAGAATCGGGTCTTTTTCCAGGGGAGTGTTTGGCTCCACGTTTATTTTGTTATCGTTTCAAACCTACAGAAAAGTCGCTGGAATCAAACAAAGAAATCCTACTACTCTTCAGGATTACTCCTTCGTAGTCTTTCCCCATTTGCTCTGTCATTCTTTTCTTACCCTCTCTATTATTTTCTTTCTGAAATATTTGAGGGAAACTTGCAGCCATCATGTCCCCAGGATTGTTCTCAGGATTAAAGCAATTAATAGATGTGAAATACTCAAAATAGTGCCTGGTGCACATAACACGCTCTCATAAAATACTAGCTCTTACGTTTGATTTTCAAAGGACTTTCTCGACCTCTGGGTTCAATCTACAGGGACCTCAAATTCTAGTGATTCGGTGGCTACCCCATGTGCAATCTCCAACATGCTGGGGGCCCATCACTATGACTGTGCCTCTCTCACAGATTTATGCCAAACTCACTTATTTTCAAATGTGTTGGATTGGAATGACCTAAAAAATATTTTCTATACCATATGCGTCTCCCCTTGAACACTGGTATTGGCTGTATCTGCTCCAAATTACTGTGTTATTAAATCCAAAAAACTCTGGTATTTTTTCTTCAACTCTCACAAAGCTGCTGCACTACTGTTAACGCAACATTAAATTGATCAGCAGTGACTCGAAGGCCAAACCCTCACTCTTTGTGTTCTTTAGGGAAATGATAGGAACTGTGATTTCTAGGAAATTCAAATTTGAACAAAACTCCCCTAAGCAGCTCAAATGCTTCCTAGTGCTGTTATTCCAAATGTCTAGGCTTCTGATTCACAAGCAAAATGTTGATTAGCATAATGTCTCGTCTACCCCTGGTGTTGGTTCAACTTAAGCTGAGCCACAACTCTTCTTTCTCACACTCACCCTGGGTTCCTTTGCTTCCTGGTTTCTTGCCTCGTCCAGATCCTGCTGTGCTGAACTGAATTAAGTGTGGAAAAACTCCTGATTCAGCTTCAACTCCATGGCTCCACATTGAGCTGCAGACGAGAACAGAAAGACTGTTCAGTCCACGACAATTTTAAAGTCATTCCAGTTGAGTCCCTCTGCCAGGAAGAAATCAAATCACAGAGGCATCTTGTGTCCAGAAAGACCCACTCTTTGGCCAGAATCTAGAAAGTTGGGTGGCTTGCCCAGGTGACACATTGCTCTCCGTAGAACTTTAGAACTAGGCCCATATGTCTCCCGGGCCCTTTTGCTCAGGATTACCATGTGACCAAAACAAATCCCATCACTGCCACAGCACAGTTCATCGGTCTTGTAACTTTTGTGCCAGACAAGTCCTGAGGAACGAAAAGGAGGCAAAACAGGTGCCTCTTCTATCCCAAGATGAATTATGTATGTACAACTAGAGCCAGCTTAGTCTCGCTTCACTCTCCCTGGGGAGCCTGTGAACGTGGGGCTCCCATGTATATTCATAGCCCACACCGAACGCTCTGTTCCCTGGTAAGTCATAATCTATACCACACAGTTTGGTATTTGTTCAAACACTTTTGCTTGACACGTTTCTTGGTTTAACCTATCAAGTCCTATCAAGCCAAGGCCATGTGCGCCCTTCAGAGCAAAGCCACAGGGTACACAAGAGGTGTGAATTTATTTCTCCGGATGGTCTGACATGAACAAGAAAATAGGGAGACCAGTCACCCCAGCCATCAGGTCATCGGCTCCTTACCCCCCACCCCAACCCCGCAGTTAATAGCAGGAGTTCCTGCTCTTCAACCACAGCATGCAAGTGCTTTTCTTCTAAAGACAAGCCATCATTTCTGCTGCCGTCAGAGACTCAGACTCCTGAACGGGCAGCCCCGACTCATGCCATTCCTTAAACCACCTGGCCTACGTGTGCCTCTGCTGGCACCACCCTCTCCCCAAAGAACTCATGGAGTTTACAGAGATGAGGAGACACGCTGACATTCACATGGCTCATTTAAAAGTCTAATGTATCTCCTGAATGCAGAGAACAAAAACTGAGGGTTGATGTGGGGGGAGGGCGGGGGGCGGTCAGGGAGCGGGGAAATGGGAGATGGGCATTGAGGGGGGAAATGGGGATGAGCACGGGGTGTTGTATGCAAGCGATGAATCATGGGAATCTACCCCCAAAACCAAGAGCCCACGGTATACACTGTATGTTAGCTAATTTGACAATAAATTATATGATAAATAAATAAATGAATAAACACACAAACAAATAAAATAAAAAGTATGATTCCTCCAAAATTTACACATAGAATCACCCAGGTATATACCCCAGAGGGCTGAACATATATGTCTACACACAAAAAAACTGTATGTCAATACTCCTAGCAGCATTATTCCTAATAGTCAAGAAGTAGAAACAAGCCAAATGTCCATTAACTGATGACTAGATAGACAAAATGCAGCATATCCGTATAATGAAATATTATTTGACCATAAAAACAATGAAGAACTGATACCTGCTACCATGTGGGCAAACCTCCAAAATATTACACTAAGCAAGATAACCCAGACACAAAAGACCACATGTTGCCTGATTCTGTTTATGTGAAATGTCCAGAATACGCAAATCCACAAAGACAACAAATAGATTCGTGGACGCTAGAAGCCGGGGCAGAAGTAGGAATAGAGAGTGATCGTTAACAAGCCAGGGGATTTCTTTTTGGGGTGAGGAAGGTATTCTGGAGCTGGATAGTAGTGATGGCTGCATAACTCTGTGAATGTACTAAAAACCACTGAACTGTACATTTTTAATGGGTGAAGTTTATGGTATGTGAATTATATATCAATTTTAAAACTGATTAAGGGATTAAATAGGACATACATTAAAAAAAAAAAAAAAAAGGTGTGAGGGGCGCCTGGATGGCTCAGTTGGTTAAGCATCCAACTTCGGCTCAGGTCATGATCTTGAAGGACAGGTCATGATCTCAAAGTTGGTTCATGATCTCACAGTCTGTGAGTTCGAGCCCCACTTCAGGCTCTGTACTGACAGCTCAGAGGCTGGAGCCTGCTTCGGATTCTGTGTCTCTCTCTCTGCCCCTACCCCACTTGTGCTCTGTCTCTCTGTCTCTGTCTCTTTCTGTCTCTGTCTCTCTCTCAGTCTCTCTCAAAAATAAATAATAATTAAATATATATATAAAAGGTGTGAGTCAAACTGAATCCCAGGTCCCAGGCTGGGATTGATTTGACTATAGTCACAACTGAACTTACTTCCTTTCTCCTTGTTTCTCTCAGACGAGGGGCCTCAAACACAGTCTTTTCTAAAACATGCTGTGTGCCCTGAGGCTCCACCCGATGTCCAGACCAGGACTATCACCCAGGCTGCAGGGTCACATCTCCAGTGGGTTTTGATCTGGCCCCATATCTGGGGCATGAGCCTCAGGGCTCTGGCTTCCCCATTTCCACATCGTCAGTACTTTTTTTTTCTGTCAAAAACGATCATCTGTCTTTCATTCCTGTGCAGATGACACCCAAATGTTACCTTCGTCCATCAAACTGTCAGGCTAATTGTTTATAAAACATCCGGAACTGGTTGTCACAGAATATCAGCAAACTGAGTCCAAATAAAACAGATCCCTGTGGTTGGATCCAGCCCCTGGGCGAGGGGAGAGCCCTGCTGACATTTCCTTCACAAACGTCTTCCTTTAGCCAATGACAGTCAGAAACCTAGGGGCGTTGCTGCCATCTGGGGACACCCAAACTGCTCTCAGGCAACTTAGTTATTTCTAGCTTTTGTCTGGAGAAGCTCAGAGATTTCTTTCAGATCAATGGAGTCATAAGTGGCAGAGCGAAAACCCAGACATTCCCCGCACAGTGCTCTTTCCAGAGCATGAAGAAGACACTGGGTCTAGCTTGGGTCGGGACACAAGTTTTCCAGGGCACCATTCTCTTCCAGAACTTCCCTGTCCTCTGCTCAGCCGCCAGAGCCTTCCTCGGGCACAGTTTCCTATCATTTTTCCTTCTAAAACCTCTGCTTGTTCTCATTCCAAGCCTTCTCTTTCACATGGTCAATTGAGCCAATCTCCATTGAAAAAGAATGGTTAAAGGGGCGCCAGGGTGGCTCAGCTGGTTAAGCGACCCGCTCCTGGTTTCCGCTCACGTCATGACCCCACGATTCGTGAGTTGGAGTCCCGCATCAGGCTGCATGCTGACAGTGTGGAATCTGCTTAGGATTCTCTCTCTCTTTCTCTCTCTCTTGCTCTCTCTGTCTCTCTCAAAATAAATAAATAAACTTAAAAAATTATATATAAAAAAAAGAATGGTTAAGTTTCTAAGTACCAAACACTGTGCTAGGCAGATACAGAAAAATATGGCCACTATCCCTTCAGATGCTCAGAGCCTAGTGGTCTCCAGCCCTTACTGACTTCTGACTCTGAACCACACGCCTTTTGCATCTACTGGTTTTCTAGAACTTTTAGGTCTGTCTTCTGCCTTCTTTCTACCCTACAAGTCAATCTCCCTTTGACCTATTTTCTCAGGGCTTTAAAGCCATTGGTCCCTCCAGGTAGACCAAGGAAACTTTATCAAGTAGCTTTGGACAGAGAGCACACATAAATACTCATAACATACATAACATGCAGGATGTGTCCACTATAGTGATGGAGGAACACGGAGCAGATGTGCAGAGCCTTGGTCCCCTTATGTTACCTGGGCTCAGTCACTTAGAGTCGCTGCTCTCTAAGAGGCCACAGGCGCTGGGGTAGAGCAGGTTGCTGACTATAATTGCTGCTCTGATTATAAAATCGATACCCATTTGTCAGTGTCTTTCCAAAACCTGTGTTTTTCAATTAAAGCTGCCAACTCTGCAGAGAGCTGTTTGCTCTCATAACACAGCAATCCATGGTCCTGTCAGAAGAATAAGATGTAAGTAATAGCTGAGTGTCTGTGCTCAGCTACCTTCCCGTTCGCAGAGCACCATCAATGCTTTGCCTCCCATGCCTGTAACAGATCAGGATCTGTTAAAATGTAATTTTCAAAAAGGTAAAATCATGACTCTCAGACAAATATAAAAAGTACACTTGTTGAGTGTTTTATTTAACTCATTAATTAATGAAGTAAACAGCAAGACATTAGAACTGGTTCAAAAAGCATTTGAGAAGCCATATACATATATATACGTATATATATATACATATATACATATATGTACATATATGTACATATACATGTATATATATACATGTATATATACATATATACATATATATGTATACGTATATATATACGTATCAACCAGTTATATATATATATATACATATGTGTGTGTATATATATATACATGTATATATACATATATGTATATATACATGTATATATATACATATATATACATGTATACATATGTATATATACATGTATATATATACATATATATACATGTATACATGTATATATATACATATATATACATGTATACATATGTATATATACATGTATATATATACATAATACATATATATACATATACATAATATATATATATGTATATATACATATACATAATATATATGTATATATACATATACATAATATATATGTATACATATATATATACATATATATATATATATATGTATACATATATATATATATATATAACTGGTTGATGTCTTCTGGGGTTATAAACCTTTTGGGTTATCTTTTCCATTAGACAGGAATTTTTTTGTATCTCTTTAAGAAAAGATCCAAAGTTAATCTTTGTCCCCACTGAGGTTTAAAATTTATATTCATAAAAAAATAAAAAAGATTTTATTAAAAAAAAAACAGGCAACCCATAGAAAGTCAAACCCCCGGACTTCACAGAAAAACACTTAGGGCTCTCTTTTGGCTATTTTGAAGTTACTAGTAACTTCCTGACAGGTCTCTGGTGTTGGAACTAGAAACAGACTCAGAAAATCTGTAGGAGCGAAGTCTGTATCACCTAGTGTTTAAAAGGCAAAACTATGGAGACAGTAAAAAGATCAGTGATAGCCAAGGGTTTGTAGGGGACTGCATAGGAGGAGCACAGAGGATTTTTCGGGCAGTAAGAATACTCTGTGTATACTGTAGTGATGGATACATGTCCTCATGGATTTGTCCTGAACCACAGAATGTACAATGCCAGAGAGAGCACTACTGTAAACTATGGACTCTGGGGGATTGTGATGTGTCAGTACAGGTTCATCTGTTGTAACAAACCTGCTGCTCCAGGGCAGGGCTTTGACAGTGGGAAGACTGCACGTGTGTGCGGACAGGGGCATATAGGAAATCTCTGTATGTTCCTCTCAATTCTGTTGTGAACCTAAAACTGCTCTTAAAAAAAGTTTTGAAAACACAGGAATGTTTATCAATAAACAAATGTCCACAGCTCTCCTCCAAGCTGAGAGGTACAAATGACAGTCTCTCTCCCACATAGCCTTCAGACACTCCTTGGCCAAATTTCCTCACCTTAAATATAACCCAATTACATTAATGGGAAAAAGGAGAAAGGAAAGCAAACCTGATGAGCAAGTGGGTCAGACAAATTCAAGTTAAGAATTCCTACCCTAAAAGCCTGAAGAACTAAACGTGCTTGAAGAGGACTTCAGTTATTTGGATGCTATGACTTTTCTTTCTTTCTTTCTTTCTTTCTCTCTTTCTCTCTTTCTCTTTCTTTCTTTCTTTCTTTCTTTCTTTCTTTCTTTCTTTCTTTCTCTGAAACAGACAAATGCAATTTTGAGTGTACTTCTGGGATTGCATGATTTTGGAATCCAACAGTAATATTTATCATCAAATAAAGAAGCCATCGACTTTTTAATTTTTTATTTTTTTTAAAGAAAACCACTTTTTTTTCATGTTCAAGACAGAAAAAGAGACAGAGCATGAGCAGGGGAGAGGTAGAGAGAGAGGGAGACACCGAATCCGAAGCAGACTCCAGGCTCCACACTGTCAGCATGAAGCCCGACATGGGGCTCAAACTCACGAACTGTGAGATCATGATCTGGGCCAAAGTCGGATGCTTAACCAACTGAGTCACACAGGTGCGCTGCCATTGATCTTTTTAAAAGATGTCAACCATCTGAATCATTTCCATTCCCTGCCACCACCATCCTCTGCTCTCCAAAAAAGCAATTCAAAGCTTAAGAAAGCAAGTAAAACATCACCAAAGTCAAGCTGCTAAAATTAAGTCATTTCTGGCAGGTAAATTTAATGACTGAAGAGTTTGGGTATCTTACAGAATCCATGCACATTGCTTAAGACTGAGTATTCTAAATTATAATGAAATTCTATAATTATTGCATTTTTATTTTTGGAAATACCTGCATCTCTGTCTCATATAAAGTTACTTATATCTATAACATCTACAAGTTACATGCATTATTGTTGTATTTCTTTGCTGCTGAATCCTTGATTAGAAATGCAACTTCCAATTATACTATTCTCCATCTAATATTTCTGTGGGACTGTATTATTTACACTTTAGAGTGGAGTTTTTAGAAACTAGTTACCTCTGTGTCAGTCAGGGTGGGGTCAGTTATATGGTAGACAAAAACTCCAGGAAGTCGGTGACTTAAAACAACAAAGTTGCATGTCTCATTCACACTACATACTGCTTTGGGCTGGTGGGGGCTCTGCTCCCCCTTGCCCTCACTTAGGTCTGGGGCTGGTGGAGTCGCCATTATCAGAAACCTGCTGGATGTCATGGCAGAAGAAAATAAAGTATGACACATATACATAGGGCTCTCGCCCCACAGTGACACATGCCACTTTCCTTCACATTTCACTGGCCATGTGGCAATGCTTAATCTTAAGAAAGCAGGAAGTGCAATTCTAAAGAAGAGAGAGAGGGGCACCTGGATGGCTCAGTCAGTTGAGCGTCAGACTTTGGCTCCGGTCTTGATCTCACAGCTCATGGGTTTGAGCCCCGCTGTCGGGCTCTGTGCTGACACCTCGGAGCCTGGAACCTGCTTCAGATTCTGTGTCTCCCTCTCTGTCTGCCTCTCCCCCACTTGCTCTCTCTCTCTCCCTCTCTCTCTCTCTCTCTCTCAAAAATAAATAAACATTAAAAGAAATTTTTTAAATGAAGAGAGAGAATATTGGCGACCTAAGCCCAGTAGCCACCAAAAGTTATTTTGAGATGCAGGGTCTCCTATTTAAAAAAAAAAAAAAAAAAAAAAATTTTATTCTTTTAGCTATATTGATTTAGCTGTCAACCAGTGACATATTTATCGAGTTAGATTAAGTATAAATTTTGTCCTATCTATTTAAACCTTTGTCCATCTGAAACTTCATCCAAATGCAGATTTTGTGTGCCTGTGTGCCCTTCACCTTAGGCAAAATGCCATTGAAATGAATAAGACAAAATCCCGGTTGGGTAATTTGGTTTTGCGCCAGGAGACACAGCTTTCTTTTTGGAAAGGGCTCATGTTTGGGACTGGCTGTAGTTCCTTTTTCCATAAGGTCTGAACCTGTCAACTCCACAACACAGAGAGTTCATTTGTCACCCTGGCATTCATGTGAGGATTAAATTAACGCTGGTGTTTTGAGGAAATTTCATTTAGCAAATTTGAGTTAGTGGTGATTTTGTGGTTTCAACTTTCTTTCCTTATTATTAGTTTTCTACAACCAGCTTAGCGTTGCTGAATCCAGACTTCAAAGCATAAAATTCTCTGGACACAGCAGAATGAGGTGTATATGGAATAAGGGGAACCATTGCCAAGGATTCCCAGGAGGTCAGAGGCCAGGTTCACGGCATTGCTGTAACTATGTGTGGCAGGTGTCTCCTCAAGAAGAGGCCTGCAAGGAGAGGCGGGCTCAGAGTCCACTCTGGTGATCAAACCTGAAAACAGACTCCTCTAATGACAAGGTGCTGAAAGAAGGTCGTGTGGACCCTTATCTCGTTAAATGATTCAATAGCACTGTGCCAACGCAAAGAGGGAGTGGCAAGAGGAAATGCCCTAAATGTCTCCTCCTGTCCTCCGATCTCCAGCCTCCTGACACTTTCTCCCACTGGCCAAACCCAAGTGCAAACCAGAGGGCAAGGGATCCTGGGAGATACAGTTCACTGAGGCCAGTCTCTTGGAGCACAGAGCAAGGAAGGGAATGGATTTGGCTGGCTTACCACCTCACCCAATTAAATGGTGCTGTATGCAAATGTGTTCTCTTTTTTCTCTATTTGGCCAGACTACTTATGTTCTATTTATCTTCTCCTTAGCATTCTCTATCTGAAGAGACTTCAGTTTTCCTTACTTTCATTGCTGAATCCAAAAGAGCTTAATAATAAAAGCCAATTTATAAATTAAAATATAAACAAGCAATGCTTCTCTCTGTTATCTAGGAATATTACAAATTTATTGCATGTTTACTAACTCATCACACACACAGCCAGGAAGGGAGAGATTTTTATTTAATTTTAATTTTTTTTTTAAATAGGCTTTATTTTTAGAGCAGTTTTAGAGTCACAGTAAAATTAAGAAGGACAGAGATTTCCCATATACTCCTGGCTCTACATATGCACAGCCTCTCCCACTATCAAAACCCTGTGCCAGAATGGTGCATTTATTATAATCGATGAACCCACACCGACACATCACAATCACCCAGAGTCCATAGTTTACAGTAGGGTTCACTCTTGGTGTTGCACATTCTGTGGGTTTGGAAATATGTGTAATGACATGTATCCATCATTATAATATCATAGAGTATTTTCATGGCCCAAAATATCCTCTTTGCTCTGCCTACTCACATTTTTCATTTTTAAACATTATAATCAGAAATCTCAAGAGATTAAATCTTGAACTTTAAAAAGCTTAATATGTTCCTGGCACATAAACAGAACAAAAAATACCAGAGTGAACTATTGCCTGAAATTTTTGGGAAATGGGATGACATAGGACTATTCCTATAGACATCATAACTAATCTATCAGTTTTCAAGGCTCGCAACATAATTGTAACCAGCAAGCCAAACAAACATATCCCGCAATGTATCAAAACACTTTATTTTAAATATGTACTTGGTGGAGGTGATCTTCCCCAGTCCCTGGAAGAAAACACCAACTTTTCTGGCTACCTTAAGTCATAAAACCTAGGCTCAACTCACAAATTGAAACTATCCAGCCCAAATAGTTTTCAATATCTGAGGTCAAGTTAGAGTAGTCTTTTTCCCTTTCCCATCTAGAACCTGTTTCAAGCAGAACACTTGCAGGGGCCACGGGGGTTATGGTTGCTACTCCTCATTTCCTATTCCTTGTCTTAGCTTGGTAATCAGGTCTCAGCCCTCTGGGTCTGGTGTGAGAGATGCAGGAAGGAAAAGAAGACCAAGGGAAGTGTCTTCCTTGGTGATAGCTTTGTTCTCTCTGGGCCCCTCATTCAGAACTTCTCAGTTTGATATTTTGTTCCCGTTCTCAATTAGCAGGCTGCAAGTTCTGGTCTAGAAACTCTCCTTTTTCTACCTACTCCTTGGACTATTGCGCACAAGGGCTTAGTTTCTCACTGGCTTTGGCTGGAGGTCCCACTCAGATCTTTGCCATCTGAGCCTTTCCAACACAGCAGCTTGTTTCATCAAAGCCCACAACCTGAGAGAGAAACAAGGGAGTCCAGCAAAACAGAAATCACATTCCTCTGTCACCTAATTTCAGAAGAGGCATCCAGCTATAATCTATTCATTAGAAAGAAGTCACTAGGTCTAGCCCACACTCAAGGGGAGGATATTACATAAGGGCATGAATACAAGGCCGTAGAGAACATTGAGGCCCATCTTTGAGAGATGCCTGTATCACAGACTTAAAACAGTTTCAGCTCATCTCTCTCTGCCTGACCTACTTACGGAAACACTCATGTGTCCTCCACTCTCACAAATGCTGGGACAGAACTACCAGCTCTATGTACCTGCCACTGGGCTCCTTAGCTCTCCTAGGTGTGAGTCGGGCATTTAGGTCATTAGGAACAGCTGCAGTTCCCCTCAAGGAATCTACAGAAAACCCTCCAAGCGACCCTTTGATGCCTCCTCTCGTGAGACCTGGGATTAGGAGATACTTCCTCCAACCTCTTTTTTCCCTGTGAGGAAGAGGGATAGGAACTCACAAAAAACACCACTTCTCTCCCACAAAAATCTGCTGATAAAACCCTCCCTCCCCTAGCTCTACTCTCTCTACCCTTTTATTTCCCAAAGTCAACTAGGATGCTCTAGAGTTTCCAGAATGGTGAAAGTGCTTCTTGGGCATTGGTTTTGTAAAGTCTGAACATGACAATGTGTCTCACACTCATTTGGGGGATGAATGTCTAGCATATTGTTGCCTCGGCTTAGACTGAAGAAGGAAAAGATCCATCTTAACATCTTCTACTCATTTCAAATAATCTCCTTGATGGTCCAGAAGGCTCTCAGTAATTTTCTAGTATTATCATTATGATCATCTGTTTTTACTTTCCTGGGGAAAAAATGCATAAGCATCTACTTTATTAATACCAGAAGTCAGTTTTTACAATATAATCATAGCTATAAACTGATTGCAAATAATTTATTCAACATGCACTAATATATCCTTTAATGCTTTACTATAATTTTTAAGCTCTATTCTGAGGTAAGGACGTCATCTTTTTCTTTTTCTGATTTTCTTATTAGATGGAATTTATAAAGTAATCTCCCTATAGAAAGACAAAGGGATAGATAGCATGTGGCATATACTCCCCGTCTGCTGGGTTTTCACCAGAGCTCATTTACGATCACTCCTTTTATAAACCCTTCTAAGGCACCTAATAAGCCCATTTAGCTTTCTAATAGCTTTCTAACCACCCTGGTTTGTTTCCTTGAGTACGATTTCCACTAACTCAAAATGCCACATTATCAGCAGACTTGGATATTTACTTTTAGAGTAGTCAGAGCCACATTCTCACTTTCCGTATCACAGGAAGACACTCTTAGCAGGATGTTATTCTGGTTCATAAAGTGGCAATCTATTTCATTTATTATCCCTAAGTGCTTTATCATCCATGTCATCAAGTTTGGCCCTGGGCAAGGAGGTTAGGAATCCCCTTTAAAAAAAAAAAACAAAAAAAAAACATTATTTTGAGAGAGACAGAGTGCAAGTGGTGGAGGGGCAGAGAAAGAGAGAGAGACAGAATCTCAAGCAGTTTCCGCACTGTCAGCACAGAGCCCAACGCGGGGCTCTATCTCACGAACCATGAGATCATGACCTGAGCCGAAACCAAGAGTTGGACGCTTACCCAACTGAGCCACCCAGGCACCCACTCCCCCCCTTTTTTTTTTATGAGAAAGAGACGTAAAGAATGAGATGTTCATTCTGTGACTGAGTCAATGAGTTAAGGGGACAAAATAGTTCCAGGAGTAAGTAGAAAGAAGAGAGCTTCCAAATCTGAACTTGCCACCTGTTAACAGAAGACTAGAACAAAATACCAAACGAAGAGGTTCTGAAATGAGGGGTCAGAGAAAACTAACATAAAAATTCCAAGACACATTATCTCTGAAGACCCAGTGAGAGAGCCGCGGAGAGGAGAGAGTAATCACAGAGGCTACTTGAAACTGTGAAGAAGGATCCACACAAGTTTGTTCCTCTCTGAAGTCTTCCCCGACAGTGTGGACATCAGCAGAACTTGTACCCATCTCCCCTACGACACTGTCAAAGCCCTAATCCTTGGATGAGAGAGTCTGTCCTGGATATGTTTGAGAAAATGTTGTTCCAAAAAAAAAAAAAAAAAGCATAGTTGAATTTTTAAATATCCCATTGGTCATAGAATGTAAGAGAGGATGATGAGGAGGGGTGAGGGTGGGGAAGGAGGAGGAGGGAGGGGAGAAATGGAGAAGAAGAGAAAAAAAGATGGATATCTGAAAGAGGAGGTGGGGAGGAGGAAGAAAAGGAGAAGAAGAATTGCCTTGTTATATAAGATAGCATGACTCTTTTACCTAGCCAACAACTCACAGAAAAGAGCCTGATTGATCGATTCATTGACTACATCTCAGCCCATGGCCTGCTTGATGCCCCTTCCTGAATCTCACTTGCATCTGCCTCTATAGCATCTCCAGTCCTGATTTGTTTCTTGATTCTCAGTCTTTTTTGTAAAGTCCACAACCTTATGTTTGTTCCTCAAGGTTCTCTCCTACATTAACCCTATGGGATGGGATGGGATGAAGTTAATTATTTCAAAGCCTACGTCTTCAGCCTAGATCTCTGCTCGATTCATGTATTCAACAGTCTTCTGAACAGCCTAACCCACATGACTGGCAGACACTTGGAATTCATTGTATCTAGCACTGAACTCATTTACACCACTGCCAATCCTGTTCTTTCTGTATAATTTATGAGTGAGATTGGTATCACCAACCAACCACCTTATTAATCAAATTAGAACCTGGGGTCCCCATACTCACACACAAACCTAATCCATTCCTCTTCATTTCACTGCTTAAATTTCTCTTGAATCCTTCCCTCCATTCCCTCCCTTGAGCTCCTGGATCACCTCCTATTTGAGATTGATGTACCCACTTTTGGCTTCTCCGATCCCTTCACCGTGTGGTAGCTGTGATCTTTCTAAAACACAAATCTGATTGTGTTCATGTCTTACTTAAAACATTTCAATGTCTCCCCGTTGCACACTGTATAATGTGTAATCTTATTAATGCAAACTAAAAGAACCATCTCATCAGGTTGTTACTTATCTGCAGCCCTTTAATGGTCTTTGTGCTCCTATAACTGTTTTCAGTTGCTCAAATATACCATGTATTTTTTTCATGTTCCATTCCTTACCTTGCTTTTTCTGTGCCTGAAAAAGAGAGTTCCTGCAAAAATTGTTGGATGAACAAATGCTTGAATATGAAAAACATCTATAGTTGCTGGTGATTTTTATTTAAAAACAAAGAAACAAACAAACAAAAAACCTGTAATTTATTCGGGTGTGTGTGTTTTGGTCCTGGAATATATAAACTAATATTATACAAAGACACACAGTGTCTTCATAAGTATGGCTTCTGTCATTGCTGCAGCAAGAGACTATCCTAATTCCTTTAGCATAATTTAATTTTGCCCTTTTTTTTATTAAAGTGCATTTATTATACAGAAGGTTTTATAGTCCCTTAAATGTATGCTTGCTGTTCTCTTTGCAAATTGTATTTTCTAAATGGCTGTTCTTCCTAGAACTATTTTCCTATTAGAAGCTAGCTGTTATTTTTCCAAGAATGGCAGCATGATGTTCAGTTATTTGTTTATAGTGAAGTCATCCTGGAGATTTGGGGTTTATTTGTATTTCCCCAGATCCCTGTTCCATAATAATGCAGAATTCTGAATTTGTCCAAACCTCAGGACTTCTGCCTGTGGTCCAATAAATGGGTGTGCACACATTTTTTAAATCAGTCAAATATGCTAGTGATGTCTACCCCTCGATTCTTAGCTAGGAGGTGAACTACAAAGTGACCACAGAAACTCACAGCTAGTTTATTACAGGAGTTAGTTTTCTCTGTGCAAAATGCAGTCACTTACCCTTGATACATACACCAACTGCCAAGACTGTAACTTCTTTTTTCTCATGTTTAATTTTAATTATATAATTCACTTGGAAGATAATCATACATGGTTGTATCAGGGCATTTCATTTTTTTTTTTTTTTTTTTTCAACGTTTATTTATTTTTGGGACAGAGAGAGACAGAGCATGAACGGGGGAGGGGCAGAGAGAGAGGGAGACACAGAATCTGAAACAGGCTCCAGGCTCTGAGCCATCAGCCCAGAGCCTGATGCGTAGCTCGAACTCACGGACCGTGAGATCGTGACCTGGCTGAAGTCGGACGCTTAACCGACTGCGCCACCCAGGCGCCCCGTATCAGGGCATTTCAAATGGAACTGGCTCCAACTGGTTTAAGCAGAACAATTTTTTTTTTTTCTTTTAAGGATATAGGGCAGCTTAGGAATTATCAGGAAGGCTGAAGAACCAAGCAAAGTTATGCATTTTCCTCAGAGGTACAATCTCCCTTTTGATTTAAAACTTTTGTATGGAGGAAGACACCTCCATCAGTGTTCCAGCCATAGCCACATGCACCCCGAGGACTCCACCTGGTGACAGCCACCACCACCACTAGACAGGATTCCTGCTCATCCTGCTTTCTTGAAGCACCGGTCCAATTTAAAATCTAGAGCAGTGGGTCACATACCAAGAGACTGGGGAGGGAAGAGGCTGTCATGTTTGGCTACTACTGTGGGAAGGCAGCTCAGTGTTCTAGAAGATATCAGAGAGAGGAAATTCTCAAACACAGGAATCAGATGCTGGGCCGGCAAAGTAATGACAGATGCCGACTGCAAAGTATTTCCGGATTAAAGCTTCATCAGGATATTTGAGATGGACATGCCCACAACCCTTGTGATTTAGTCTCGCTAGTTTCCTTTAACTGGCTCATGGATACAGCGATACCATAATTTATCACATCTAACATGCCCTCAGTAGTGGCTCATGCCATTATTTTAGGTAGCACTAAAGAAATGTTGCCAAGTCACTTATGATTTGTTAAAAGATAGTTTTCAAAAGTTTAAAGAACAATACTGTCACGCAAGTTTAAAATAAACACACGTCGAAGATTTGATTTAACTCATTAACTATTGAGGCAACCAGTAAGATGTTAAAATCAGTCCAAAGAGAAGCTGAAAAGCTAGATATAAAGAAGAGATTTAGGGGCGCCTGGGTGGCGCAGTCGGTTAAGCGTCCGACTTCAGCCAGGTCACGATCTCGCGGTCCGTGAGTTCGAGCCCCGCGTCAGGCTCTGGGCTGATGGCTCGGAGCCTGGAGCCTGTTTCCGATTCTGTGTCTCCCTCTCTCTCTGCCCCTCCCCCGTTCATGCTCTGTCTCTCTCTGTCCCAAAAATAAATACAAAATGTTGAAAAAAAAAATTTAAAAAAAAAAAAAAAAAGAAGAGATTTAGTAAGTTGCTGGGTTAGACTTTACAAAAAAAACTAATTAATGTCAGACAAGGCTATCACCATAATCATTGGGCTTCTCTGTTCCACTGGGTGGAAATTATTTGCAGTTCTACTGGACATAAATCTAGAGTAACCTCTGCCCCTACAGAGTTGTAAAATAGCCAAATAAATAGAAAATCAAATCTAGCACTGCACTGGAAGAACAGTTAGTAATCTCTTTTGTCTATTTCCAAGTTTGGGATAATAATTTTTAACACTCTCAATGCTTTCATATCAATTAGAACCCTTCTGGGCTTTCTTAGAATAGAGTTTTATCGTGCATCTGTCATGTGCATACATAAAAAGGAATATGTTACTTAAATAAACTGGAGAGGTCTATGCATTTACATTCAAGGTCAAGCTCTTATAATTCATTTTTTCAATCAAAGTCATCAAAGTTTGTATTTTCCCACCCACTAATGTTTCCCCTGCCATCAAGAGCATTGGCAGTGAGGCATTTCTTTGGAACATTCCACTTTTTTCTCTGAAATCTTCTGAGAAGCTGACATCTATTGTGCAATTTTGTTTTCTTTTTTCTTTTTAATCTTTATTGTGATAAGAACACTTAACATGAGATCTACCCTCTTCACAGATTTTTAAGTGTACGAGATACCGTATTGTTATCTGTACCATTCTGCAATCTTGATGCTGAAGCATTCTTGACTTTTCCAGTTGTCAATAGAAGATTATAAAGCAAAACAAACACTCATATTCCCTTCTCAAATGGCCCTTGAATATTTTCCCCCCTGTGGAGAGTTTGTTCTTTAATTTTTTTTTAATATTTATTTATTTTTTGAGAGACAGACAGAACGTGAGTGGGGGAGGGGCAGAGAGAGAGGGAGACACAGAATCCAAAGCAGGCTCCAGTCTCTGAGCTATCACTACAGAGCCGGACTCAGGGCTTGAATTTACGAACTGAGATTGTGACCGGAGCTGAAGTTGGATACTTAACTGACTGAGCCACCCAGGTGCCCCAAGAGTATATTCTTTAAAGGCTAAGTTTTGGGGAACCTGGGTGGCTCAGTCGGTTGGGCATCCGACTTCGGCTCAGGACTTCAGCTCAGTGATCTCGCGGTCCGTGGGTTCGAGCCCCGCGTCGGGCTCTGTGCTGACAGCTCAGAGTCTGGAGCCTGTTTCAGATTCTGTGTCTCCCTCTCTCTCTGACCCTCTCCCATTCATGCTCTGTCTCTCTCTGTCTCAAAAATAAATAAATGTTTAAAAAATATATTTTTTAAATAAAAAAAATAAAGGCTAAGTTTATGAATGTACAGGTAAATAGCAACCACATCATCACTGCTTCCTGGCTGATGGCGACTGTAAGACACCATGAATTGTTAAGACACATTTCAATTTCAGAGCTCCTATAAGGTAAAAATGTATGTCCTAGAAATGATGAAATATAGGTAGATCTAGATAAACAGATCTAGATATATGCATATGTGTACATATGTTAACTTTGTAGCATGCGAATATATTTTTTCTTAACTTTTTGGGTATCAGAATTGAGCTCTAGATGAGGCAGAGATGGTTAAGTACTCCCGAGGATACATTTCATTTTCATCATTTTAATTAAAGAACACCTCTCCCACTGAATTTTTGCAGGACAGTGACTACTCAGCTCAATATACATTTCCAAGCATGCATTGTATAAAGCTATGGCCATAAACTTCTTTTTCGTTGCCCTAACCTGTGAGTCGGAATAAGGACCTGGTGCTGGGAAATCAGGTTCAATCATGTGAACGGAGCCACCGTCTAAGTCGGTAGAAAAATAAGAGTGAAGGAACCAAGTCACTGAATGACCCTCTGGGGCAGAGATTCCTACCTGCCTTGTTACATACAAGAGAAATATTGGTCAAATGGCTATATGTTTAGGTCTTTCACAGCAGCCTGGCCCATACCCTACGTTACTACACTAGGTCTTAAAATTATGATTTTTCTAGAATATCTTGGCTCACCTTCTCTGTGCATGGATAGGATTAGGCAATTTTTTTTTTAATTTTTTTAGGTTTTATTTATTTTTGAGAGAGAGAGGAAGACAGAGTGTGAGCAGGGAAGGGGCAGAGAGGGAGACACAGAATCCAAAGCGGGCTCCAGGCTTTGAGCTGTCAGCACAGAGCCTGATACGGGGCTTAAACTCATAAACCAAGAGATCATGACCAGAGCTGACGTCTCACACTTAACCAACTGAGCCAGCCACCCAGGTGCCCCTAGGCAATTTTAGATTAACGCAGGCCTGGGCATATCTGATGATTAGACGTCCACAAAACTTCAGAGACCAAGTCTGTTCCAGCTTGAAGTCAATTCCACTGTAACCTAAATACTCCTTAGGCCCCACCAGCTGCCGATGCTGGGAGGGGTTTGTTGTTGTTGTTGTTGTTGTTGTTTTAACATTTTGTCCCCGGTTCTACCATATCAGTGGACACATGCCACGTGACAAGAATCCCAAGAAGAGCTTCTACATCTTGGTCCGCAACGATCAGTTCTCGCTCCAGAGCACTGCTCTGGTTTCTTTCCGATCACATTCTCAGCACTGTTACATGGCACCAAACCTCTCCCGTCCATTCCATCCTCACAAGTGGACTGGTGCCCCGCCCTTCTTCTCTGCCGCTCAGCGTGGCAACATGTTAGAGGGGAAGTATGCTACGGTTTCAAGGGAAGAAAAACAAGCCTTAGAGTCCACCAGATTTCAAAACGTGCTATAAAACTAGCGATCTTGTTAAGGGAATGGGTGGTGGGTTGTGGAAGAGAATAGGGAGTCCAAAAAACACTTTTATATAATGGGAATTTAGAATAATAAAGGTATAATTCAATCAGAAAATAAATGACCTTAGGATGGACACTTAAATTTCTATTTCAAATTGGACCCTAGAACATATTTCAGAGGGAGTTCTAATACTAAAAAAGTATTAAAAGAGTGATAATTATTTTAAATAATTTGATGATTAAAAAAAACGTTTCTACCATGTCTAGAATTGTGGAATCACTACATTCTACACCTGAACTAATATAACATTGTATGTCAATGATATGTCAATGATACACACATACATTTTCTAAACCCCTAAAGCCAAAAGCCAAAAATGAAAATATTTGATGATTCTGAAATTCTAAATTTGTTTATGGCAAAATATACTATGTGAAAGTTAAAAAAGACACATAGATCTATATCCGTATTTTAAGTAAAGAATTATATACAGAGTATGAAAAAGAGTTCCTACACATCAACAGGAAATAAGATACAGGCACATAGGGTATTCATGGAGGAGAAAATACAAACGACAAAAAAAGACATAAAAAGACAAACAATCTTATGGAAATGAGGGGAATGTAAGTTAAAATAATAATGGCATATTTTCACTCATCCGATGGACAAAGGTTCAGGGTTGATATTATGATGTTGTTTGAGTCAGAGCTCACCCACTGGCTGTACTGGGAATGTGTGGCAGGTGCTGAGATATTTCTCTCTTCGCTCTTAGGGTGATGATATGTCTGAGGCCCACACAGCTCCCAGCCACATGCCTCCCAGTGGAGAAGCATCTTCTGTCTATTCTGTGTATGGTAAAATATTGTCATTTGTAAACATGTTACCTTCTGATAAAGTCTAGGTACAACTGGTCCAGGGTTTGGGGAAACAGGACACACCTGGTGCTGCCCTCTTGAAGGATAATTTAGTAAAGTCTCAAAATTAGTCATGAGCTTCGTATCATAAGCTCCACTTTGGAGAATCTACACTGCAGAAATATTTACACATGTTCAGAAAAACAATATATATGCATGTAAATGTATGTTCGTTATAGCATAGTTTCTAGTTGTGGACTGTTAGAAACAACTTAAATGTCAACTAATAAAGGAATGGCTAAACAAATTGTTATATGAATATCAAGGAATAACATGTAAGAAATGAAGAAAAGGAAGAGAAGGAGAAAAAAGATGCATTGGATGATAACTGTGTATGACAATATGTGTAACAACTGTATAACATCATTCCATTTATCTTTAAGATATATATATACCCAACACACACACACACGTGTGTGTGTGTCTTGGGTGTATGTATGTGTGCATAAATATATGGACAAAGGTCTAGAAAGACTGCAGAATTTTAAAAATGGTTATGTTGAATTTATGGCCGAAATAATTCTGTAAGTTATCAACTGTGCCTCTCTCCCCCACCCTCCAAAAAATCCACATAGAATCAATAAATATTTTTAACACACTGAACATACATAGCTGTGCTCAGAAACAGGATAAACATTCCTGGGGTCCAGAAAAGGAACAGAAGAACACAGGACTTAATGAGTTTCCAGCAGGAAATCACCGAGGATGGAGAGATTCAAGTCAGGCAGGGTAATGGGTCTGTGGGAAGGGAAAGGCGCCAGGGTCACTGTGCAAAATGGGAATGAGAAGGCCTTTCCTAGTAGTGAACAGAGAGCAAAAGAGAGCTGCAGCCCCCTTGCTCTGGACTCCCCCAGCACCCAGCTGCCTCCGGGTGGAAGGAGGAAGCATGGACAGTCAGACCACCGTGAACTGAGCTAAGATGTCCACTGGATCACAATTAGAAGCCTCAGGACAACCTCAAGTCATTCATGGGAGATCTGATTTACAGCCAGAGAGCAGGGGTGGGGTGGGGGGGGGGGTCTCATGGAGTCTCACACATCACCCAACAGGGAGAGGGAAGATCTGGGAAATGGGACACACACACACACAAACTCCTACTTGAGATGAACTTGCACACTTGAATTGCACACTATCTCTGGCCACATTGACTTTGAAAATATGACCCAAAAGTTTTATGATACAGCTATACTAGGTCTATTTGCCCTAGAGAAAATCTTGCATATATGGACAAAGACATATAGATAAATATGATCACTGTTCCTTTGCTTACAAAACTAACAATCGCAAATAACTGAAATGTCCATCAACAGGAAAAGGTTAAACAAAATACGGTATATTAATACAACAGATTACTATACAAGAAGTTAAAGTGATTAAATATTTTTCCATATTAACAAAGATCTCAAAAACATAATAAAAGGAAAAGGTAAATCAAGTAAAATGGAGACTAATTTGCATAACAATGCACACAGACTGTAATTTATGGGACTCAATTTTATATGGTTTGCTGATTCACTGATGTATTATTAAGAAAATATGAAGGATGCACACACACTCAGGATAGGAATTGCCTCTGAGAAAAGGCATCTGGTGTGATTGACAGTGGACAAAGAGATTTCAACTTTGTAATGTTTTATTCCTTTTAAAAATCAGGAGAAAATGTGAAAATATGCTACTTTTGGCAATTTTTTAAATTTTTTTTCTCTTTTTTTATAATATGAAATTTATTGTCAAATTGGTTTCCATACAACACCCAGTGCTCATTCCAACAGGTGCCCTCCTCAATACCCATCACCCACCCTCCCGTCCCTCCTACCCCCATCAACCCCCAGTTTGTTCTCAGTTTTTAAGAATCTCTTATGTTTTTGGCTCTTTTGGCAATTTTAAGCCATGGGTTCGTAACACAGGTGCTTACTCTATTATTCTCTGCATTTTTTTAGTTCCTTCAAAACTTTTCAGAAAAAAAATAAGTGGAGAGAGGTAACATTGGGGGGGTGCATGGAAAAAAGAATTTCAGCTTTCGCTCGGAAGTTTCTATAATACTGAATGCATGTAACTGCTATTTTAGAATCCATAACTTAAGCCTCAAGCTGAGCACTGAGAGGCACTAATACCTTACTTTCTAAAGAGAACATTCAACTGGGAAGAGCAAGACAGCTCCTCTAGGATACACAACCCAGTTACACCAGACAGAGGCATGTTGGACAAACATCCAGGAGCATAGCAGGCACAAGCTAGTCATCTGATAGACTCTGGAACGCCGGGGAGTGTTCCTGAGGTTCTCCAAGTCTGTGAGCCACATCCCCTCAGGCATGGCCACATGCCTCAGGCAGAATCCCATTCCCTCTAATCAGAATCGTGCCCTCAGAAATCTTAACCTGAGGTTCTCAACTGGGGCCACTTTGCCCCCTAGGGGACATTGGCAACGTGTGGCAACATTTTTCCTTGTCACATTGAGGGGAGTCTACTACTGATATCTCTGATGTAGAGGCCAGGGATACAGTTAACATCCTACAATGCACAGGACATGCCCTCACAGTAAGGGATTACCTGTCCCAAAATGTCAATAGTGCTGAGGTTGAGAAGCCCTGTCCCAAGCCAACGGCTAGACACAGAAGCACATAGGCACCAAGCCTCTGGCAGCATCTCTAAAGGGACAGGATACAAACCTTGCCAAATTCTGAAACTCTATTCATGCAAAGATGGAGATTGTGTCTTTAATGTATTTCAGCCAAGCTGAATGCATTGAATACTTTTCACCAAAGCGCTCTCTTCTCCAGCATTTATCACGCTAATTAACAAGTCACTAGCTTCATCCATTAACAAAAGTATTTTGACATCCAGTACGTCAATTAGTAAAGCTTTAGTTGTTGATTAAGCTATAGATAGCAGAAGGCATGAGACAGACTTAGGAAGTAGCAAATATTTCGGTTTAGCCACGATGTCAGATCCCTGCGGGGGAGGTCTCAGACTATAAGGCTGGCCAAGCAGGCCAGAGCAAGAAAAGAGAGCTTAACGGTCCATCTGGGTCACTTTTGTGCGAATTCCCCACAGAGTTAAGGAGTGTACTGTAAGCATTAAGCATGAAGCGCTGTTAACTCCTCCCCTGGCTGTTCATTTGGATGGACGGTAAATGCCAGCAGAGAACAGGCACCCTTTGCCCCATGTTGTCATCCTGCCTGGAAGCTGTAAATACTTCACCTACTTTTATAGAGCTAAATGATTTCTTTCCTAAGTACTTATGCGATATTCTGCCCTTCACTTAGCCAAATCCTGCCCCCAAGGTCAGGGAACCGTATGTCTTCTAAATCACTAAAAATTCTATACATTTTTCTGTAGAGCTTCTCTCGGGGTGGGGGTGGGGGGAAGAACTTTAGAGACTTCAACAAACTTTGAGTTTTACACATCCTCCAAAGGAAAAAGAAACAAAATATATACTTGTGCGTTTAGACATATAGAGGTTGCATGCTAAATATATGTGCTAAATACACACATTTCAGCTTCTTTTCCTAAGCTGATTAAAAAAAGGCACCAACACTAGTTATTAAATACAGTTATTTACTACTCAAAGTTGGAAAATCAAGATAGAAGCTGTGAAAGTTTGGTTTGAGGAAATGTACCTAAATATGCAGGTTTTCAAAGTTGGGCAAGAAATATGCTTCACATAAAAGTTGAAATTGAGGGGCACTTGGGTGGCTCAGTCGGTTAAGCATCTGACTTCAGCTCAGGTCATGATCTCACAGGTCGTGGGTTCAAGCCCCGCGTCAGGCTCTGTGCTGACAGCTCAGAGCCCAGAGCCTGTTTCAGATTCTGTGTTTCCCTCTCTCTCTGCCCCTCCCCTGTTCATGCTCTGTCTCTGTCTCAAAAATAAATAAACATTAAAAAAAAAAGTTGAAATTGATTTACATTAAATAATCAGAAAAATGTCAGTACATAAATTTGCTAATCACTTTATAAATAAGGGCTAGAAATCATATATAGCTACTAAGCTATGATGAGATTTAAATCACTTTGTCATCATTCAAACACGTATCAGTGGAGAAGAAAAAAAAGCCTTGTACCAAACTATTATTATACTCTTTAAGAATGACAAATGGTATCAGTTATTTGGTTTTTAAAAAATGAAAAAGAAAACGTATTCAAAAGCCAGAACACATAGAGGTCATAAAAATATTTTCAAAAGTTATCATTCATAAACACTATGAAAAGTTTATTGAGCTACGCTAAAAATGATTCAGTGATTTAAAGAGTTTACAAATGAACATGCACCAAGTGATTAAATACATTTTATATGCTTCGTAAGTAGCTGAGGCTACTCTATAGCATTCATGAATGAAGAAATAAATTCTAACCATTCACCTATGATAGTCCCAATTACCGAACAAAACAGATCATATATACAAAGCGGGGGAGGGGTTCCCTAGGGAGCATACTTCTTTTGAGAACATGTATTTAAGATATAGGTAGTGCTGACTCTCTAGGCCCTTCACAAATATTGACTCATTTAATCTTCCTAACAAGTAGATAATATAAAATACTGTTACTATGCCCTTTTTACAGATGAGGAAACCAAGGTCAAAAATTTTCCTAAGGTCATAGCAAAAGACTCACAAATCACCAAGAAGCATTAAGTAGCTGAGATTTATAGAAAATATTTAGCTCAACTATGTTTAGAGTAAGAACACAATAGGTCTTGAATCTATTGGAGAAGATGGTCTAATATAAACAGATTACACAGAAATCAATTACTTCATTCCAATGTGGCTTAATCTTTTCCGTGAAGAATGACATTCTATCTGGGGCACCTGGGTGGCCCAGTTGGTTAAGCGTCTGACTGGCTCTGGTCACGATTTCACAGTTCGTGGGTTCAAGCCCCACATCAGGCTCTATGCTGACAGCCTGGAGCCTGCTTCAGATACTGTTTCTCTCTCTCTCTGTCTCTCTCTCTCTCTCTCTCTCTCTCTCTGTCTCTCTCTCTCTCTCTCTCTGCTCCTCCCCCACTTATGCTCTCCCTCTCCTTCAAAAATAAATTAATTAAACAATTTTTTAGATTATATTAAAAATGATCTTCTATCTAAAAAAGGACAAAACAAACACCTTGGTAGGAAATTAAAGACATTAATGTAAGGTAAATTTTAAAGGAAGCATCTAATCATGCTAAATGAGTTTATGCCCAAATTAATGATGTTTCAGGGGCTAAAATAAATGCAGGTACAATTACGATAACCTTTGAGAAATCATGAAGAGCAAAACATGAAAAATAAAACTGGACATGATTTCCTGATTTACAAAAATGAAAAAAAAAAAAAGCGCTATTGCATGCATCCCTAGCAAACTGTTAGGAAGGATTCATAAACAGAAGTTCATGAGCACTTGGAAAGCAGACGGTGGTTACCAGGAGTCAGCGTGAGTTTGCAAAGAAAAACACATGGCAAACTAACTGCATTCCTGTTAAGACCAGTGAAATAGGTCTTTTGCATCCATGATTCCCTTCTCTGTCTCTTTGACAGGACAGGAAATGGCTCAAAAAAGAAAAATCATATGTTCCATGGCATGCCATGAGCAAACAGCAAGATTTACCCACCTGCATTTCTGCTTGGAAGGCCAAGATTTCTAAACTGGATCCGATTGCTTGAAAATTTCCTCCCACACAGTCCTCCAAATAGCCAAACTTGACATTGAAGCCAAGGAAAGGGAAGATCAACGCTAGGTGGGGGACCAGGGAGCAAAAAGATAATAGTTGATGTAGTCGCCACAAGTAAGGCTACACGCTCCAAATAAATACAGTCCCAGAATCTTAGACCAATTGAGACGGTGATAGTCTATAAAACCGAAGCTAGGAGAATCAACTGAAAAAAATAAATGACAGGAGTCATCCTCAGAACTTCATCCAAATCTGTTTGTAAATGAATTTCTCAGAAATTTAGAGATTCCCAAACCTGATTAAGAGACCCAAAGTCTCAAGCACAATCAAGGTTACCTGCTGACATTACTAATGGAAAGAAAGAAGTAAGCAAATTAAATTGATTAGCATCTGACTGAGGAAATTATGAGTTAACAGAATTTGTGGTTCACCACATGGCTTCAAGAGAAAACAGAGTCAAAGAATAAGAATTTGGTTGGATTTATCCAACATGGTCCAAAATACAGTGATATTATCCCTGGCCCTGATGACAATTTTTGTTAATATTTCAATGACTCTCCCTCCAGCCTTTTTTAGAAAGCATATCATAAGGAATTAAGTACTTTTATCCTTTTGCCTAGCATTATAACATACGCATTTCCCCTATTAAAAACTGCTCAAAAACACATTCTTAATAGCATCACAATATTCCTTAATATGAAGATACTAGGATTTACTTAGCTATTGCCTAATTTCTTAGTTTTAAAAAATGTTTCATGACTTTCGATATTCTGCAGAGATGCAAAACTGTTGCTCTACTTTGTATTATTTTCTCAGGACAGATTCTGAAAATAGAATTATAGGGCCAAAGAGTATTGACATTTTAAAGCTCTTGACACATATTACTAAATTACTTTCCTCTACAACCTTTTCAGTGTGATCACTCTTCAAAACAATTAAATCTTGGATAATTTAGAAGGTGAAATTATACCTCATTTTAATTCACATTTCTTAATGAGGCTGAACATTTTTCCATATGTTTATCTGCCATTTGATTTTTCTCTTTTGTGAATTGTGTGCCCATGCCTCCTGCCCCATTGGTTTTAGTCATTTTTCTTATGAATTTGAATGAGCTCTCTCTGGTAAAGAAATTAAGCACTTCTTTGTTGTAAATACTGCCAATTATTTTTACACGTTTTTCCTTTTAATTACATAAGTTGTTTCTTAATGTTTTAGATTTCCACATAATACAAACATTTTTCTTTCCCTCTGTTATTTTTTCTATCACTTTTTTTTTTTTAGAGACATAGTGCATGTGCATGTGCACAAGAGGGCACGTGGGGGTATGTGTGGGAGAGGGAATCTTAGTAGAGCCCAACATGGGGCTCAGTCCCACTACCGGGAGATCACGACACGAGCTGAAATCGAGACTCTGAAGCTCAACCCACTGAGCCACCTAGGTGCCTCTCTTTTATCACTTTTTAATTTAAAAGCCTTCCTAACCCTCAGAGTTAAAAAATGCTTCTGCTTTAATCTAGGTTTTGTTATGGTTTTATTAATAAGACTTAACTAATTAACATTGGATATATTTTGAAATATGGTACAAAATGTGGATCTAAATTTGTTTTTTTCCCCACTATTTTCTATTGCCAAGTAAGTATGTGCAACTAAAATTTACTAAATAAATCTTCCTCACCTTTCTGATTTATGATACTTCCTTAGAAATATATTAAATTATTTTACACAACAGAATCTATTCGGGGGCTTTCTATTCTTTTCCATCAATCTACCAATCTATTTTATATTGGTATTACACTGCTTTAATTATTATAGCATTTTAATAAAATGTAAGTAGGGCCATAGACTTCATTTTCAAAAATTTTATCTATTTCCTCCAGTTTCTTCTTCTAATAATCCTTTGCAATAACTTTTTCAGGTTCAGAAAAAATCACAATGGAATTTTAATTGTCATCTGCTCCATAGGAGTCAGCACTGAAATACCAATACTCCAGGAATAGCACATATTAGAAGAGCAAAATTCTCAGTGCTCTTCCTGACACCATCCAATACCTTGGTTTGAGTTTATGCTCACTAAAAACTTCTTTTTAATTTTTTTTTAATGTTTATTTATTTTTGAGAGAGAGAGAGAGAGAGACAGAGCATGAGTGGGGGAGGGGCAGAGAGAGAGGGAGACACAGAATCCGAAGCAGGCTCCAGGTTCTGAGCCGTCAACAGAGAGCCAGACGCGGAGCTTGAACTCACAGACCGCGAGATCATGACCTGAGCCGAAGTCGGATGCTCAACCGACTGAGCCACCCAGGTGCCCCTAAAAACTTTTGACTATGCATTAGCTTTATACATGCCTTGATGTTGGTCAAACAGTGTCCTAAAAAGTATACATAAATGTTTTTCCTAAAAACATATTGCCTATTAAAATAAATACATAAATATTCTAACACATCAATATACTGTCACTTTACAAGATAACAAAAAAATTGCAAATACTATGGTTTTTAACTGAAAAGCTAAAAAGCTGGGAATCAGAACCTATATGGGTGTTGACCCCACAGTGGTTAGCTATTCTGTCAGTCTCTTGAGTAAAAGAACCAAAAAATTAAAAGGACTCTTGAAAGTCAACTCTTGATTTACAACTGTTGTTGAAGCCCCTTGACAACATCCTTACCAAGTGGTATTCAAATTATACTTAAATAATATGCTTCAATAAAAGGGAGCTCACTGCCTCTTGAGATAGTCAATGTCACCTTTACAAAGCTCTGATTTTGAGAGTTTCCTACATGGAATGAAATTAATCTCCCTGTAACTTCCCAGATGCAGAAGACCTAATCCCTATGATACCTGGACTCATGAACCATTAGATCATGACCTGAGCCAAAATCAAGAGATGGGCACTTAACCAACTGAGCCACCCAGATGCCTCTGACTAACCATATTTTATACTCCATGGATTATCTCATCTATGAAGAAGTTTCTAATCTTATGAGTAGTTTATCTAGCAACCCTAACTAGTTTCTCTAATTTGAATGGGACAGGGGATTGGGAGAGGGAGGGATTTGATCTTCAGAATCTCTCTTAAAATCCAACACCAGCACTAACCACAAGAACCCAGCTGAATTGGAAAGGCCCTTCTACTCAACCCAAAGAAAATATTTGTTAAAACTATGAAAAGATTTTGAGTTGGACTTTTGGGCGTTGTTGCACTGAAGTCTGTGACTAAAACTCAGATTTGCAAATAAGAGTCTTCAAGCGCCCTAACGTTCCCAAGTGTCCTTCAACCTTTCTTCTCAGGGACTTTCAAGAGGCAAACAAACGTCAAATAGACTTTAGGGGACATAATCAGATGGACTGGGGAGGAGTTAAAAGCTTGGCTGGATCTCCCTCGTTAAGAAATTGTGATTGTGGGACTCTCCACAGTCCCCTCTGAGGAATCTACACGACTCCCACAGAAAACCAGCATGTTCAAACTTGCCACTTAAACCTAGCAAAACCAACAGACACAAGATGGCGTTGTACTAGCCTGGGGAAAAAAAAAAATTCCCCGTTTTTCTCTTCTCCCTTCACCTAATAGCTGAGCTGTTGTAGCCTAGAAGAGGGAGACAGAGGGGGTATCCCCCCCCCCACCCTTCAATCCGGTGCTCAAGAGCCAGGGGGGGTGAATGAGTGGACCATGCCCCCCTCTCTCAGCTGCCCTTGGAGCCATAGGTAAAACTTGCACTGGAGGGAGGTGAGAAGGGAGATTTAGACAAAATTGAAAACAGCTTTTAGCTGCAAAAGATGCCTAAAAAGTTATAGAATCTGCCCAAGATATCTTCAAGTGATAGGGAAACAGATTTAGTGAAACAGAGGTGATAAAAAAAACAAAATAAAACTATTCTGTATTTATACCCCACTGAGGGGCAATTTCTCAATAAACCAGTTGTAAAACTGTCTTCCTATTTTCCTTTGATATTTTGAGGTCAATACAGGGAAATACTAAGGCTGATTAGAATCGATTCCAAATGCTTGAAGTTAACTAGACTTCTATTGTGTTCCAAGATACCATTAAACAAAGCCCCAAACACCTCCAGTTTGAAATGGCATCTGTAAAGTTCCTTGAGCCAATTCTGCATAGTTGCTCTGTGGCCAAAAACACTCCCTTTAATCAACATGAAGCAGAGTGGAGAGAACTCCTTTAACATTTCAAAAGCAGCTTTGGGTTCTCCTAGTAGCAATTGTTTAATGTCAAAAGTTCTGACTGTTTAATCTGAAGTCTCAGTATTCCACTTTCCACCAATGCTAACTTTCATTTCCATGCCATTTTACACCTTCAGGCCTTTCCTCCATCTGTTCTCTCTGCCTGACAAGCCTTTGCCCCGGCCTCTGTGGATGGCTGTCCTGGCCTTCTGTCACCACTACATCAGGTGAGATCTCTCTGGTATCCCTGCCCCGACTCTCATCCACAGGCCCTTTCCAATGCCCCCATGTTATCAATTTAACCTGCCATCACATCTCTCTGTTTAGACAATGAGACAAGAACAGAACTACTGTGTTTTGTCTCTTTTTTGTAACTCCAGCATCTACAAGATCAAAGCACATAATTAGTGTTCAATACTTTTTTCAATACTTCCTATTTGTGGATAGAAACACCTACCAAACATGGAAAGAGGGAACAACTGCGTGAAGTAGCAAGAGTAATCAAATCACGTGCTCTGATTCCTAGGGTCGCTAGATCTTCCGGCTGGCATGAATCCCGGTGGCTTAGGGCGTTCGCCTGTAGAGGGCGCTGAAGAAACAGCCTTGGAATAGGGCAGAGAAATTACCCTACACAGAAGGTGGTACCCAGGAAGGAATATACCTTCAGGGAAATGGCGAACAAGGAGGAAAATCCCTTCACCTGCAGCAGGCAACAGTAAGGAATATGGCCTGCGACCTGGGGGCGGGGAGGGGGAGTCTTTTTAAAGATTCCCTAGGAATAAATGGCCACAGACCAGCTTTTATGTACATTTTGGAGCTGGATCTATCCTGTTTGCATGGTTCTAAAAACTACAAATAGAGACATAATTTAAGATGGACTCAGATTTAATGCCCTAGGTGCCTAGCAGAAGCGACAAAAATCTTCCCTAGGAAAATGCATGCTCAAATTCAGCTTCAACAATATCCCACTGATAGAATTACAACCAATACGAGCTCACAATAAAAAATCACATACAAAACAGAAATGGAAGCAATATAACATGAGCAAGAGTCAGAGGAAAATAAAACAGTACGACGAGATACGCAAATATTAGATGGAATTATGATACAGAATAAATGTGCATAATATTTTAAAAATAAAAGAATTAAAAGAATAAAAATTAAGCTTCAAAATACATCATAGAAGGAAGGAAGGGAGAGCCATTTTGAATTCTTTGCTTAAACAAAATTGACGTAGAACCTAATTATTAGCTACTAGATCATACACTGAAGGAATGGCATACCTTTTATAATACTCATTGTCTCCTTAAAAATGTAATAAATTTAACTAAATTTTATACTGCTTTCTAACAAACTAAGTAATATGAAACAATATGGATTCATTTTTATAGGACAACATAAAAATTAAGTATATGACCTATACCATTTTCTTGTTGACATTATTGTCATCTATAATTTATTTTTAGTGGATTTTATAAAATTACATTAAATAAAATAAATGTAATTATATTTATTTTAATAAAAAATGAAATTAGACCTTTTCCAACAGAAAGTATGTCTGGTTTGTCTAATTCTTTTGACAAAGGGAACTGGTTTGGGGTATAAGGCCAGATGGTGGACACTTTTTTAGAAATCCAATGAGCTAAACGTTTTCATTAAAAATTTCTAAAACATGTGAGAAGTTAAAATCATTTGAAAGAAAATACAGTATTGATAAAATTGTGTTGAAATTAACAATATTTTTATTTCATAACCTTTTCTAAACGTGTTAGATTCCAAGGGGTGCCTCTAAATGTAAAAATAGCAGGTAAAATTAATAGCCATTCTCAAGACCTTGTGAAGACTTTGCAAGAATAAAGATGAGGTTTTTTGGTATTTTCCCAGAAACAGAAATGAATGACTCTAATGACTATATATTATATCCCTCTGAAGGGCAAAGATATTTTGAAACCTTTGCTTCAAATGAAACTGAAGTAGAACCTAATTATTAGTTACTTGATCCCTGTGCGATTTGTGGTATAGAAGTCAAAGTAGTCAAAAGAATTGAGTGACATTACTATAACAAAACTTAGTCTATTCACATCTGTCTGTTTATAAGAACAAGATTTACACAGACACCTATAAAAATGAAAAACAGTTATAAAATTAATGCTGAAATCCCTCTAATTTTGGAAATAAGTCATTTTCATCCAATGGAATCATAAACTAAAAAAGTAAATGCTCTATCTCATTTAGAGAAGCAATTCCAAGAAAATTTTGCTTTATTAGTTATTTATCAATATTTATAATATATTCATTATATTTTGACCAATTGTATACCAATAATATTTACGGTAACTCAGTTCTTTTGTGTGTGTGTGTGTGTGTGTGAAAGAGAGAGAGAGAGAGAGAGAGAGAGAGAGAGAGAGAGCAAGCGAGAATGAGTGGGGGAGGGGCAGGGAGACAAGGGGACAGCAGTGAGCCTGATGCGGGGCTCAAATCCACCAACCATGAGGTAATGACCTGAGTCGAAGTCCAACACTCAACCAACTGAGCCACCTAGGTGCCCCAGTGGTAACTCAATTCTGCCCAAAAAGTTTTAACGTGTGGATCCTTAAGTTACACAAAATAAAATGATGTTAAAATTTCAATTTATATACATATTTTTCTAGCAGAAAATTATCATAAGGTGATTGGTAAAAAAGTTTTCAATAAAAATTAGTTTTCTAATAACTTTCCTGGGTTAAATGAAATGGAAATGTAAGTTTAAGAAGATATATAAAGGGATGATAGGGGTACCTCAGTGGTGTAGTCGGTGAAGCGTCCCACTCTTGGTTTCGGCTCAGGTCATGATCTCGCAGTTTCGTGAGTTTGTTTGAGCCCGGTGTTGGGCTCTGTGCTGGCAGCGTGGAGCCTGCTTGCTATTCTCTCTCTCTGCCCCTTCCCCATTCGTGCTGTCTCTGTCTCTCTCAAATAAATTTTAAAAACTTTGAAAAAAAGAGAGAGATGATAGGTAGATAGGCAGATAGATGATAGATAGATAGATAGATAGAGATGGATAAAAAGAAAAGATAGATAATTTCCAAATGTTAAAAAATCTTGTTCATGTGTTTTTAACTGGACATGGTGATTATCCAAACATTGTGTTATTTAGAGCCCATTGAATGCAATTAAAAGAGAAGGGTAACAATTTTCTTTGAAATATCGATGTTTGTAATGTATCAGAAATTATATTTTATTTTTAAACTTAAAAATCTACCCTTCTGATAACTACAGCACCAGCCAACATCTTGACTACATCCTCATGAGAGATCCCAAGTCAGAAACAGCCAGCTAACAGTTCCTATTTCCTCAACTATGCAAATTACAGAAACATAATAAATGTTTATTGCTGTTTAAAGCCACTAAGTTTGGGATAATTTTTTTTTTATTTATTTATTTTCTTTTGCATTAACAGGTAACTAATAGAGAGTCACTAGGAGATGCTTTGGCAATCACTATGGAAATTTCTATTCTTACTCTCAATTTCAGTACTTGTCTTTTCACATACCTATAACAGACAATTAATGGATTAGCTCAGATTCATGGATCATGCCTTGAGTAGCAGTGTTCTTGACATCTTGTCATTACCTCAAACACAGTTGCCCATAACTTCCTAGGTTCATCTTTCATTCATATTTCCCAACCAAATGGTTTGTTGCCTTCTTTCTAAACAATTGTCTTTGAGTTGGGCTCCAGTCCCTGATCTGGGCAGTTATGAGCAGGGTTACAGAGTAACATGATATAATGCATGGCAAATCTACATGGAAAGAGCTTCCAAAAGGAGAATGGAGCACATGGTGGGCACTTAGATTTTCATGGACTCTATGGCACATTCTTCAAATGCCACTTAGGTCTTACTTCTCCCATGAAGTCTCCCAAATCAGTCTAACCTAGCCAACCAATGGTTGGACACCATGACCTTCCTACCCTTACTGCCCTGTGCTTCCACAAAAGCTATGCTGTTCTCCATCGTATCAATCACCAATACCAAGTTGTAGATTGCTCAGTACATTGTCCTGGACTGTGACCAGCTCTTTTTCTCATGACACTGTAAACTCCCCCAAAGGTCTTTATTTCTATATCCCTAGTGTTGAGTGTAATGCCTGGCTAGAATCTATTAGAGGGTATGTTTGGTATTTTAATGAAAATGCAATCATAAATTAATTCTTTTGATGAAAAAATGAGGATTTGTCACACAAATTTTCATACACACACACACTAAACACCAGTTTATATACTTGGCAGTTTGGATTCTGAAAGCAAAGCTCTCTAGCTGGAGACTGTACAGTGTTGCAATTAGCATAAGTCTTTGTGGGCAGACCTGCCTGCTTAAATCCACCTTGTTACTTAATAGTTTAGTGATTCTAGACAAGATAATTAAAATCTCTCTGCTTCAATTTCTTAATTGTAAATAAAGATAGCAACAGAACCTGGCTCTGAGAATTAGATGAGTTAATACATGTGTCTGGAACATAGTGAGCACTCAATAAATGTTGGTTGTTATCACGTATTCCTTCAACTTGAATGTCTTTACCTTCTTACTTCTAGTTATATGCATCAATTGCAGAGGCCACAATTTTCCCTTCTTTTCATCTCCCTGTTGTGCAATTTAATGGTCTACCCAAAGTGGAATTTGTGGACCACCTGCCTCAGAATCATCCACGGGTCTTGTAAAAACAAAAAGAAAAAAGGCTCATTCTTCAACTCCACCCCAGGCCTGAATCAGCATATCTGCATATAGGGCAAAGGAAGCTGCATTTTAAGCAAACATCACCCAAGGAATTGTGATACAAAATTTGAGAAAACACTCCATAAACAGGTCTACTGATATACTCAGCAACTCCACCAGGCAAGTCAAAGGCAACGAGAAAGCCCCAAGAGAATTACAAATCACAAAGCCACAGTCATTCTCCGCAAATTTCTCCACTAGCATGTGTCACTAAATAGCAAACGAGTGTAAGAAAGTTAAGGTTGCTGTGATGTAATTTCAATGCAACATGGCAGCTATAACATTGTCCATAACGAGAAATAAAACCACATATAGGTAGTACACTCACGGGCGATTTTGTGCTTTGGTCAGAGAAATGTAAGTGCTCTATTGAAATGAAATGCCAAGGCACTTCAGCTTTGGTCGGGTTGCATATTTACATGGTCCTAACTTTAAAAAATTAAAAAGGTCACATGTGCCCCAGTGCAGGTTGCCCTTGTCAGATGCTTGTTGGTCACCACCATTCCAGCGTGATGGACTTAGAAAGTGCAATCGTGTCACTGCAACACATCTGTAAGAAATTGAATACAAATTGCAGCTGAATTTATATTTCAAGGTAGCAGCTTCCAGCTGCACATCATTTGTTTTGTCTTGTTTAAAATAGCTCCACATCGCGTGCCAGCTACTGTAGGCTCCAGATTCTATTAATTAGGGCTAGAAAACTAAAGCAGCAGCCGGTCCTCTGGGAGACGATGCCAGGTTCCAAAAACCTATCTCAGTCTCTGCAGCCCCATCAGAGGCTTCCAGGTAATCGGGGTGGTTTTTCCAAGACAGTGATTCTCAAGGTGTGGTCCAAGAATGACTTGCTCAAAAATCACCTGGAAAGCTTATTTTAAAATGCAGTTTTCTACACCTAGCCCTGGACTCACTGAATCCGAATCTCTGGGAATGGGCCCAGAGATCTGCATTTTAAGCATATTCTTATTCGTGGTAAAGTCTCAGAAACATGGGAACCCGGAGACCACTCTAAAATGAATCATTTTCCCTGGAACCAAGCAGGATTTACTCAACCAGAAACCTCAGTCTGCCTTTCCTAATTTTCTCCCAACAATACGTCTTTATTCAAGGTCAAGTAAACTCTCATCTGCTTTATGGTTCTGACTACCAATTGTAGTGAAACTCAGGATAAAGGATCTTACTGACTTTGACTAGTCAGTAAAGTCCAAATATAAAATATCTCACCATTGTGTGAATAGGATATTCAGATTGCATCCTGATTCATTGTGAAACAGAATGCATCTCTCCTTAAAATAAAATAAAATAAAATAAAATAAAATAAAATAAAATAAATAAAATAAAATAAAATAATAAAAAAATAAACAACCTCCCACAACAGGTGTAATGGGTAAATAAGTGTTACCATGGCATTGTGCTCCTCTGTGGCTTTCCCTTATTACAGATTTAGTTGTAAACATCGTTCTTGGCTAAGTTCCTCATTTGTACGACTCTTTTGTGATCTACCAAGTGTGAATATATGTGATCAGTCTTCGAGTACGTTAATGTATTGATGTTGATCCTGACCTTGGGATAAAGGAAACCCAACACCCCCCCACCAGTTCATCCCAGGTGGCTAGCAGGCCCTTGATACGTATGTGTCAAGGACCAAATGAATCCACTGCCCTATTACTTTATCACGTATAGCATAACCCTACTGAAGAGCTATTCCAAAAATCACATGGGCTCTACCCAAACCCACAACAGATACCTGTGGTTTTGATGCCTTACTAAATTTCTCATTATGTATTACATCTCTCCTTTTGTAAGCTGTTTCCTTTTCTCCTTTCTACCATATCTCCTTTTCGTGTAGATTTTGCACATTTCCATGACCCTCTGTTTAAAATGTTTATATCTCCTGGGGCACCTGGGTGGCCCAGTCGATTGAGCATCCAACTTCGGCTCAGGTGGTGATCTCGCAGCTCACAAGTTCGAGCCCCGTGTGGGACTCTGTCCAGACAGCTCAGAGCCTGGAGCCTGCTTCAGATTCTGTGTCTCCCTCTCTCTCTGCCCCTCTCCTACTCGTGCTCTGTCACTCTCACTCAAAAAAATAAATAAACATTAAAAAACATTAAAATGTTTATGTCTCCCAAGAACTGGTAGTTGCTCCTTTCGGCTTATAGATGTACTAAAATGTGTTCTTTTTGCCTCTAGAATACTGATGACGGTAAATCTCTTTCTAAGAATAGTGCCGTACTAAAGCCCTTCCTGATCTTGAACTCTTAACCAATTATTGTTTCTTTTGTATTGCAGCCTACTAGTCAATTTCTACTTTGTCTTCTTAAGTGAATCAAAATGGAATTCATCTGGAGGTTAAACATTCTGGGAGCTGATACATGGAATCCCTCATATTTCAGCAAAATATCCAGCCACAGGAGAAAACTTAGAACCACTTCTGTATTTCCTGATGAGCTTGTCATTCATTCAATTCTTGAGAATGCCATTTCTCAAATGTGGTGCCTATCTTTCAAAGAAAGCAGGCAGATTTTCTGTGTGAATTGATACTTAACTGAGCAGTGGCTCAGATTTGCCTGAAACAGTCCCTGTTTGCACTTACTGTCCTGATATAATCTTCACAGCACTCCCAGAGTGTGCAGTTTAGTCACTGAATTATACATAGCCACCCTGCTCATCACCCCCAAGTTTTACATGGAATAAGAATACTACTTTTGCAGACGGTAGCTACACTTGCGGTGAGCACAGCATAACCTATAGACTTGTTGAATCGCTCTGCTGTACACCCGGAGCTAATGAAACATTGTGTCTCACCTCTACTTCAATTAAAAAAAAAAATAAAAACAGAGGGGCGCCTGGGTGGCTCAGTCGGGTTGGGTGTCCCACTTCGGCTCAGGCAAGATCTCCCGGTTCATGAGTTTGAGCCCTGCGTCGGGCTCTGCTGACAGCTCACAGCCTGGATCCTGCTTCAGATCCTGTGTCTCCCTCTCTCTCTGTCCCTCCCCCACTTGCACTCTGTCTCGCTCTCTCTCTCAAAAATTAATGAACGTTAAAAAAAAATTTTAATAAAGAAACAATACTACTTAGCTCAACCCTCTGGCCTCTATCTTCTCATCACATCCTATCCCACCAAACTCTCCATTCGAAACCACAGAGAGCTAAGTAATTGCCACTTTCAGACTAGTCCTAGGCCTTGGCCTCTTATCAGGTAAGTTGGGAAGCTGTGACTCAAGGTAGAAACAATCTGACTTATCATTGAAAGATGTGGATGGCACTCAAATCAAAGCCACATGCTTACAAATATTTAGTAGCCTTATAACAATCCACTCAAATGCACTCTTATAACTAACACTGCTTTGCTAGTTACAACCGATCCATTCATTAATTCACAAATACATATTGAGCCCTACTATGTGCCAGGTACTGTTCTAGCCACTGGGGATGCAGAGGTTAACATAAGATTTCTGCTCTCATGGAAATTACATTCCGGGGAGGGGAGAGAGACAGTAAACAAGTAAACAAACAGATAAATAAGACAGATAAAGATGGTGGTAACTGCTACAAAGAAAATGAAGTAGATGGGGTAGAGAGTGTATGGTTTCAGTTATAGCTGGATTTTAATGACAGATCAGAAATCAGACACTCAAAGAAAATAGAAATATATATTTTTTTGTGCCCAGATATGAATCTGTCCAGGGCTAGAAGATGGCTCCATCTGTCAGGGCTTCCAAGAACCAAGATTTCTTTGATCTCGCTGTCCATGCCCTAAGGTGGTGTCCTCATGTGCAAGTTTGGGACAGCTCACCAGCCTGTGTCTGCATTTCAGCCTATGGGAAAGGAATAGAGAACATTCTTGCCGGCATCTTGGCATTAAGGAGGTGGCCCACATGTGATTTATTTTCATTCCTCTCATTTCCCATTGACCCAAACTTCGTCACCCAGCCACAGCTACTTACAAGGTCATCTGGGAAATGCAGTGTCTATTTGGGCAGTCAGATGCCCATCCAAAGCCCAGACAGTTCTATTATTTTAATAATAAAGGACTAAAAGGCCCAAGTTGTGATCTCTGCTGTAATTGTCCTGTTGCACCCTGTGCTCAAGAGATAGGGCTGTTTTAGATAGGAATTTGTTTAGATAAAGTAGTCAGGGAAGACATAAGACCTGAAAGACAAGGAAGAGGCAGATGTGTAACATACACAGGAGTTAAAATCAGCAGTCATGAGTTAGGATGACAATGAACATATGTACATTTCACACTAAAGTTTTAATTCATGTTTAGTTTTGTTAATTGTTACAATATGTCCTTATTCAGTATAAGCTCACTGACAAAGCATATCCATCTATCATCTATCTATCATTTTTCCAAGTTGGTGAGATTCTCAGTTGTTTACATTCCATCCCTGGTTGTTTTCCATACATCTGACACATAGCTCCAGTGAAAATTTTATATAGATGATTGTTGGGTGGACACTAAATTCTGAAAGCTTGATATTTCCATTTGTTTTTCCAATCATCTTGAACTTCTAAACAGCAATTACCATCTCCTAAACACCCTTTGCAATCCACCCCATGACCTAAGCTACTGAGTAGCTCCATGGAGAGGCTAAGAGACTATAGAATGGGGAAATCTTGTTCTAAAGTGCAAGGGACTTCTAAATTTAAGACTCACTCATTAGTCAGATGGATTGTATACAAAGCAAGAAGTGTTTTGACATTGATTATGCGGGAATAAAATGCTTGTTGGAAAGGCATCTCGTCCTTGCCTGATTCTGGGCACTTGCCATGCATTGGATCAATTCAGGTCTAATTAAAACCGTAAGAAACACCACCCGAGGCAGACCTGTAATCCATCTGGCCAAATGTTCAAGCTACATAGAAGCATCCAAATATTCTGGATGAGGTGGTCCAGTGCCCAGTCTGATTCAGCCACATCTACGTAGGAATATTGCCCTAATAGCCCTGACTTTCATCTACCGAAATGGGGAGCTATGAGTCAGGATGTCACCTCCCAAGTCTTTGCTCCCTCTCAGGAAAGCCATCATCTGCCTCTAAGCCCATGAGCATCTATTAGTTAAAAAACAGACCTGGCTCCTGACAATGATCCCAGGCATGTGTGCTTCACAATAATAAGTCTAAAATGTTGGGGATAATAATGAACATAATGACACATTCTTAGCTCTGAGCTCAGATCCTGGATTTTCCTGAAATCCAAAGCTCACACATCCCTAGCTTTTTAAACCCTTGAAATATAAGATACGTGAAGGAGATGTCTGCAGACTGAAAGTCTGGCACTTGGAAGCTTTGGGAAGTATTTTGCACTTAACTAACAAGAAGACAGAAAGCTATCCACAATACACAAAGGCACAGAAGCATTCTTTGATCTACTAAGACGTTCCTGGCTGGACAATGTTTTGGAAAATAATCAAATTGAATTTTAATTCCAACCTTTCTCCATTTGAAAAAGGAGGACTCTGGGGCACAGAGGAATTCAGGCACTTGCCCCAGGTCACAAAGTCAGTGAAGAGCAAAGCAGTAAGTGAACCAAGTGTCCAGGGCCCTTTTCATTCTACCACGGTGTTGCTTGTTGAAAATAGTGTATTTCTGTTTTGGCATTCTTGAGTCTACAGAGCTGCAAAGTAAGATCTTGGCATAGTATAGCACAGTGTCGTAATCTTCCTCCCAACTCTTAACGCTTCCCCCTGTCCTTACGACCATATAAGGAATCGAATCTTTATCAGGGTTCCCAATTAGCTTTGACAAACCTGATGTCTCGCCAACCAGTATACTGCATCATACCCACTGACTCCAACAGGCAAATGATTCCATTAAATTCCTAGACTTAATATCTCAGCTAAAAATGACCATCTGTTCACACTTAATTACCATCTTCCCAAAACGTATTTATTTGACAATCTTAAAGGATAACTCCACTTGTAGAGAGGACCGAGGTTTGAATTGTTAGCCTTTCTGCTGAAGAGCCGTCAATTAAACTTAACATTAGCTCAAATCCAGTTCAAGCCCTACTGGAAATAGAAACACATTTTTTTCAGATGGTTCTGAAAACATCCTCGGATTTATTTCTTAAAAAGAAAAATTTTAAGAACAAATGGCAAAAAAAGCAGCTACTTTTTTTTGGCATTTCTTTCTTCTTAGTATTCTTTCTTAAATATGCTTTTCTTGAAAAAAGAAATGGGAGGGGAAAAATTCAGCTGCCAGATAGATGTACCTTATCATTAATTGGCTTAACATACCAGACAAGAAGCCAGCTAGCTGCATTAACCTCCTGTCACCAGCCCTGTGTGCCTCTCAGAAGGACTTTTGTGGGTTTCAATCACTGTACTCAAGCAAACCTTTATTCTTGCATCCCTCCTGTAGTGACTAGATTTGTGTGGCCATTCAAAGTCTCCTCTGAATGTTTTAAATAGCCAGAATCTCAATAGCTCTCAACTTTGCAGATGATTGGGCTTTAGCTTTGGTTGGATTCTACATCAGGTGCTTTTACAAAGTTACAGCAGAAAAAGGAATTCACTGCCCATTTCGAATCAACTTATAAAACCTGATAGTCAGAACATTCATTACCAAGACTTTTTTGGCTTAACTATTAGCTATCCCACGAGACAAAATATCCCTATCAAAAAAGCACTGTTCTATTTTGGGAGTTATTTTCTGGACTGAAGAAGAACGAGTTGAACCGCCTCTGGCCATCTGTATATGTTTCTTCACTTTCGTAGCCTTTGCTGATTGGAATGCATTCTGGTATCTTGGCCTCTCTTAGGCAATTAAGAAGCTTTCCAGAGACCAACAGTTGTATAGGAATAGCTTGTAAGCAGCATGTATTCGCTTATTTAAGAAATAAATATTATTGGGGTGCCTGGGTGGCTCAGTCAGTTAAGCATCTGACTCTTGATTTTGGCTCAGGTCATGATCTCACGGTCGGTCATGAGATGCAGCCCCATGTCAGGCATGGAGCCTACTTAAGATTCTCTCTCTCCCTCTGTCAAAAATAAAAATAAATAATAAAAAATAAAAAAAATAAATATTATTGCCTACGATGAACCAGTTTCTATGCTAATATCTGGGAATACATCCATGAGCCAGGTAGACAAGTTTGCTGTCTTCATAGAGCTGACAAGAGAGAGAAACAGAGACAGAGAGACAGAGAGAGCGAGAGAGAGGAAGGGGAGGGAGGGAGACTAAAATCACAACCTAACTACACAGAAAAAGAAAAATTGTCAAAGAAGTCTGGACTTTAAAAAATAAACCTCAAAAAATAGTATACTGTTTCAATGTTTTAAATACTGATCTATGAAAAATATAGGAATTCGGACACCTGGATCGCTTAGCCAGTTAAGCATCCAACTCTTGGTTTAGGCTCAGGTCATGAACTCATGGTTCACGGGTTCAAGCCCCATGTTGGGCTCTGCACTGACAGTGTGGAGCCTGATTGGGATTCTCTCTCTATCTCTCTGCTCTCTCTCGTCTCTCTCTTTCTCTCTTTCTCTCTCTCTCTCTCTCAAAAACAAATAAATAAACATTAAAAGAAAAAGGAAAAGAAAGGAATTAACCTTGTTTCATTGTTACTGTATGTCAAGGGCTTTACATATATTGTTCATTTTATTTTTATAAAAATCTTTGTAGGTAGATACAAAGGAAACTGAGGCTCAAAAAATCGAAGTACCCAGAATAAAAATATGCCCTGTAAATTATAAAGCTAATAATCATATCCACAGTCATCTGATTCAAAATCCATGCATGTACTCCCATACCTACTGAATTCCTGAGTCTTCTTTGGCACTTTAGCTGAAAAAGTCACATTGCTTCAGACTTCTCTTCAGTTAGAAGTAAGTATGCAAGGTTCTCTAGCTGATATCTTTTTCCCTAACAGGAATAAGTGTGTAAGAATCCAAAAAAGAGTCTCAACCTTATGTAAAATCTCCAGAGATGACAACCTCCCCCATCTCTAGTGACACACTCTGATGTTTCTGATTCCATAAGCCCACTAGTACTCAATGAGCTGCTTCTTGGATAGCGAGTTCTCATTGCCAGATCAAGCTTCTGTGCTGACCTGGGATTGAGCTCTTGTAAAAAGAAAGCCCAGAACTGAAAGGTCAAATAGTTTATATATCTCAACATTCATTAGTCATAAAACATGAATGAACAACAACAAAATCTAGTTTCCTAAGCGTATTACAGTCTGCTGGTACAAATCTTTCATTTTAAACACCAGTAAAGGATGGTCCTGAAAACTACAGAACACTGCTAAGAGAAAGTGAAGAAAACCTAAATAAATGGGAAAATATACCATATTCACGGATTGAAAGGCTCAATGTCATTAAGATAACAATTTTCCCCAAATTGATTTACATTTCCATACAAAGCCAACCAAAATTCCAGCAGGCTTTTTTTTTTTTTTTTTTGGTAAAAATCCACAAACTGTAAAATGTGTATGGAAATGCAAAAGACCTTGACTATCCAAAGCCAAAGCACTTGTTTAGAAAGGAAAACAGGGGCACCTGGGTGGCTCAGTCAGTTAAGTATCTGACTTCAGCTCAGGTCATGATCTTATGGTTCATGAGTTTGAGCCCCATGTTGGGCCCTGTGCTGACAGCTTTGAACCTGGAGCCAGCTTCAGATTCTATGTCTCCCTCTTTCTGCCCCTTTCCCGCTTGCACTCTGTGTGTGTCTCTCTCTCAATAATAATAAAAATATTAAGAAACATTTTTAAAAATTTAAAAAAATAAAAAGGGAAACAAAGTTGGAAGACTTACCCTACCTGATTTCAAAAATTCTTATAAAGCTACAATAATCAAAACAGTGTGGCACTGGTAAAAAGATAGACATATCCATCCATGGAAGAGAATAGAGAATCCAGAAATAAACCCACACACATTTGGTCAATTGATTTTTAACAAAAACGCAAAGGGAATTCAATGGAAAAAGGAAAGTCTTTTCAACAAATGATGCTGGATAAACTATACAGAAAAAAAATTACCATTGACGCTTATCTCACACCATACATAAAAATGAACTCAAAGTGAATCATAGACCAGAACTTGAAACGAAAACTCTAAAGCTTTCTACAAAAAGCATAGGAGAATTATGACCTTGAAGTAGAAGACAGATGTTTCTTGGATAGAACACAAGAAGCACACGCCTGAAGAGGGAGAAAAACGATACATTGATCTTTGACAAAATTAAAATGTTTACTATTTGAAAGCCACCACTAACACAATAAAGCAGCAAGCCACAGACCTGGAGAAAATATTTGCCAAGCATATATCAGACAAGTACTTACATCCAGAATATATAAAGAATTCTTATTACTCAATAGCAAGATATCCTAATTTTTAAAATAAGCAAAAAATAAATAAATAACAAAACAGGGCACCTGGGTGGCTCAGTCAGTTAAGCATCAGACTCTTGATTTCAGCTCAGGTCATGATCTCATGGTTTGTAAGATCAAGCCACACATCGGGCTCTACGCTGATAGCATGGAGCCTGCTTGGGATTCTCTCTCCCTCTCTCTCTGCCCCTCACCCCACTTACGCTCTCCCTCTCTCTCTCAAAAATAAACATTTAAAAAATAAATAAAATAAGTAAAAATTTAAATCAACACTTTACCTTAAAAGGCCTACAGTTAGCCCATAAGCATATGAAAGGATATTCAAATTATCAGTCATTGGGAAAACGCAAATTAAAATCATGAGATTCCACTATACATCCAATAAAATGACTAACATACATTTTTTAATTTTTTTAAGTTTATGCATTTACTTTGAAAGAGAGGGCCCATGTTGGGGAGGGGCACAGAGAGAGGAAGAGAGAGAACCCCAAGCAGGCTCTGCACTGGCAGCATGGAGCCCAATGTGGGGCTCAAACTCACAAACCATGAGATCATGACCTGAGCTGAAATCCAGAGTCACATGCTTAACCACCTGAGCCACCAAGCACCCCAGTTTTTAAAGTGACAATAGTAAGTGTTGGAACTGCTGTTGAAAATAAAAAATTGGACAATCGTTTTGGAAAACAGTGTGGTAGTTCCTTTAAAAGTTCAACAGCCACCTACCATACTACTTTGCTAGTTTACTCATAGGTTTTTACCCAAGGGAAATGGAAACATATCAACTCTAAGACTTGCACACAAATGTTTGTAGCAACCATATCGGTGATAAACAAAAACTGGAAACAACTCAAGTGTCCATCAACAAACAGGTAAATGGATAAACAACTTGTGGCGTGTCCATATAATGCGAAACTACTCAGCAACAAAAATAAAGAAACTATTGGTATGCTTAACAAATTGAAATCTCAGAAGGATCTCAAAATCATCATGCTGAGTGAAAAAAAGCATGGCAACAAGAAGTCTATACTGTATGATTCTATTTACATGAAATTCTAAAAAATGTAAACTAATCCATAGTGACAGAAGGCAGATGAGTGGCTGCCTGTGGATCTTGGCAGAGGGAGGGATGGATTACGAAGGAGCTAGAGGAAAATTTAGGCGAAGAGAAATAATTGTTAACTTGATTATGGTGATGGTTTCATGAGTGTATACATTTGTCAAAATTGTATGCTGTAAATATCTGCAGTTCACTGTACTTCAATATTATCTCCATAGAGTTGTAAAATACATTGAGGCATTTCATCTAACTGCCCCAACTCCAAGTCAGTGCAGTGGATTGCTGCTGTCTTTGCTACATATTTAGATGTATCTCACATGGTCCCTGTTCCCGAGCCCAGTTCCCAAGTTGGTCACACTAGACTGTAGAGTAATAAGATGTCGTTTTTGAAATGTGGAAAGAATGAAAGCATTAACTAACACACAGAAACCATACATGGTGGTTAAGATTAAGGATCTCAGAGTTATGGTTTTCTATTCCTTGTCCTTGCTAGTGATCTATCCTAATTTGGAACTCCCTCCACCTGGTACACAGTTGGAACTCAACAACTGTTAATGCTTTTATTTCCCTAGTTCAGAGTTTAGGCTTATCAGCAAGCCCTGAAGTGTCCACAATAACATGTAACTCACATGGGACTATTGAGTTCAGAGATAGATCTGCAGCATATAAGTTTATGCTGATATATAAGTTTATGTCCTATGTCATAACTGACATATAAGTTTAGCAGATGCATTGTTTTAACATTACAGCTGCTTCTGATCCTAATAGTAGCACTCTATTTTTATCATTCCAAAGTACAGTAAATGTTCATTTCATTGACTGTAAGAAGATAGGGACCTAAGCATATGGGTATCTACTACATGCCAGTCACTGTGCTAGAAGCTTCCTATACCATTTCTATAAATGATCCTCACCATAAACCACTCCTGGCTTATACCTGATATGATGAGGCTTGGCTTCCTTAAGGCTATGGACACAGTGTGGAATAATGAAGCAGGATTTGAACCCACCCAGGATTTTGGGTACGCAACCTACATTCTGTGCATTGTGCCATATCCTTCCATATCAATGTTTGTGGGTTTAGAAAGGGTCACTCTACAATTTATCTTCCAAATGGAGACACTTATAAGAGTGAGTGTGGCAGAGGGTCTTTTAATAATTATTCCAGGACAGTGGTATAGACCAGGATTCTGATGGGCAAATTGAAGTGGATGGTCACCCTAATCTGAGTTACCAGCTGTTCAAGCAGTATTTCAAAGCAAAGAGATATCAAGCAGGAAAGTGAGAAGAGACGTGTCACAGGCTGAATGCTGGTCCAATAGGCTCTCTGGAAAGGAAGACAAGACTCTAATTTCGAGGAAAAGATTTTGAGACATGACCTAGTTTCTTCCTTATTCACAGTGTGATTTGCAGACCAACAGCAGCATTAGGGAGCTCTGTTAAAAACACAGAGAATCTTGAGCTCCATTTCAATCTTACTGAATCAGAATCTGTGTTTTAACAAGATACCCTAGTGTTTCACACATCAAAGTTTGAGAAGCACTGGTCTAAAGGTCTACAACCTCCCTACTACCCATCCGAGTAACCATGGGTGGCTTGAAAAAAGAGAGCGATTCCAAGGGCCCATCACCCAGAGATCCTGATTCTGTGGATTGGGGGTGCAGACCTAGGAATCTATATTTTAAATTATCTCTCCATGAAACTGTTGAGGAGAGGACAGTTGGTTTGGGTCCCGCTAATCTAGAGTATTCAATGCAAAAAGCACTCGAGTTTTCATTAAAAATCATCCAGAAAGTTAAAATGGAGACAGCTTGAGATACTCTGAGATTCACTATATTTACATTTTTATCTAGATATTTATCTATTTTCAGCCATAAAATCCTTGGAGAGCTAGATTCCATAATAGGAAATTATGTTAGCCGAGGAAATTTTAGTGAAATGAAACAAAGCATAATTTCTCTAAGGAAGACCTTCCAGATCCTGGAGCAAACCCACAGCCATTAAGTGTACCCAGACATAAAGATACAATCAGACCAAGAAGATAGCCAAATGGTGCTTCCCAGTACACTCACAGCACCGTGGCCATGATTTCTTGGTCCTTGTAAGGATCTGCCCCCCTAACCTCTTCCGCAGGCCCAGAGTTGTGTGCACAGACTATGTTTCTCTGTCATTTCTCAGGGTACTGAAACACAACAGAAGCTAAGCCTAAACAATTACAGACACCTCACCGTGTTATACTCACTCTTCTTCCCACATTTCTTCTTGGCAGTAAATTTGTTGTTATGTGTCTAATGGATTTCTAGTGAAGTAAAATTCTGCTATTAAGGTCAATGACTGGAATGAATCCAGAAACCCAGATCTTTATCTCTGGTGGAAAAGATGCAGGATCAAATGCATAAACAATGTAGTCCAGAATCGGGACAAAATGTCAAGGTCGTGTACACAGATGTTCTCATTCAAACTCTCAAACGAGAACAGTTCAGAGAAGTAAAATAAGATAGAAGGCAAAAAGAGAGTGCACAACCTGGCCTTCTGAACCAGGTCCAGCAATAGGTCCCCACAGTTATTGACCTCAGGTGGGTCCTTGGAAGGAACACTGGAAATTTTAAATGTCTCAGATACAGGCTTCCCATTCTTTTTATTCTCCACCTTTTGACATGATGTCTCATTACTTCTACTGTGTTTTACCTTTTCAATATTTTATAATGAAAAAAAAAAAGGAAAATATACATCCCAGTAATCACGGTCTAGATACAACCACTGTTAACATTGTGCCCCATTTGCCTTATTTAAATTTTTGGTGAACCACTTTCAACTGAATTGCAGATATCATGACCCTTTACTGTTAATCATTTTAGTTCACTTATCCTAAGAGAAAACCCTCATGCATAACCACAATACCACTAAAACGCTGAAGAAAACTGGCAAAAACAATTCCCTAATATCACCTAATATCCAGTCCTTATTGAACTTCTCCCAATTGTACCCAAAATGTCTTTACCTTTTATTTGGACAATTTCCAAGGAGCCAAGTTAAAGAACTCATTACCTACCACTCAGGTGGTACCATTGATTTCTCTATTATATCTGTTTTACCACATGTCTTTACATCTGCCCCTATGTGTTTTTCTTCCATAAATTCACTTCAGTTTTTGACATATTTCAAAGTAAAATGTATCCGTATAGTTTACCCTTAAATATTCTGTATGGTAATCATTATGTAGAGTTCAATAATCTTTTCTTCTGGTGGAAAGTTTATATACAATAAAATGCACAAATATTAAATTACATTGCTGACTTTTAACAAACACATACAGCTATGTAACTCAAGTCCATATCAAGAAATAGAACATTACCAGGAAGTTCTTTCATGACCCTACCCAGACAACCCCCCCCTCCTCCACTTCCCATTCTTACACAAACACTTTTATGGTGTTTTTCACCACACATTAGTTTTGCCTATTCTAGAACTTCATGTAAATAGAATTGTGCAGTGTATACTTTTTGGAGTTGGCTTCTGCCATTCAAACTAATATTTTTGAGACTCATCCATGTTGTCGTCTGTATCCACAGTCCCTTCCTTTTTATTACTGAGAAGGACTCCACCTCGGTTGTTTCTAGGCTTTGGCTAGATGAAATGTCTATGAAAATTCCTGTACAGATGATTTTTGTGAACATATCTTTTCATTTCTCTTGGATAAATACCTAGAAGAGGAATTGCTGGCTCCTAGGGTCGAATATGTTTCATTTTATGAGAAACTTCCAGACTTTCTTCCAGAGTGCACGTATCATCTTACATTCCCGCCAACAGGGTATGAGATTTCTAATTGCTGTTTTCCTTTTTTCCTTTTGCTCTTATCTTTTTAAATTCCTTCCTTCTACTTACTTTGGGTTTACTCCATTCTTCTTTTTCTAAAGAGGATCCTCAATTACTGATTTTGAACCCTCTATTCAAATATAAGCATTTATTTTTTTTCTGTTCTTGATATCTACTTTATTTTTTTAATATAATTTATTGTCAAGTTAGCTAACATATGGAGTATACAATGTGTTCTTGGCTTTCGGAGTAGATTCCTATGATTCATCACTTACATACAACACCCAGTGCTCATCCCAACAAGTGCCCTCCTCAATGCCCATCACCCATTTTCCCCTCCTTGCCCTGCCCACCCATCAATCCTCAGTTTGTTCTCTGTATTTAAGAGTCTCTTATGGTTTGACTCCCTCTCACTTTGTAACTATTTTTTTTCCTTCCCTTCCCCCATGGTCTTCAGTTAAGTTACTCAAATTCCACATATGAGTGAGAACATATGACATTTGTCTTTCTCTGACTTACTTCACTTAGCATAATATCCTCCAGTTCCATCCACGTTGTTACAAATGGCAAAATTTCATTCTTTCTCATTGCCAAGTAGTATCCCATTGTATATATATACACCACATCTTCTTTATCCATTCATAAGTTGATGGACATTTGGGCTCTTTCCATAATTTGGCTATTGTTGATGGCACTGCTATAAACATTGGGGTACATGTGCCCCTATGAATCAGCACTCCTGTATCCTTTGGATAAATTCTTAGTAGTGCTATTGCTGGGTTATAGAGTAATTCTATTTTTAATGTTTTGAGGAGCCTCCACACTCCTCCGGTTTGCATTCCCACCTACAGTGCAAACTGGTGTAGCCACTCAAATATAAGCATTTAAAGTCATACATTTCTATAAGCATCGCTGTAACCACTTCCCACAATTTGGACATGCTATGCTTCTGTTTTCTTCTAGTTTAAAATATTTTCTAATTTCTTTTGTAATTTATTTCACCCATAAGTTGTTAAAAAGTGTTTTGTTTAATTTGTAAAATGTTAGGGGGTTCCTAGATATTTTATTGTTACTTATTTTTAACTTAATACTATTATGATCAGAGAATCTACCCTGTGTAATTTCAATCCTTTTTGAATTATTGAGGCTTGTTTTATGGCTCAACACACAGTCTATTTTGAGCAATCCACTGTATACTTGAAAAGAATGGTTATTTTTCGGTATTGGGGTATAAGGTTTTGCAAATATCAATTAAGTCCAAGTTGGTTGGTAATCTGGTTTAGATATCCTATACCTTTATTGATTTTTTTTTTTTGGCTTTGTTTTTCTACCAGTATGGAAAGAGGAGTTTTAATCTCCAGCTATGATTTTAGAATCACCTATTTCCTCTTGCTTCTGTCAATTTTTACTTCAATGTATTTTGAAGATCTAAAATGTGTTTTATAACTCCTATTTTTCAAAATAGATATAGTCAAGTATTCTTACCAAAAGGCTGAAACTGAATTTTATCAAGCCTTTAGACTTATCTAATTCCCTACCTTGAAGAGTAACAAGTTAAATAACATTATGAGGAAACGATCAGGTACATCCAGAATGAGCGTCAGTATACAAGATCACTGGCCTGTTCTCTTCAAAATGTGCAGTTCATAAAAAGAGAGAGATTAGGAGAACGGTCCTACTTTACAAGATTTAAGAGATACATCAACTAAATGCAATGCTCTCTTTTAAACCATCGATCACATTTACATAAGCAACCAAGACTTGAGAGAGATAGTGTTATAATATTCCACTTTGAATATTAGAGAGGATAGATAGCCAGGTGAGATAGTCCTGAGTGCACAAAGAAGATAAGGTTCGTTGAAGGCAAGGAGATCAACCCAATCCAAGGAAGAATCCTTTGGCAGTTTCCCCGTTAGAGTCCCTGAGCCAGATCTACAGCATCAGGGTGTCCGGGAACTTTGTGTGATGCGGCTGGAGGTAAAGAGACGGAATTCTCAGGGTAACCACGCATGCCATAAATCATTCTGTCTCAACTGGAGGCCTCTGACCACCATAAAGGAAAGCAAAGTTGTTCATATGTGCTGCTTCTAAGTTGGTTTTTATCATATACACTGTGCTGTGCAGCCACAATCCCCACATCAGGAATGCAGTGCTGGTTTCCCACCTGCTAGGAATATTTTCAGATGACAGCTCTCTACTCTCTGGAAGTGGCCTCAACTCAAGAAACCATTGCACCCAACGTCACAGCCCACTTCTAGGGAAGCCTATCTTCAAGGCCAGGTCAACCTAGTTAAAGAGTTTGCTCCCTCACTCCAACCTGGCACAACTCCAAAGGACTATATCAACCTCAGACCTTCCTATCGGGTTGCCTGAGCTCTTGTTAGTTGGAACCACATCCAGTCTGTCCCTCTGCCGTGTCCTCCTGGTTCCAATCATTCCATACTTGTTGATCCCAAGAACTCCCTAGTATCCTTCCTGTGTACTTATCTCCATCTCGGAGTCTGTTTCCTGGAGAATCCACCCTGCAGCAAGGTTACCTAGCCAATTACCTTGAGAGAACTCATGATGCTTTTATTGTTATTAAACCGCATTTATTCGGATTTTGCAGAAGGAGAAATCAAGGCACAAAATCTCTGCGACTTGCTCGAGATTATACGAGGTGCCAACATTGCGTGAAGGCAGTGTGCCAAGGCATGAGCGAGAACCACACAAATACCCTGCCAAGTTTTCATCTCTGTATATAATTTATTTTTGCTACAACAGAGTAAAACTCACCATTCCAGCAATGTGTGCCAGATGGAATGTCAAGATTTGTGGATTTGCAGAGTGGGTGCAGAGTGGGGAGTAACAGGTTTAGAACAAATATTAAGCAGAGTATTCAAAGAACGATAGTGTGTTTACTAGAAATGTGATATGCTCTCCTCATGAGTATAGAAGAGAAGGTGGGCAGGACAGGAAATCTGCTGAAATGGCAACACCAGGCCAAAGAATGACAGTGACTGTTGGAATAGCCGTAGGTGTTTTAGAGACTCTGGCGGTTTTGCAGTAGGAGTAGAGTTGATTGTTTTGTTGTCCACTTTAAATGTTTGGAGATTTGCCATCAAAATGTCTAGGATTCAAAAGTCAGCACTGAATGCCAAAAAGTTGAGACCCCTGAGCTGAAGATGAGAACCCAGGAAATCACCCCACTACCCACCCCACTTCACCGTGAGCTCTCTCTGCACTCATGTTAAAACAGAAGAATGGATATAATTCTTATTATCCCAAATTGAGAAGCTTGTGATATTTCCTAGGAAAATTAAGCATATTGGTATTTTAAGCATTATGAACAGAGGGTTGGCAACCAGAAAAGAATATAAAGAAGGAGGGAGGCATTAACTTAAGAAGGGGAGCCGGCATTTTGATAAATGTGGCCCCATAGAGTGAACAAAAACATGGCACTTCATTTTGACAGTGTCTACACTGTCTCTTTATTTTCTTTTCTCTTTCAGTTTGTTGGCACATTCCCTGCCATCCACATTCCCTCCAGCGGAGCCCATCAGCTGAGCAGCACAAAGCCCTCTTTGTACCCTTGAAAGTGAAGTATTGATAAGCCCAAAGGAATCAGATGAGACAGGTTTCTGGTTCTTTCAGGCATCAGTGAGGTCTGGTTCTTTCAGGCATCACAACGTCTGTGGCTGGGGCTCCAGAGTCCCATATGAACTACCATATTCCATGACTTATTGGCAAATCTGCGACTGTCTTACACAGACCGAAGCCCAAAGCCTACTCCCTGATGTCAGGATTGGCCACGGTCGTGATCCCAAATTCATCACATAACCACACAACCTTTTATTTCATGCAAGCCCGTGAAAAAGTCACAAAATTCACTTACAGATCTTGGTTGTAAAGCTATTTAAAACAAAGGAAATATTTTGACTAGGAAGCCAAAAGTCGAGGAGAGTTTTAATCCTCTGCCACATCTTATCTACGGCCCCTTCTCGTTATTCTCCTAACAGACGGGGGTTTTTTTTCATTAATGCAGCTGGCAGCACTGACTTCACCTAGAGGGGAATGTAACCCAGAGCAGCCAACAAGAACTTGAAATTCTCTGGGTTTTGTCACTTGCTGTTAGAATCGCAGCCTTTTCTAAATTTAGGGTGGTGAATCATATTAAGTAGTGACCTGACTGCAAAGCTTCATCAAGTTTGTGCAAGGGTGCAATTAACAACATATCTGACTAAAGGTCAATAAGGTTTCAGAGCCTCCTCCTGGTTCGACACCACAAAAGAAAATGACACTGTGAACTGGGCTTTGTTTGCAGGACAAAATGCACATGTGTTTGCTTGCATTTTTTAGCTTCCTTTTCTAATGCTCACGGTATAGTTTATGGATTCATAGCATATGCATATGTCAACTTGTGGCTCTAAAGGATTAATTTCACTTTATCCAATGTGCTGCTAAACCTCTAAGGGAATTCGTGGTTTAGTGTGATGGGCTGACATAGCATTAATTTAATTCAGATTCTGTTTCTCATCCTGTCACAATTTAACTAATACAGCATTGTTTGTGGGAATTCGGATACGGTTATTTAATGGAAGAAAAATGACAAATAAGACATTCTTCAGCTCTCTCTGATTCCAGCCAATCCCTCATTCCTTATGTCCACAGGGCATCAAGAGCTGAGGACCCTACTTCCGTCCAGCAGCTGGCTTCCCATCTTCTCCCGGCTCCTGTTGCCTTAGTTCAGAGGTCTCCGGCTTTCCCAGGAGCATCACAGAAACCTCCTACCTGGTCTTTCTTTTGCCAGGGTCTCTCTGCTCTGCACCTGAGATTCTTTCTAATCTGATCATGTTGCTCCCTTCCTAAAAACCCTTCTTGGGTAGGTAACTTTTGCCTGAAAGATAAAATAGAAAGAAAAAAAAAAAAAGGCTTTATGGAAGTACATAGCAGTTCTGGCTTCGTGATGTTACGTGAATGAATGAATTCACCACAGTCTACTGCCTTATCCTCAGATTCATGAGCTCAGAAGTTTGATCAGTATCTCAGCATGGACTCACATTAACTAATCCCACCAGATTCCTGTAGGAACCAAAATCATCGGCATATTAATTCTCACTGAATCACATCTGCTAGACAAGCCTTAATCCTCATTTTCTGCTGGTCTACATCTTCCTCCCCCAGAAGCAGAGTTACAGGAATAATGATTTTATAATAAGGTTCTTTATGGCCATGGAGTTCCCTCAAGAGGGTGAGTTGTTTGATTATTTGGGGCCTTACGGGAATGATGGTCCTGGCTGTGACCGCCAGGCTGCCCATGTCACTGCAGGTGCAAAGCAGAACCAGAGAGCTGTTTCCCATAACACCACGTTATTGGGCTTCCATTTTCCACAGTCCAGGCTGCCCAACCATTTTCAGGTGCCACAAAACAGCCCAGTAGGCTCCCACATTCTGCACAGAATTCACACCATTTCCCTGAGATTGCATGCCTCTTGGTATTCTGCAAGAAATGCTGGAACTCTTCGATAAACTCACTGATGAGCCCAACTGGGTCCTGCTCCACTCTCTCATTCCATTATGTCCTCTCAGAAGATAGCTTTATTTCCAAGTTCTTTGGGGTCTTTTCTTGTAACTCTTTATTTTTTGTTGTTGCTGTTGTTTATTTTTGAGACAGAGACGGAGAGAGACAGAGAGAGAGAGAGAGGACAGGCAGGGGAGGAGCAGAGAGAGGGAGAGAGAGAATCCCAAGCAGACTCTGTACTGTCAGCACAGAGCTCAGCATGGGGCTCGAAACCATGAACTGTGAAATTATGACTGAGCTGAAATCAAGTGTCAGCCACTTAACCTGAACTGACTGAGCCACCCAGGTGCCCCTCCCACAGAAACTGTTTCTGGCTAATCTGAGAGAAGAGCTTACTAGGAGTATAATAGGATTACTTACAGCATCAAACGGCGAAACTGAAAAACCAGGTTTCAGAAAGGATATGAAACCAGAGCAGAGCTGAAGACCTAGAAGAGCAGGGCCATCTCTTCAGGGAGACACCGTGAGGGTGGGTCAGCCCAGACACTTCCTATCTGCCCAAGATTCAAATGCCCACATCCCACACTTCAGCTTAAGAAAGGGAAGGCTCCTTTCCCAAACATCTCCAAGATTCCAAGACCGTCCAGAATGAGACAGGGACCACTTCTCAAAAGAAAGTCCATGTCCCAGAACTAAACATCACAGTGAAGGACGTGGGGAGCAAGACTGATCGAATAGGATAAACTGTGGATCCAAAGTACGAAGTTGAACTTAAAGACTCAGCAGAAATGCTCAAGTGCACAAGTAACTTGACAGTTGAAAGAGGAAGTGTCTAGGAAGGCAGCACCCTATCTAGAAAGGAAATGGGAGAGATGAGAGGAGGGAAGAAAATGAAATTCTGAGTGCATGTGAGTGATTTATGGAAATCGTACATGATAGTAAGAAAAGTAGAAGAATGCATAATATGTAAATAATTTCAATAATTTAAAATGTTGAAGATTGAGGGGCGCCTGGGTGGCTCAGTCGGTTAAGCGTCCGACTTAGGCTCAGGTCATGATCTCGTGGTCCGTGAGTTCGAGCCCCTCGAGCTGTGCTGACAGCTCAGAGCCTGGAGCCTGTTTCAGATTCTGTCTCCCTTTCTCTCTGACCCTCCCCCATTCATGCTCTGTCTCTCTCTGTCCCAAAAATAAACATTAAAAAAATTTTTTTTAAATAAATAAAATTTGAAGATTGAGTGGATTTCAAAGAACAGAGTCTTGGGGGTGCCTGGGTGGCCCAATCGGTTAAGCACCTGACTCATCATTTTGGCTCAGGTCATGATCTTGTGGTTTGTGGGTTTGAACCCCATGTCAGGCTCTGAGCTGACAGCAAGGAACCTGCTTGGGATTCTCTCTCTCCCTCTCTATGCCCCTCCTCTGCTCATGCTCTTGCTCTCGCTCTTGCAAATAAATAAATTTAGGGGCAGAAAAAGAACAGAGCCTTATGCGAATTCAAGGAGTTAATATTTACAGTTGTGTTTTAAGTCCCAGCTCTGCATGAATGACTCCACAACACAAAATTCTGGCCTGCCTGCTCCCCCAGCTGCTAGCTTTCCCCGCTTCAGCAATACCATCCATTTTTTGTTCCCTCAAACACCAGCTCCCTCACCTCAGAGCCTTTGCACATGAGGTTCCTTCTGCTAGAGTCTTCTTCACTTCCTGTCTTAGTTAGGGGTCTCCAGACATGCTGAACCAAAAGGAGATATATATGCATCTACATCTCCGTTTACTACCATTAGTCTCCCCCACTGAAATGTAAGCTTTATGAGGTTAGACTGTTTTCCTTGTCACCCTGCCCCTAGTGCCCAGCATAGTGCCTGCCCATCAGAGGCACTCGGTACTTCTATATTGAATGAATTAATGAAGAATTTATTTTTATTTATTTTTTTATTTTATTTATTTTAAAAAAAAAAATTTTTTTTTAACGTTTATTTGTTTTTGAGACAGAGAGAGACAGAGTATGAATGGGGGAGGGACAGAGAGAGAGGGAGACACAGAATCAGAAGCAGGCTCCAGGCTCTGAGCCATCAGCCCAGAGCCCGACGCGGGGCTCGAACTCACGGACCCTGAGATCGTGACCTGAGCTGAAGTCAGAGGCTTAACCGACTGAGCCACCCAGGCGCCCCATGAAGAATTTTTTTAAATACTATTGAGGTTTGTGATCATGGCACATTAAACATTTCCAAAGGTTAAAACAGCCACAGACATCAGCAGAAGCCTTTGCCCACTCCCTACCATTATCCCAACACAATACAAAGAGCATCGTATAAAATGTTTTTCCAGAAGTTTAATACAAAGTGCCTCGTGAGACTGTGCCCATCTTAACCAGAAAATTTGGCCTAGCTTTCTCTTTGCTTTTCTTCCAATTCCAAGGATAATAAAGTTAAGAAGAGCCATTCTGGGTACAAAGTACCTCCTTCCGTGAGCAGACATCACGGGAGTCTGCAGGCAGAGATTCTGTGACAGATTGAAACTCTCAAGAAAACCTCTTCAAACATGTGGAATGGAGAATGCTATTACCCCGGGAATCATCTAAATACATACAGTTTTTCACGGATAATGAATTTGTTAAGCATGCTTAGAATATTCTCCGTTCTTAAATAGCTCTGAATAATTGCAATATTCATAAATTACTAGACATTAGCAGACTAAGCAGGTGCACTGCAATCAAATTAATTCATTAACCCTTTTCAGAACTCTGATCTCAGGAAGACTGAATTGATATATCCACAAATATAAATCAAAAAACTTAATAAGTTACCTTCCTGAACAAAATACCACCAGCTTTCTTTTTTCTCATCATGATTTAGTTTGATGAGACAAAAGACACTATGAAAAAGAAATGAACAGGCAAATGTGGACACATCGCATCGTTGGAAAACCATTATTCCTGTTGCTGTCTTCCACATATCCCTGCAGCCTGTCCTTGACTTTCTCAGCACAAGTTTTTTCAGCCTCTCCATTTTCTCCTGCTGTCTTTGCCCAACTTCTCCTCTAGATTTTTAGATAATGATAAGGCAAGATCATAAGTCTAGACAGGAGATTGCTTTTGTGTTATATTGGAAAGAGAGTACATTTGAAAACTTATCTTGAACATTGTCTTCAATAATAAGATGCTTAATATGCACTGTAACAGTCATTTGAAAACATAGATACTTCAGACACAGATGAGGCAATGAACAAAATATATGTACAGACACGGATGGTCAAGCGCTTTTGCAACATGAGATACCAAAGAAATAAAAGGCATCTCTGTCAGGGATGGGGGTACCAGTGATCACACTGGGAATACTAGAAATCCAAAGCAATATATGAGACCATTCCTCATTGCATACACAAATTGATTTCTAAACTCAGGAATGTCTAGGTCAGTGGAAATGGACATGGGGGTTTGGTGGGGGCATGATGAGCAGTGAAGTCCAAGGAATTTGTTTTTAATTTTTTTAAAGATTTTATTCTTAAGTAAACTTCACACCCATTGTGGGACTCAAACTTACAACCCTGAGATCAAGAGTCACATGTTCCACTGACTGAGGCTACTGGGCACCCCAAGTCCAGGGAATTTTTAGACCAGGAGATCAGGAGAGAGCTAGAAATGAGAACTAGAGGGAGGGAAAAAGAGCCTCAAAGTAAGAGGTCACAAATAAGGACAACTGATGTGACGGCTGGGCCTTGCACACTTAGCTGCAGAGAAAGGGGGAAAAAAAAAACATTGCTATGATGATCAGAAAGGTAAGTATAAAGAATTCAGATGCAGAGTGTCTCGAACGCCAACACTTTAGGTGAGGTCTAATGAGCAACAGCAAATCAGCCCAGGGAGTAATGGAAATACTGTCAGGGAAGTCAACAATGGAATCACTAAAAGATCCTTTACTCTGTCTCTTATTACTTTTTGACTCAGAAAAAAAGCCTTAGAAGTAGCCACTGACTTAGGACCACAGTGAACCAATAAAAAAACAAAAACAAACAAAAAAAAAAATGTGGGTTTTGCTAGCATTTGTGGAGTACAGATTGCAGCCCAGGGAAGTGGGATGCGGTCTAGTAAAACAAATATTTACCGCTAAATTATTTGTGCTTATTTTCAAGGGCAATTACATATTTTATGCATGCTTTCAAGGGATTCAGATTATCCTCATTTGATACATGGTGGTGATGAACTGTATCTAAAGATTTACTCAAGTGATTTCTAAATGCTGGAATGTCAAGGGAACAGCCGTCTTGAAGAAGCAGCTCACCCTGGAGAGGTTGCATGGCACCATGGGTTAGGACCCTCCTCCAAGAGCCTTCAGAACAATAAACCATGATGGTCTAATGCAAACCAGAAATTCGCAAGTGCAGGCTTTCCACAGTTTACACACACTCCATTCCCAGCTGGAAAGCTAGCATTTCAAGTCACAGTGGATAGTTCCAGTTGGAAAAGCCTCAGCTCTGAGCAGCAAGGAAAAGGGAGGGAGGCTCTAAAATGACACTGTGAAGACAATGAAAGGAATTGGACAAGGCAGCATGAATAAAAACAATTGATATTTAAGCTCTCTTTGCCCAGATGTGAAAATCAGATTTCTTTCATTAAATGTTGGATTAGAAAGATGAGTAAAGGGGCGCCTGGGTGGCGCAGTCGGTTAAGCGTCCGACTTCAGCCAGGTCACGATCTCGCGGTCCGTGAGTTCGAGCCCCGCGTCGGGCTCTGGGCTGATGGCTCGGAGCCTGGAGCCTGTTTCCGATTCTGTGTCTCCCTCTCTCTCTGTCCCTCCCCCGTTCATGCTCTGTCTCTCTCTGTCCCAAAAATAAATAAAAAACGTTGAAAAAAAAAAATTAAAAAAAAAAAAAAAAAAAAAAAAGAAAGATGAGTAAAGAGCAAAGCACAGCTAGAGCTAAAATTTGAATGTAGTTGTCTAGGGTTCACTCCTAAAGAGGCTGAAATATCTGAAAAGACAGGCATTATTATTTGTTTTTTCCCATAGAATCATCAATCTAGACAGACCGCTTGCTTTCTCAGGAGAGAAATAAAATTTTATTTCCCAAAAGAATGGCAGAAATGTTTCAATCATTAGTATGGTGGTAAGAGCTATATCCTTCAGTCGCTGCATGTTTCCATGCAGTATATGTGCATATTTAATTACAAAGGCTGACAATGAATGCTTATTAGATGGGACCCATGTGCTTTCTGTGTATATTCTAATCCTCCCAAGTACTCAGAGAGGGTGGTACTCTTATTGCCTGCATTCTACAAAATGAGACACTGAAGCAACTTTGTCACTGGTAACCACTGGATAGGGGCAGAGCTGGGATTTGAACCCAGACAGTCTAATTCTCAACCTCGGCAATAGGTGTCTTTCAGGGAGCGTTTCAAGTAGCTTCTTCTTCTTTTTTTTTTAATGTTTTATTTATTTTTGGGACAGAGAGAGACATGGCATGAGCTGGGGAGGAGCATAGAGAGGGGGAGACACAGAATCCAAAGCAGGCTCCTGGATCTGAGCTGTCAGCACAGACCCTGACGCGGGGCTCAAACCCACAAACCATGAGATCATGACCTGAGCCCAAGTTGGACACTTAACCAACTGAGCCACCCAGGCGCCCCTCAAATAGCTTTTTTATGATGCTAATGATAGTATTAGTTCAGGAGTAGAAATTACCTACATTAAATGGCAAGTAAAAAAAATTTTTTTTGACTACTTGTGTACTGTGAATTCAGTGTAGTTACCCTAAGAGTTGTAATAAGTAGGGGCGTCTGGGTGGCTCAGTCAGTTAAGTGTCCAACTCTTGATTTGGGCTCAGGTTATGATCTCCCGGTTCATGAGTTCGTGTTCCATTTTGGGCTCTGTGCTGACAGCATAGAGCCTGCTTGAGATTCTCTCTCTCTCTCTCTCTCTCTCTCTCTCTCCCTTTCTTTCTGCCCCTCACACCCCCCCCCACCACTCTCTCTTTTTCTCTCTCAAAATAAATAAACTTTAAAAAAACTTCAAAAATTAAAAAAAGGAGTTGAAATAAGTAGGAAGTGTCAAGAAGGCTCAATACAACAAATTGTTAGATTGTTCATCTCTTAAATGAAATCAATGCCCACATATCCTAAAGTTTAAGATTATCTGGTAATGGTTTAGGGCTGGCCTCAGGCAGACCACGTAAGGAAATGTGCACACGTCCTGGTCACAGCAATGGTTGATTAGCCTTCTCTCCACCTTCAGCTCAATCTCCACTAAAGTCCTTCGGTTCAGTCAAACAACAAGCTTTTAGCAGAAGGTAAAGTCAATGGTCACTCTTTTTTTAAATGACTAAATATTCACCAATGTCAAAAGCTGGAAAGAACAATTAGATATTTATTAGTCAGGATCCTGTTTTTATTTATTTTCCTGATTATTTCAAGGGGCTCTATCTTGTAAATGCACTGACACGTATGAGTTTTCAAATTTATTACTTAGATTATTTGTCACAGTAGGTACCTAAATTCAGGTAGCACCTACAAGTTATCAGCTTGTATATAATCAAGTTACTGATTTTCCCTAACCTGTTCAATTATTTTTGTTTTATTTTTTTAGAGGGAGTGGGTGAGGGGCAGAGGGAGAGAGAGAATCCTAAGTAGGCTCCACGCTCAGCACAGAGCTTGACACGGGGCTTAATCCCGAGACCCTGGGATCATGACCTGAGCCAAAATCAAGTCAGACGCTCAATTGACAGAGCTACCCAGGCACCCCAGATGTTCAATGCTTTTTAAAACAAAACAATAAACTTTTCTGAAATTATCTGCATTTACCAACTGTCCCTCTGCTTTTTGAAATGGTTTCTGTAACAATGCAAAGTAAAAATCTAGTATCAGTAAACATTTTTTAAAAAGGAGAGAGCAGGGGCGCCTGGGTGGCTCAGTCGGTTAAGTGTCCGACTTTGGCTCAGGTCATGATCTCGCAGTTCGTGAGTTTGAGTCCCGCAAGGGACTCTGTGCTGACAGCTCAGAGCCTGGAACCTGCTTCGGATTCTGTGTCTCCCTCTCTCTCTCTGCCCCTCCCCGTTCTCTCTCTCTCTCTCTCAAAATAAATAAACATTAAAAAAATTAAAAAAAAAAAAAAAGGAGAGAGCATCCATATTAATTTGTATTAGTTAATGTTTCAGGCTCTCGTCACTCTGGCCAACCAACAGAAATGTCTATTGCCTACAAAACTTCATCCCGTCAGAGAAAATCAGGCCTAGAATGGGAAAAAAATTCATCTTTAGGAAATAAATTCTTAGTAGTCTCCATGTGGGGAAAAAAAGCCTATATCTATGTTTAGAACTCAGTGAAAAAGCAAACAAGTGCAAATCTTGTCAACCTATCAAAATGTCAGAATCCAAAATTTTAGACATATAAAACTACACACATCATTTTGAGCTTCTTGGCTTTCCACTGCCCAGCAAGGTCTGACTGATCCTGGTCCAGAGACTTGACAGTGATGTAAAGGTAAATATTCCTATAAATCAGCAGTAAACAGAATTACATCTTCTCCCTGCAGCCAGGACTTGTCTTTTTTTCCCCCAAGGTTCTAGGACAACCTGAGGACACAACTGTAACTCACACTTAGATTTCCTCTCTGAAAGTGAGTTCACTTAAAGTAATTACGTGTACCCGGCTTTAAGGAAAGCTAACACATAAAAACAGGCACCTGGGTGGCTCAGTCGGTTAAGCATCTGACTTTTGATTTCAGCTCAGGTCATAATCTCACCAGTCATGAGGTCGAGCCCCTCACTGCGCTCTGAGCTGACAGTGCAGAGCCTGCTTGGGATTCTCTTTCTGCCTTTCTCTCTCTGCCCCTCCCCGCTTGCACTCTCTCTCACTCTCAAAATAAATAAATAAAAATAAATGTTTAAAAAAAAAGAATAATTCACTTCAGGAATGATAGTTTGCAGTTCAAGATAAGAAGTATCTCTAGCTGGAGTGCCTGGGTGGCTCAGTGGGTTGAGCATCCCACTTTGGCTCTGGTCATGATCTCGCAGTTTGTGAGTTCGAGCCACCCATCGGGCTCTGTGCTGACAGCTCAGAGCCTGAAGCCTACTTCACATTCTGTGTGTCTTTCTCTCTGCTCCTTCCCTGCTCTCATGCTCTCTCTCTCAAAAATAAATAAAGATTAAAAAAAAAATTTTTTTTTAGTTAAAAATAAGAAGTATCTCTAGCTTACATTTGTAAAATTTTACATCGGTTATAACAAGTTTGTCTGCTCTGACAATGCATTCTCTCCTACTCTTAGGAAATTAGAAAACCTAAAATACAACCTAAACTTTTAAATATACAACTGATCTCAAAAGGGAATTACCAAAAGGAAGTTACTCAACACTAGACTGGTAAGCATGCAAGCTGAGGGCCTCAGTGGTCCAGAGGGCCTCCTGGCTGGGACTGGAGTTACAGTGTCCACCCAGAAACACAAGACATTTTTTTTTTAATCCCATAATAGGGCAGAGGCTAGAACTGAATCTCCTACAAAACAAGAACTCCGGAAGGGCAGCTTCTTACCAGTCCGGGCAGTAATGGCATATCATCTACAGGGCTTTTAGGAATAGGAGGAAGAGAAAGTTCATGTGAGGAAACAGAAAAATCCCAAACCTGTGACATAGGTGGATGCAGGGTTAAAATTTATACTAGCTGTGTGATAAAGAGATAGCAAGCTGAGACATTCACTGAAAAACAGGTCCTGGTGCATTGAAACCCTGAGACTTCCAGTAGAAACAAATACAAAATACCTTGTAGAGAAACTTTCACAGCCAAAGGCACAGGAAACCCATGTAAAGACACCCCTGCTGAAGATGAGTTCACAGTGAAAAACTCAACCAACACTTGGAAATGATTTGCAGGGAGGGAAAACCAACAGGCATAACAAGCAGGGTCAGTTAGGAACCCTAGAGCTAGGGAACAGAAGAGAGAACAGGCTGAAACAGACATAAAATAACAGCATTAAAATTATTATAAAATGCCATAAACTTAGAAACCAATAACTGAAAGATAGGTGAAAATATGCATTTGGACATTTAAACACATGCTTCCAAATCATTCATAATCAATGAAGACATTTTTAATACTTGGAACTGAATAGTAATGAAAATATAACACAAAATCTATGAGAAGTAGCCTAAGTATTCTTTCAAAGGAAATGTGTATGCCTTTCGATGCACATGGTAGGAAAGAAAAAAGAGTTAGGAGCCCAGTGACTCTAGAAGTGAGAAGAGCAATGGAGTTGGCCTAAAGGAAAGATCAAATATAAAAGCAGAACTTAATAGAAGAGAAAACAAAGACATTTTTCATAATTGATCAGTAAAACAGAAAACTGATTCTTTGAGGAAGAAAACACATAAAGGAAATATAAAGCTCTGGAAGACTGAGCAGGGGAAAAAAAGAAAAAGAAATAGGAAAAATACTGGAAATAAAGAAGGTATATGATCAGATAAAGTGGAGTTTTTCTTAAGTTTATGAAAATATTATATAAAGTTTTATGCCAATAAATGTAAAGTGAATGAAAATTCTAGGAAAATTTAAATGACCAGCATTGACTAGTGAAAAACATGGGAAACTAGCAAAATCATATCTAAAATTTCAAAGTGATCGGTTAAGATCTAACCACACACATGAAAAAAGCTTCAAAGGGTTTTCAGGCATCCTTTACCTAATCTTCAGATAGTAGATAATTCATATTCTATACAAATTATTAAGAGAAAGGTCCATTAGTCATTTTATGAAGCTAATATAACCTTAATGCTAAAATGAGCTAAACTACTGTATGAAAAAAAATTACTAATCTCACTCACAATATAAATATAAAATCCTAGACAAAATACTAGCAAAGTAAACCCAATTGTGTGTGTATATTAAATTATGACCACTTAGGGTTTATCCTAGATATACAAAGATAACTCAATTATTGGTAATCTATTGATTTAACTCACCTTTATTTCCTTTATTTTTTTTTAAGTTTATACATTTTGAGAGAGACAGAGAGAGTGAGCAGGGGAGGGGAAGAAAGAGAGGGAAAGAGAGAATCCCAAGCAGGCTCCACACTGACAGACATGGGGTTCGAACTCACAAAATGCGGTATTATGACCGGAGTCAAAACCAAGAGTCAGATGCTTAACCGACTGAGCCACCCAGGGGCCCCTATAACTCATCTTTTAAAGAAGAAAAGCCATAAATTCATCCCAATACATCCAAAAAAAAAAAAAAAGACATCCAATAAGTTTTGATACTGGTTCATGATTAAAAAGCAAACATACTCTTAGCAGTCTAGAAATAGAAAGAAATAATCTTAATCTAAAACATGGTGTTTCATTACAGTGAATATCATACTTAATTGTGAAGTATTAGAGACAAATTATCTGTTTTCTTTTCAGCTTATCATATTGGTGCTTTTAGCTTAGTGCAATAAAAAATTAAGGATTAGAAAGAAAAAAATAAAACCATCATTATTTTCCAACAATTTAATTAAACCAAGAAATAAAAGAAAATACACAGCAAATAACTGGGACTTACGTGAGTTCGACAAAGTGGTTTGATTAAAAAATATGTTAAAATTATTAACAATCTTACAGGCAACAGCTAAGGAGAAAATTTTAATTTTTAAAAAAGTATCCAGTCACAGAAAGAACAAAAAAAATTAAGTGATCACAAATATACACAAAAGATGTTCAAGATTTTACAGGACATTTTAACACTATTGAGTGACATTTAAAAAAAACAAACGAAGTAAATGGAGAAATATATAACGGTGGTGGAAAGGGGACTCAATATCGTTAAGATATCATTTTTCTCATATTTATCTATAAATTTTAACACAATTCCTATAATATTGTCACCCGCCGTTTTACAGAATTTGACAAGTTAATGAGAGTAGTAAGGAGAAGGGAGGAGCCAAGAACAGTCACAACCATTTGACAGCTAAGAAGATGTGCAAGTATGAAAACAAAGTTATATTAACTTGAAGAAAATGTGGTATGTGTCCAAAAAACGAGGAAATAGGCCAATGAAATAGAAGAGAAAGCCCAGGCAGGAAAAACAACAACAACAAAAACCCCCATATGTATATGAGGTGTCATTACAAGTCAGTGGAAAAGGATCAAGTATACAATGCATGTGACTGCAGTTGTCTATAGGCAAAGCACAAACAAACAAACAAAAAGTACAACATATTCTAACCTCACTTCATAAACAGATTAAAAACCCAAATGAGAATACTAGGACTTCGAAAGAGAAAAATAGAGACAGAGTATTTTTTGTGAACATAAGGAAATGAGTTGTTTCTGAAAGAAAATGCCAATGGAACCAATCAAGGAAAAATGTTGATTCTTTTTTTTCTATTAAATTAAATTTGATTATATCGGAAATTTAAGTTTTCATGACATAAGGTATGGCAAACTTAAAAAAAATTTTTAAATAAAATAAGATAGAGCAAAGTAAGTTAAAACACAAACCACATACTTGGAAAGAGCTGTTTGTCACATATGAATTAAAACATAGGTATAATTCTTATAAATCAGTAATAAAAATACAAAGAGTACTGTAACAAAATTAGTAAAGGACATGAACAGGCAATTCACACAGAGAAAACTGAAACATGGAAAATTTGTCAGTCATGGGAACTATCAAGGAAATGCACATTGATGTGAGATATCATTTCAGAAAAACAAGACATCTAAAATACTAATTTTTGAGGAGAAAGTGGAGAAACTGGAACTTTCCTATGTAGAACCTATAAATACCTTCATGAGCAATTTGTCAATAAATATCTAGCAAAGCTGAAGAGGCACATCCCTTTGGCCCAGAATTTTACTTCTAGATGCACCTTCAGAAAAAAAGAAAAATCCAACATAGGCCCAAGAAGAGACGTATAGGATGTCCATTGAACCCTTATTTGAACAGCAAAAACTCAGAAGCAAGTTCAAAGTTTGTCACTGAGGAAATGGAGAATTACATGCAATGGGACAGGAAAGTAGCTTAAATGAATAAACTACCTGTTAATGTTTCAACATGGCTAACTCCCAGAATCAGTGTTCTGTGAAAGCTGATTGCAAAAAGATTTAAAGCTATTTTATTTACGTAAATATGTAAAAGTTGCAAAACAATACTATAATTGTTGAAGGATACATACATACAGAATAAATACAAAAGTACAGATGGGAGAGATATAGACCAATTTTAGGATAGTGGTTAACTGTGGAGGAAAGTAAAGGAAAGGAGAAGGAGCCATCAACTGCAGTTGTTTTTTTTTTTTTTTTTTCTAAAAAAGAAAAAAGAAGGGGCTCCTGGGTGGCTTAGTTGGTTAAGCGGCTGACTTTAGCTCAGGTCATGATCTTGAGGTCTGTGAGTTCGAGCCCCACATCCGGGCTCTGTGCTGACAGCTCAGAGCCTGGAGCCTGCTTCAGATTCTGTGTCTCCCTCTCTCTCTGCCCCTCCCCCACTTGTGCTCTGTCTCTCTCTCTCTCTCTCTCTCTCTCTCTCAAAAATAATAAACATTAAAAAAAATTTTTTTAAAGAGGAAAACTAGACAAATGTAACGAATTTTTATTTTATTTTTTTAATGTTTATTTTTGAGAGAGAGAGAGAGAGAGAGAGACAGAGTGTGAGTGGGGGAGGAGCAGAGAGAGGGAGACACAGAGTCCAAAGCAGCCTCTGGGCTCTGAGATGTCAGCACAGAGCCCCATGCAGGGCCTGAGCCCACGAACCGTGAGATCATGACCTGAGCCGAAGTCAGACGTTCAACCAGCTGAGCCACCCAGGCGCCCCAAATGTAACTAATTTTTAAATCTAGTGGTTGGTACATGGGAATCTCTTAGGTTATTCTCTGTATTTTTCAATTTCATAACTTTTAAAAATTAATAAATAAAATCAACAAATCACTACATATCCATGATCTCATTTTGATAGACCCTCGCAAATAAGACTGTATGGTGTTTATTTTATGGATGAGAATACGGGTTCCTCAAGGTCAAATCCCTTACCAACCATCACGAAGCAAGAAAGGAGAGAAGCGGGAACTCCAACTTAAGTCACCTGCACCAAGATGCCCCTCTAAAAATTCCTTATCTTGCAAAATGATAATCCAGACTCCTGTAAAGATCAAGTTATATCACTGCATTGAATATTTACTCTGATTTACCAAAATCTGACAATCAACTTTTTAAGAACACATTGATTTTTTTTTTTCAATCAATCAATCAATTTTTTTCAATCAATGCCTACCTGAATTCAGAGGTTGACACTGTACGGCTGACAAAAATGTGCCTGTAACAGTGCCACTGTCTGGTCCCAGTGGCATTTCCATTGGAGGGTCTGGGACCCTCAGCAACTGTGGTTCTAGAAGGATTTTTTCCCCTGCCCAGTATCTTTCCAAAGTCAAAGGCTCTGGGGCAGAAGAAAGCCACCAACAAACTCTTATCTGCATGGCCTTGAGCCATCATGAGATTGTTGAAGAAAATCTGTGACTTGGCATCCCTACTGACTTACAAACTCAGTTTAAAAATATATGTTACAACAGTAGAGCAGCTGTTATTTCTTCTTCCCTTGCCAACTGATTATGTATAGCAAGGTTTGTCATTTTTCCATTATTCACGACTCTTGGGTTATCAGTCTTCTGAACAAATGATAACATGCTTTATTAGAAGACAAACTGTTTGAAGACGGAGTTGGAAAATAAGTTATTCAGGGCAACTGAGAAGGGTTTTTGTGCATCAGATGGTTTTAATTAAAGGAATCATATCAAATCTGCTTCTAGTTACAGAGGCGAGACATCTCCCAGGGTCTAAGATTAAAGCCTTTGTTAGTCTTTTTCACCAAAACTCTACCTGGGTCTTCTGAAGTTTTCTATTTTCCTGTTAAACGCCAGAGAAGCTTTGGTATACAATCATGGAAAAGGCTAGTGCCAGTGACTTACAACAAAAAGAGAAAGAGGGAGGGAGGGGGAGGGAGGGAGGGAGAGAGAGAGAGAGAGAGAGAGAGAGAGAGATAACAGGGTTTTCGTTCTTTTTTTCTGTTTGTCTCTGATTTGTTTGTTCTGTTTATGCAAAATTCTCATTATCTTGAGTTTCTTAGCACAGAAGATGTACGTAAGAACCTGTTGCCCCCCCCAACAGTAGCTGTCTCTTTCTCTAGCAGAGAGTACTTCTCTCCACTCTTACTCCTATCACCCAATGCTCTCGGCACCCTGTGGTTTATGGCGCGACCCTTTCAGTGTCCCAGAAAGGTGTTTAGGATGCTCTGTCATTTTTATGAAGATGATGGGCCTCCCAGTTCACAATTTTTGTCTACCTAAGAACCTTGATTTCACCAACCATGAAGTCCCTCGTGGATGTGGACGAGGGCTCTGCTCCCCCTGTCAAGTTGCTGGCTTTTCCCAAGTTCCTTTAAAATAATATTTGAGAGACAGGTTTTTACATACAATAATTCTTAGTCAACTGTTTTACTTCTGCCCAACACTGCATTTGACTCAGAGCTGTACTGGTTCCCTTTAAATTTCAAATTTGAATACACCTGGACTACCCCTTACAAAAAAATACACTTTAGCCACATCTCTATTATCCCAGAGACAGAGAAATGAGCTCATAAGGATACATTTACATCAAAAAGTAATCCCCAAACTTCATTCTTAAGTCTAGCCACCAAAGCAGGTATGGGATATTCTGATAGTAAAACTGGTTTGTTAAATGTTTGTCTCTTTCTCATTTCTGATCTTCTCTAGCTCCCTTAGGTAGATGGAAATTTTCCATGAAATCTTTCTGGAAACAGTTTCCAAAACCACTGGACACAGTCCCTTAAACTTTCAAAGGGTGGGGCACTTGAGTGGCTCAGTGGGTTAAGCGTCTGACTTCGGCTCAGGTCATGATCTCACCGTTCCTGAGTTCAAACCCTGCATCTGGCTCTGTGCTGATGGGCTGGAAGCCTGGAGCCGGCTTTGGATTCTGTGTCTCATTCTCTCTATGCCCCTCCTCTGTGCTCTGTCTCTCAAAAATAAAAAATAAATGTAAAAAAAATTTTTTATTAAAAAAAATAAACCTTCGACGGGAAAAAAATGGAGAAACTTATCCCACAGGACCATCAGCAGTGCTGCCTGGATAAACCACCTTGACGTCTGGGTCCCATTCTGAATAAGCAGGGCCATGGCCCGACCGTGGACTTGGAATGAAGACAGAACAGTCTTATGTATTTCTTGTTTCCCCCAGCAATGATCACGGTGCCCAGCAGATAGCAGAGTCTCAATAAATGAGTGTGAAGTCTACAAAAATACCTTCTCCCTCTAACTGACTTATCAGTTCAGGTACAATATCCTCTGAGATTCATCCATTTTATTTGTTCATTCAACAAACATTTATTGAGCACAACGTGAGCCCTGGGGTGCAGCAGAAACAACAACAGCTATTCTGCCTCAGGGAGCTCGCATTTTAGTGGAGGGAGTGAGGCAATTAATAAAATAAAGAAGTCAAATGCACAGTATTTAGATATCATTAAGTCATGTGGGGAAAAATCAGTCAAGGAGCAGAGACAGGTGGTTTTGTGGATTATCCCAGTTATACATATAGTAGTCAGGGGAGGCCTCCCTGAGAAGGTGCCATATCTGAGCAAAGAGGTTTTCAGGCAAAGGGACAATAAATGCAAGGTCCTGCTGAAGGGCAAGGGTGCCATATGGCTAGAGCAGATTGAAGGAAGGGGTACTCCCTGCAGGCACTGCTTCCTGGGGGCAGGTGCACCCCCTCAGAGGGCCCCTGAACCGCCCACCCAAGTCCAGGGGAATCATTTTCTAAACTTGGAAAGAAATCTGTGCTCTCCTTTGCTGCTCCTACACCTGCAAATTCTCTCTCATCTCTGGGCTTTAACATTTTAAGAACAAAACCCGGAAAGACTTACCCTCCTGGCCCCATACCCTCCCATGTACCTCCTCCGAGAGGATGTGACTTATAGTACCTGCCTGAACTGGGGGATGGGGAGGCAGAGGGATCTGAACTTAAAGTCTTGGGTTAGGATAGAAAAAAAAATGGCTTCTTTTGAGGAAATAAAATAGTCCAAGGACTAGTCCTTGCCCTTCTGAAACTTACACTATAATTGAGATGACAAAACACACACACGCAACTGTACATATTAAACATGAAATTCAAGACATTACATTAATTCTAGCTGAAGTTATTAAGAAAACAAGCCATGAGAAGTAGAATTTAGGGGCGGCTGGGTGGCTCAGTCGGTTAAGCCTCCAACTCTCGGTTTGGCTCAGTTGGCTCATGATCTCACAGTTGGTGAAATTGAGCCCCATGTTGGGCTCTGTGCTGACAGTGCTGAGCCTGCTTGGGATTCTTTCTCTCCCTCTCTTTCTCTCTCAAAATAAATACACTAAAAAAAATAAATAACTTTTTAAAGTTGAATTTAAGCTTCAACTTAATGTATTGAAGAGTCAATACATTTTTATTTTAAGCGAAACTTGTCACTTTTAGCAGGAGAGGAAATTACAACATTCCCTAAAAGCTTTGACATCTGAATGCCCCAGTGATTCTACCTGTAGTAATGGATCTTCATGATATGTTCAGAGATATAGGAACAAGGGTGTCCACACCTATCTGTAAAGTGGAATATTATGTTGCCGATCAAAATGCACATGTAAGAATACATATGTTGACTTAGAAAACCATCCATCAAAAAAAAAAAAGAATTAGACAAGTAATTTCACAGCATGAGTCATCCCAGTTTTAAAAAGTATATACAGGTGGATGTGCCCATGCCCTTGCCTACTGAAAAGTCTAAAAGGATGTTTGCTCCAAATGTTGCTGAAGGTTATGGTAGGTAACGGTCCCCTCCTGCCCTGGGGCGGGGGGCGGGTACACGTCTCTGCCATAGTAATGTTGGGCTTGACCAAGTGACTTGCGCTGAGCAACGGAATGTGAGCACATGTGTCATCTAAGCTAATGTTTTCAACATGACAGTGTGGTTTGAGCTCAGCCTCTTACTCTTCCCCTCTGCTGTGAGGACAGGGATGTTCCAGAACAGGGTTGCTTCCTTAACCTGAGATCCAGAATGAGATGACACGTGGAGCACATCCCAGCACCTGGAGCACAGGACAGCTGAGCTGTAACGTGAGGGAAAAATAAATGTTTCTTGTGTAAGCCACCACTATTGTGTGTCATCTGTGACCAGGGCAAACCTGAGAAATACAGTAGCTATCGCTAGGTGGTTTTTATTTTCATTGAAACTACAGGGGATTTTTACTTTTTAAAAAACGCATATATTTTTTAATGTCTGAAATTTTAACAGTGGGTATGGTATATACCTTTATTATCAGAAAAATCAATGAAGATACAAAAATGTAAAAATAAATGAATTTTTTCTTAAAATACTGACAACGTTAGAAACACCTAGGTGGCTCAGTCAGTTGAGCATCCAACTCGGTTTTGGCTCAAGTCATGATCTAACAGTTTGTGGGTTCAAGCCCTGAGTTGGGCTCTTCGCTGACAGTGCAGAGCCTGCTTGGGATTCTCTGTCTCTCTCTCTCTCTCTCTCTCTCTCTTTCTCTGCTCCTCCCCCCTCACTTTCTATCTGTCCCTCTCAAAATAAACATTTAAAAAATATATCGACAACACTAAAAAACGTTTAAAAAAAAAAAACAACTAAAAACTGAGAGGAGCCCCTAATCCCACTAGTCATAACCTCTCTTGACAGTTTTGGAAAATGAGCTTCTAGGAAGACTTTTCTAAAAATTTTTTAATAGTTAAGCTCATACTCTATATAGAGTTTGGTGGGGATTTTTTCTTTCTTATTGAACCATGTTTTCTTATGTTAACAAATCTGTACACACCATTTTTATCAGCTACATTTTACAAATGTGCCACACTTGTTTCTCCTTGGCTGAATATTTAGGTTGTAACTTGTAATTATACAAACAACTCTAATGGTCTTTTGCACATTAAGCCTTTTTCTTTCTGAAGAATTATTTCCTCAAGAGTGGGAAAAATTGGGGGCACCTGGGTGGCTCACGCGGTTGAGTGTCTGATGACGGCTCAGGTCATGATCTCGTGGTTCGTGAGTTCGAGCCCTGCATCAGGCCCTTTGCTGTTCGGTGTGGAGCCTGCTTCGGATCCTCTGTCTCCCTCTCCTCTGCCCCTCCCCCGCTTGTACTTTCTCTGTCTCTCTCAAAAATAAATGAACATTTAAAAAAAAAAAAAAGAATGGGAAAAATTTTAAGACCCAGTACCTACCATCAAATTGGTTGGTGGATTAAAATTTGACCAGAACAAAGTGAGGGGAGGGGGAGCATGAAAAAAGCACAGGCCCATGTTCAGTTGGGCCAGAGGAGAGCTTCATGCTTCTGCATAGAATAAGATGTTTCAGCTTGATGAGGTCAGCAGTGGGAAGTCATTGCAGCACTTTGCAAAAAGATTGACAGGATGAACATGACATTTTGGGAAGATCTCTCAGCCAGCCAGACCCACTGGACTAGGAGGTACAGGGGGCTGGGGGCAGGAGACCAGCTAGGAAGTTGCAACAGCGGCTTTGGTACAGGGGTGATGAGGGTCTGGATTAAGGTGGGTGCGGCAGGAATAGTAAGGACACCTGAGACACAGCAATGAACTGTGTATGGCAAGATAACGGTACCGGTTCCCTACAAGTTTATTATCAGCAGATCCAGTAAGTAAGTTTCTCCACAGCTTGGCTCTGGCAGAGGGAAGCTTTTGATTGGCCTCCTACCTGTCCGTTTGTTCTTTTAACACAAAGGGGGACCAGAGCCATGCTTCTGCTTCACATCTGATCACCTTACACACTAACCAGGAATTTTTCCGATTACCTACAGAGTAGCCTTTTTTGTTGTGTTAATGCCATAAATCAGCAGTGGTCTATAAACCCTGAAATCCCACCAAACCACTGCTATATCAGAAAATCACTCCATAAAATAACATAGCCTGAGACAGTTCACAAAACTGTTCAAAGTAGGCCCAGTCTTAGGATGGGTCTGGAGGACTCTGAGATCAGCTTGCTTTTTGTTTGTTTGTTTGTAATGTATAGTTGCCATTTGTACTGAAGATTTGGGAATTCTGATTTTGAAGGGACCCAACAAAAAAAATTGATCCTTGGGCAAAAAGAGAGAGATCGGAAGAACGTTATTGTATTTTTTCATTAAAACCTATACTACATGAAATTCTAATTTCATTCATATGCAATCATTACCCTGATGCATAAAAGAGAGATGGGACAGTTGGAGAATCAATAATGACAGCTCAGGAGGACATCTCTGGATTTCATTGCTCAGTGTGTGCCTTGAGCAGGAGGACAAAGCCAGCAGCATTTTTCTTGAAATGTATACTGAGTTCACAGATGTTATATAATCACTTTTAAATTGGCAGAATAATCTGTTCAAAATGCTTGTCTGTACAAGTTTTTAGAACTGCAATATGTCAGCCAAACATATACCAAATGAAACTTCCTTTTTAAGTATGAATATAAGTCCTTCTTGAGGTGTTGTATGACTGAGATATTGCAAACTTTCATTTGAAGCTCCAGAGGATAGAGAATTGGCATGAATAAGTGATTTTCAAATTTATCTAATAAAAATGTCAAAACAGCTGGAATACTCTTCATTTACCCATGTAAAAATAACAGCAAAAAAAAAAAAAAAAAAAAAAAAAAAAAACCCTGGCAAACTCAAAGCAATGAATTCCAATCAAAGATAATAGACCTTTGCTGTTAAATGTTCTGGTCCCCTTCCTAGAAGCCCTAACTTTATCTAAAGAGTCACAGAGATAATTCAATGAAAGCATATTTTTTAAAGTATCTTTCCTAACCTCAAAAATGTATTCTGAAGTTTCAAATCAGCCTCAGATTTCGTAAAATTATTGCTTTCTTAATGGAAAAATTATCCCACAATTTAAAAATACCTCCCATCACATTAGCTATTTATATATTTAATACATTACCTCCAACTTCATTCCTAAGAGCAAAAGCATGACTGGAATACAATGAGGAAGAGGGTCTGAGCTAAAGTCACAGAAATCTGTAAATATTTCTACAGTGAGTTCAAAGCGTAAATATTTGATTCTTAAAGAATCTTTATTACTGCTTGAAGAGTAATCTTGTCTAATAAACTTCTTCAAACAAAGAAAAACTATGTTGAGAAAAAAACTTCACTTGGTGCCACCCCCTTCCAAATAAAAAAGAAGAAGGAGGAGGAGGGGAAGGGGGAGGAGGAGGGGGAGGGGGAGGAGAAGGGGGAGGGGGAAGAGGGGGAGGAGAAGGCCGCGTTCTCTTTCCCCATCTGCCCAGCTAGTTAGGCACAGGGATGGATGGTTCAAAAGTTAACAGGGTATTTTCATTCCCAGCCACACCAAAAAATAACATCCTTGAGTGCTGTTTCAGAAATTTAGGAGCACCATTCTAACACGTCGAGTTATTTGTTGAAGAACATGTGCTAAAGCCCTAGAACTGAACCTTAAAGTCTGTCCTAAAAACTGGAGCAAATATTGGGGCCTTTCCAAGCAAAATCAATTTATGATTAAAATTTCACCAAGACCAGTCTTATATTTTGACAAGGAAAAAAACATGTTAGGTATTTTTATATGGTCAAGAATTTCCAGAAATAGCAGCTTTGGGTACATGTCAAGGGTAGGTTGGCAGCAGTCTGATCCCAAACCTCCTCCAGGGAAAATCACACAAAAACTGGAAAAGAATTCCTGAAAGTAGGCGAAGGGTCAACAATGTAATTTGTAACAAGTATCTGTTTCCTGGCCACACGTGCAGCAAAGAAATGGAGTATAGGTTTGAATCCAGAGATCCTAGATTCAAACTCTACCAGGACAAAACCCTAGAACCTTCTGACATTCTCCCTAAACTGAAGGTGCTTTGACAGGAGGAAAGAAGGATCCACCCTTCCCAAAAGAATACAGTGAGACAAGGACACTGAGCACCTCCCCATGGCCGACAATAGCAAGGCCATGAACACCTCGTCCACTTCAGTCCTTCTGCCTCTCCTCACAGGCCCTGTCCTCATCCCTCTAAGACTGTGTCTCCCATTATTACATCTCCCTCTGCTACAAAACTTAGCCCAATTCAGCACTTCTCAGGATGAGTTTGAGAGAACTCTATCCACAAGAGGTACACAAATGTTCACAGGTGCTCCTCCCCAAAATGGTTCCAAGATCCAATATTTCTGGGAAACCCAGGTTGAAACAAGGTTTAAGATGTTTGCTTTGCAGGACTTCTTAGAGCTTTCAAGATGCTAATGTGTGTTAAGGATATCTCATTTCCTAATTTCTTTTGACCACGGATGCCTCTTTGTTGTGTCGTCCTTATTAACATCTCACTAAAGAGTTGCAGTGAGTGAAATCTTTTTGGAGTCTAGCAAGAGTCTAACTATTTGACTCTTGGGCTATCTGACACAGGATGAACCCTGGAACATTAAACAATGCCTTAAATAACACCCTTACTTTTGTTCCTTTTTCCTCTCCCTCCGAGTTACCGTCTGATGGTCCTAAATTGGGGGAGGAGTTCAACTATTGCCTTTGCCTTCCCAGCCCCCATTTCCTTCCCTACAGTGGTGTTTTAACTCCAAATCAGAGGCAAAGAAGATGTCAAAAGGCTTTAAATTGCCCTCGAGGTCCTCTGTACAGTTCCTTTGCCCATAAGTCTTAGGGGTCCCTCTTGCAAGCTGTGTCCTGGGTCTCCCAAGTCTCGCACATCTCCTGAGACAAACGTGTGAGACAGAAATAGTTGGAAAGGCTGTGTTAACAGAGATAGAGATAGTAGTATGATGGCACTGACTGTCATAAAACATAAGAGGTTATTACTATTTTCGCATCATTAAATCAGCCCCTTTTATGTATCACTCTGCTCAACGAGGCACTTAATAAATACTTTTTAGTATTCTATTGTATGATTGAGCAAACTGAATCCACGCAAATTCAGTCCTGCAGTTAGTTTTCTGCCACGCAGAGATACGGAATGACATATGGCCGAAGTGGGGGAGAGGTGGGTGCAAAGCTCAGTGTTGAAGTGAGTATTTGAGTAAAGGAGACTGTGGCCCAGCAGGACTGGTTTGACAGGCTGAGATTTGCCCCAACAGGGGCCAGAGATGACATCATGGGAATCCATATCAAGGCCAGTGAGGTGAGGTTATATGGCTGAGAACACCAAACCCATCTCAAAGGCTGGGGTATGAGTGTTCATGAACAAACCAGCGCCTCCAGGTATACAAAGATGAGAGAATATTCTGGATTAGCCAGACTTGGGAACAATGGCAGGCGAAGAGGGGCAAATATGAGAAGAAAGTAAGAGGAGTTAAAAAGGCAGAGGCCCCCCTCCCCCAGGTGAGTACCCATCGGAACTTCTGCTGTCTGGAAAGACCAGGACCTTTTCCACTGAGTTAGCTGTTACTGAGAAGTGACAGCTTCCGTGGGTCCCTTTGCTTTCTAGAAAGAGTATCCCAGGCTCCATGGGTTCAACAAGGGGCAACAAAGCCTCAGCAACCCCAAAGCACCAGCTGATGCTGCCAACTATCTGGAAACACAAGAGAAACTGCATGGGGGCGGGAGAGGGGAACAAAATTAGGGGCCCAGATGACCCAACAGGAGGCTCACAGAGTGACCCAGGGAAGAAGAGAGACTGGAGGGAGGCGCTGAACCCCCATTCACACCCCCAACCAAGTTCAATTCAAAGGAGAATGATGGCAAGTAAAATGTTAATGTTGGGGCTAACATTTCCCAGATAAAATAATAATCTCTTGAAGGATGCAGTCTTCTAGGGGACATAATTAACACGAAAAAGCAGGGCTCTGGGAGGGCAACCCTCATCCTGCTGCTACCTGGTTGTGGGAACTTGAAGCAATTTCTTCTCTCAGTCCTTCAATGACCACATCTGTAAAACAGGAGGAGCAAGAGAGAGAATGAAGGCGAAGGTGCTTTGAAGCTGTAATGCACCATAGCACACAGAAGCCTGTTCCAGACCCACCATGCACGGCCTTTCCGATGGGTCTTACCTTTGACTGGCTGCAGCCATTGTCATGGAACCTAATGGAGCCCATTTCCCTCTCGCATCCCCCACAGACGCCAAAACCAGCCTGGATTTAATCAGGAGACCTAAGTTTATCCAACACACTTAGCTCATAGAAGATTGTCCATGGGACCCCAGTGCCTTCTCCTTTTCTCAGGGTAGCCACTTGCATTTTCTTGGTTGTTTTTTACTTTCTGTATGTGTCCAATTTTATTTTCAAGGACTGACCTGGATTTTAGGTTTTAATAGCCTAAATATCAAATTTTGTTAGTTCAGCTGTATGGTTAAAATGCTCTTACTCTTTTGCTCTTAATTAATGGATGCCATTCAACAATGAAGGATTCTGTTTAATCTTTTTTTTAAAATGAGATTTAAATTATTCTTTGTTTGCACATGGCCCAAGAGAGGCTTTTCTGCAGGGGAGGGGGGGGATGGTAGAAGAAGTGATACAAGTTGGTTTTCCTTAATAGAGAAAGATTCCCTATGACTGTAAAAGAGAGAGCTTCTCCACCTGGTAGTTATTTAGGACACTGATTTTTTAACCTAATCACAGGATTTTTACACTTATATTAAATTCCACTTTTGTTAGTTTTGACCCAGCAATTCAGCCTAGACATCCGTTGTTAAATTAAGCTTTTATTGTGGTTTTTTTTTTTAAGACTTTTTCAAAAAGCAAAGACTTCAAAAGCCAAGAGAGGGCCTTGTTTTCTTTCCCTAGACCCCACTGTGCCACAGTCAGAAAACAGAGTATGTAATGAATTGCTATTTATTCCATATTCAATTTGGGTAAATAGAGGGGAGGAATACCCTCAAAAGCTATCTTCTCAGCATCATATATCCAGATATAATATTATTTTGAAAATAACCCAAAGGCCAGATATGTTCTTGACCTTTTCCATGTTTTCGAGATGATAAGGACATCAAATAGAGACCAACCCCCAAATACACACCTTAGCCTGAAGACTATAAAAATTTATTAGGTGAGCCCACTTTCGGGTATTGCTAAATTCTTTAGCTGGCAGTGATCTTGGTTTCCATTAGGGACCAGCTGCCTTAACATAAAGCCCTTGAAAAGAGTTATTCCAGACCCTTAGGGCCAGGAACTGCCAAGTAATTTCAGAAGAGAATTCAGTCACTTTGGAAACAGGTTTTGACAATGGCTCTATATGCCAAAGGGCTAAGCATACAGAGGGCACCGGGTTCCCGCCCCTTGAATGATACTTGAGGTTTTGTTCACCAAACAGATGACTTCATTCTGACAACAATGCTTTTTTTTTTTTCTGAGAAGCTGCCAGTTCATACACATTATAAAATAAATTCTCTCGTTGACGCTGGAGTGGCAGGAAATACAAACATTGCTTTTTTAAAAGTGTATGAGTTGGAAAAGGTAAGCTAGAAAACAAGTAGAGTTTCTTTCAGAAAGAATTTGTGGTAATCATGGAAACCAGTCACCAATCAGCAATCACTTTATCAGCCCTACCATTGATTAAGGAGGAAGTATGAAGAATGCTTTTAACCTTAGTTCAGTCTGTGCAAGATGTTTTGAAGCATGAGTTCCCAGTAATATCTGAATCTCTTCCTTTAGCCCTCCAGGAAGCCATGTCTACTAAAGGAAGAAAAGACCCAACAGATAACCAGTTCTTCTCCAAAGGCTCACTGGTTTTTAACATCCTGTGTCTCCCATCCTCCAAGGGTTACAAGTGAACAGGTGTACAGGCAAGAAGGAGTCTTTGCACGTCATTCTTCTCCCTTCAATACAAACACTGAGGAATAAAGGGAATCAACTTCCCCCTAGATATGTTTGGCCTGAGCCCACATATGTCATGACTGTACACGCCCCTGGATGATGTAAAAATGAGTTTGCATGTGATAAAACTATGTCATTATTCCTTGCACCTTAAACCTTTGATTCCTTTCTCTACATCAGCTGTCCTCAACTTTTTTTTTTTTTTTGTAAAAGTCCAGAGAGCACATGGTCTAGGCTTTGCAGACCATATATGGTCTCTCTCCTGCTCCCCTCTCCTCCTCCCTTTTCCTCCTGCTGCCCTCACTTTATAACCCTTCCTCTATTTACACTTCTTTTTCTATTTATAACCCTTACTCTTCTATTTATAACTCTTCAAAATGTAAAACCCATTCTTAGGTTGCAGATTTGACCAACAGACCATAATTTGTTGACCCCTGCTCTATATTATGCCACAGAAGTTCTGACAGCTCAGTCTCGTAGAATGTAAGCCACTGTTTAGTCCAAGTTTCAGCCAATCAATTAAGCACACTGTCTAGTTAGTTCATACACTAAATCCATAATCTCTGGTAAATTTACCCATTTCAATAAATTCAGCCTGACCTCCTATTATATTCTGTTCTCTTTGGTTTAATACACTGAGAATTGATTCCCACACATTTGCCATACTCCTCAGGTTCCAGCTGAGAGAAATTAGCTAGGTCGTGCACTTCGGAGAATATGCTATATCTTCCCAGGCCAGATTCACACTTGTACTCCTGTACATGATGGGCTCTGACTCTAGCTGTAAGTCTAGAGACAATGAGAAGGGGGTCTTGACTGGGTTGTCTCTCACAAAACAACAGGGCTAGTTGGTCTTAAACAGAGTTTTCAAGCAAAGGAGAGAGAGATCAACTAAAACTAGGGAGGAGAAGCTCATTCAGCTAGCAAGGAAGATTCAGGGACACTTGGAAGGATTAAAAAACTTCAGCTTTTTCTGAGTCCACCCAGAGAACTCTCATTCCAAATCTCAGGGTCTCACTCCTTCCCAACCACGTCCCTAACTTTCATATAAGAAATTTGGTGAGTCTGTGTTTTTAATTGATGTAATTCTGCAATCCACACAATTAAATTTGGGATTAGTTTTCAATAATATTTGTTCCACAACTAATAAATATAATGGTCTTTTATAAAACAGCCATAGAAATTCTCTAGTTCTCTGACTGAGACTTAAGCGAAGATTTTTAACCCCTGAGTTTGTCATTTTCTTTTTGTTATTCCCCAGGGCAGACTGAAAAAGCCATCTCATCCCACAGTCCCTATAGGCATTATTGCTATAATGTAATAGTCACTTTCTCTCCCAAGGAACTTACTTTAACAGGAACTTTATCCCAAGTGACCATCATTGATAATTTAATGATTATGGCAATGTAGGCCATGAATTAAGAGTATCCCATTTTCCTTTGGAAAACAAGTCAACACTACATTCAAGACCAAGGTCATAACCAAACCAAGCCAAGAATACCAACATTTATAGTTATTTTAGTAGGACTATTCCTATTAGAAACTGTCTATCTATGGAGGGAAGGAAAGAAGGAAGGAAGGAGGAAAGAAGGAAGGAAGGAAAGAAGGAAGGGAGGGAGGGAGGAAGGAAGGAGAGAGAAGAAGGAAGGAAGGAAGGAAGGAAGGAAGGAAGGAAGGAAGGAAAGAAAGAAAGAAAGAAAGAGCGAGAGAGAGACAGGGAGGAATAAAGATGGGGAGGGAAGAAGGGAGGAAGAATAACACAAGATATTTAAACAGAGAGGGTTTAATATGCAGAACTGATTTCACAGATGTTGGAGAAATAAAAGAATAAAAGCAAGAACTTAGAACCTAGAGGTGATAACTACAACATGAATCTATAAGCTTTAGGACTAGGTGAAGAAAAAGGAAGGGGTTGGGGTTATCCAAACTTGGTAACTCAGAAAAGAGATACCCATTAAGCTGGGGCTTAGTTCTCTGAGAAAGTAGTATGTCCTACAATCTCAAAAATCAGAGAAGTCTGTGGCACTGAGAAAAGGGAAACACTTGGCTACCGATGATACCTCTGAGCAGGTAAGATATGGCTAGTTTCCAAAGTCAAGGCAACACTGACACGACCAAGTAAAAATAAGAAATTCCTTAGTCCCCAACTCATACCTTCCAGTCTCCCTCTAGTGATAGATATTAACAGAACCCGACAGGAAGCCAACTGGCCCGAGTCTGGGGAGGCTATTTGGCAGAGCTATAATCTCAGCAGCACAGAGCACAGTATAGAATTGTGGGTTTGGGACTCAGACTCAATAGGCAAATGATCAGCATAGATAGGGGTATGTTTCTCAGCTCCTTCTGTTTAAAACAGACCTGGTATCTTCCATGATGCCTTTCAATTTTTATGCCTTTCCCACTCAATAGTTTACAATTCTGTGTACCACGTGGATCTGAGTCTCGGGCAGGAGAATTACACCTACAAAGGGAAAAGTCTGCTTCTCCACTCAACTCATAAAAATGACCACAATTTAACTTGAATTTTCTTAACCCAGGTCTTTTCTTGGTGTTGGCAGATAGATCTGAACGCTCAGGTAGATCCGTTATCTCAACCATCAAAATGTGTTTTCTAAAATATATGCTAAAATGAGTTTACAGATAAATGCCACAAAAAAAGCTATAACAAAGCCAGAGAGGGGCCAAGTTCCATACAATGAGTCTTAAGGTAACCGAGAAGCATTAGTTTGCATCTATAATATATAACAGTAGTAAAAGCATATTGAGCTATATATTAGGTACTAAGTTATTTACATGCATTAATTCATTGTATCCTTCTACCCTTTGCAGTAGAAATTAACATTACCCCTTATTACAGAATATTAAGAAATTACGTTCCACTGGCTTCATCTATATATTAAAACATTATGTAAACTATAAAGAAAATATGTATACCTATAGAATAAATATATTCAGATAGATAGATAATGTCTGTATGCATATTTAACTTCCAAGACCCACCCAGATAAAGAGCCCAACAGCTTAGCGAACAATGCTGCATTGTGTAATGGGTATTAGCCACAGAAAGAGCTTGGGGCAGTTTCTTTGGTACATTTCCAGTAAAAATAGAGAGCAATGAACTTGCTCCAGATTCTGATTCCAGAACATTCAGAGGCTGGAGATAGTGGTGATCTGTCTGTGAGGCCCCTGTGTTTATCATTTCTCAGAAGCCAGCTAGTAGAGCAGGCCACCTGCCAGTATATGGTTAGCACATTTATGTCAATTGGTTTGTCAGCCAGGTACCATGGCTTTTCCTAAGTCACAGCTTCCAACTTCTGGGAACATAAAACCACAATGCGAGCCAAGATAGCAGTGAGAGACCTTCCTTGAATACCACACTAGTGGCTCTGAAAAGGTATGCAATTTGCTTTTGTGCCCTGTAACTGGCAGTCCAGAGAAGCCCAATCCCTTCTGATTTCATGTGCCTCTCTTCCAGCTCTTCAGAATCCATTTTCTATAGACAAGAGCAGAGTGACAGAGAGAATGAAGGATATCTCAGTGTTTGTTAAAAGGGACTGAAGCCAAGTTTCCTACCAAATGATTTCGGACTCCTGTCCAGTAGGCAAAGGATACATCAAATTAATTCACCTCTAAGAGTCTAGCTCTCCTCATGGAAATTTTTATTTTCTAAAAATTGAGCTAAGAGGATTTTTTTTTTCAGCTAACCAGTCATCAGATAAAATTATGTATGCCTACAAAAAGTAATGGAAAGGGGCGCTTGGGTGGCTCGGTCGGTTAAGCATCCGACTTCGGCTCAGGTCACGATTTCACACTTTGTGGGTTTGAGCCCTGCATCGTGCTCTGTGCTGACAGCTCAGAGCCTGGAGCCTGCTTCGGATTCTGTGTCTCCCTCTCTCTCTACCCCTTGCCCGCTCACACTCTGACTCTCTCTCTCTCTCTCTCTCAAAAATAAACATTAAAAAAAATTTTTTTAAATAATGGAAAAAAGATGATTCCATTTTGCCTTAAAATCCAAATTTATAACTTCTTCTTCCAGTATATGATATAGTAACTAGGACTACATTTGCCTTCCCGCTATAAACTACGTTTTCTAAGGGGCAAAATATATAACTCTTTTCAAACATGAACTGCAGACTGCACCAGACTTGATCTTTGAAAGAAGGGAAGGAAATAAGATTAGCGCTAAAACTGCCACTGCTTTCTACCTGGAGACTAGAACATATGAAAGTAGAACGCCAAGTAAATCACAGGACCTTGCTGAATCAAAGAAATAACATCAGAGTTTGGAGAAGCCAGGGTGGCTTAAATTTGCAAGGCACAGTACCAGAGAGGAGAGAGTTACACAGAGAAAGAGCTCCAGAAATCTGCATAGGTGGCCCTTTGAGTCTTTGGCACAATATCCAGTTCTGCATATGTGTGGTAAGACACCACGAAACCAGGCAAAGAATAACTATGAGTGAAAGAACAACTAACAAGGAGCTGTAAACTGAACAATTCCCAGAACTCATACAGGGCTGGGAGTCATCCAAGTTCTAACCAGTTGTGGTGGAGAAATCTCATTGAACAAGCAGAGCATTTAGAAGAGACTCCAGAGGCACTGAGGCTAAACTATGCTTGAGTGAGGCCACTGCAGACCTGCACTAAAAACAAACCTCAAAACGATCAAACTGATCTGTAGGTAACTTAATTGTCTGCCAAAATAAAGTTTAACGATCTCTAAAAGAAGACACCGAAATCCATTTAACAACGTGATATTCACAATGTCTCATATCCTATCAAAAATAACTAGCCCTAGTAAGAAGCAAGAAAATGAGAACTGTGGCCAAAAACAAAAACAAAAAAAACCCATTCAATAGAAACATACGCAGAAATTACATAGATGACCAAATTCACAAAGATTTTTTAAAGTGATATGTACATATGTTCAAAGATTTAAAGAAAAATATAAACAAAAGAAATAGAGAAATTGAAGATATAGAAGAGGACCAAATGGGACTTCTAGAGCTGGGAAATACATGAGCTAAAATGAAAATTTGACTAAATGTGATTAACAGCAGTTTACATACTAGAAAAGATCAGTGAATGTGAAGACATATAAATAGAAACTATATGAAATAATGGCCAAAATTTTTCAAAATTTGATGAAAAATATAAATCTCTGCATCCAAGAATATCAACACAGCTCACACAGTATAAACACAAAGAAAAACATATAAAGGTACCTTATATTACAATCGATGAAAACTGGAAATAGAAAATACTGAAAGTAGAGAGGAAAAAAAGACATATTTGATATAGAAAGATGAAGATAAGAAAATCACTGACTTCATATCAGAAACAAAGTAAGTCAGGGGCACCTGGGTGGCTCAGTCAGTTAAATATACGACTTCAGCTCAGGTCATGATCTTGCAGTTTGTGAGTTCGAGCCCCATGTTGGGCTCTGTGCTGACAGCTCGGAGCCTGGAGCCTGCTTCAGATTCTGTGTCTCCCTCTCTTTCTGCCCCTCCCATGCTCATGCTCTGTCTCTCTCTGTTTCTCAACAATATATAGACGTTAAAAAAAATTTAAAAAAAAGAAAGAAAGTAAGTCAAGAGACAGTTGAATGGCATTCTTAAAAGTACTGAAAGGAAGGGAAAAAAGTAAATCTATAATTCTACATCTATCAAAAATATTATTCAAAAATAAAGGCAAAATGAAGCAATTTTGAGATAAACACAGTCTGAGAGAATTTAAGAACAGCAGACCTACACTAATATAAAAGGACGCTCTTCAGGCTGACGGAAAATGATAACAGATGTACACAAAAATTAACTCAAAACTGATCATAGAAATAGAAGCTAAAATATAAAACTTACAGAAAAAGACATATAGACAAAATCTTTGTGACCATGGGCTAGGTAAAGATTTTTTAGATACAGCAGATAAAAAGTACAAAAAAAGAAAAAATTATAAATTAAACTTTATCAAACTTAAAGACTTCTAGTCCAAGAATACCATTCAAGAATAAAAAGATGGGACAGCCTGGGTGGCCCAGTCAGTTAAGCATCCAACTCTTGATCTCGGCTCAGGTTGTAATCTTATAATTTCATGAGATCAAGCCCTGCGTTAGGATCACACTGACAGTGCAGAGCCTGCTTGGGATTCTCTCTCTCTCCCTGTCTCTCTGTCCTTCCCCCACTCTCTCTCTCTCTCTCCTTCTCAAAATAAATAAATAAATATTTAACTATTTTGTCAAGTTTTATTTATTTATTTGAGAGAGACAGAGACAGGACAAGCTGGGAAGGGGCAGAGAGAGGGAGGGAGAGAAAGAATCCCAAGCAGGCTCCATGCTTTCAGTACAGAGCCCGATGCAGGGTTTGAACCCATGAAACCTCGAGATCATGACCCCAGCTGAAACCAAGAGTCGGATGCTCAACTGACAGAGCCACCCAGGTGCCCCTAAATAAATAAACATTTTTAAAAAGAGAATGAAAAGACAAGCCATAGACTGGGAGAAAACATTCACAATACACATAGCTCCTGAAGATCTTGTATCAAGAATATTTTTAAATACAATTAGACAGGAAGAATGATTTTTTTAATGGACCGAAGATTTGAACAGACAGTTCACAAAAGAAGATATACAAATATCCACTAAATGCATGAAATGATGTTCAACATCTTTGATCATCAGGAAAGTGCATATTTAAATTTTTTTTAATGTTTATTTATTTTTGAGAGAGACCAAGTGTGAGCGGGGGAGGAGTAGAGAGAGAGGGAGACACAGAATCTGAAGCAGGCTCCAGGCTCTGAGCTGTCAACACAGAGCCTGACGCAGGGCTCGAACTCACAAACCACGAGATCATGACCTAAGCCAAAATCAGATGCCCAATCAACTGAGCCACCCAGGCGCCCCAGGAAAATTCATTTGTAAAGCTCTGCAGACCGTTAAATTGTCTACAATTAAAAACAGACAGCATGAAGTTTGGTGAAGCTCTGAGCCACTGGGACTCTTGTAAACTGTTGGAGACAATGGAACAACCACTTTGGAAAACAGAATGGCAGCTTTTATAAAGTTCAACGTATAAACCCTCCCATATGACCCAGCAATTCCACTCCTAGGTATTTACCTAAGAGAAATAAAAATGTCTTCCCACTGAAAAATTTTTGTTCATGAATGTTCATAGCAACTTTATTCATAATAGCTCCAAACTGTAAATAACCCAAATGTCTATCAACTGGAAAATGGATAAACAAATTGTAGTATATTCATACAGTAGAGTAGTAGGCAGCAATTATGTTGATACATACAACAAAATCGGTGAATCTCAAAAGATTCCCAGCACCTGGTTGGCTCAGTTGGTTAAGCGTCCGACTCTTGATTTCGGCTCAGGTCATGATCTCACGGTTCATGGGTTCGAGTCCCACATCAGGCTGTGTTGACAGTGCAGAGCCTGCTTGGGATCCTCTCTTTCCCTCTCTGTTTGCCCCTCTCTTGCTCATGCTCTGTCTCTCACTCTCTCAAAATAAATAAATAAACATGAAACATGAAAAAATTTAAAAAATAAAGATTCCATGAAAATCTAGAACAGGCAAAACTAATCAATAGTAACAGAAAGCCAGATCAATGGTTGCCTGGGGCCAAGGATGGCAGGGATTTACTACAAAAGAACAAGAATTTGGGGGGGAGGGGGGCAGAGAAGTATTCTGTTTCTCAACTAGAGTGGCTGTCACCCAGTAATATACAGTTATCAAAATTGAACTGTACAGTTAAAATGTGTGTATTGTATTGAATGTAAATTATACCTCAATAAAACTTACTCTAAACTTCAAAAAAATTAGGTGTCACAGAATGGATATTTTACCATTCACACTGGTTTATAAGATTTTGAGATCCTAGAGCTTCCTGAATGGCCTCCTGCCAGTTGGACTGTCCCTTTGTGATCCTTTTGTCCTGAGCAGTGCTGTACCTGTGACAAATTATGTCTTCCAAACATGGCAGCAGCCCAACACTATAGTAACACATGACCTAGATATCCCTCCCATCAAAAAGTGGGGTCTGTGTTCCCTCCCCTTATTTCTGAGTTCTCTTGTGACCTACTTGGAACCAACAGAAATGTAGCAGATGCAACACTGCCATGACTCCCAAAGCTTAGTTTGGAAGGGCGAGGCAACTTCCCCCTGCCTCACTGGAGCATTACAACGCTGAGCTGCCATGTAAGCAGTCCAACTTCCTGAGGCCATCACGCTGTAAAGAAGCCCGAAGTATCCCAGGTGGAGAGACCACATGGAGAGCCCCCCAGACGACGTGGAGAGAGAGAGGGAGAGATGCTCAGCCAGACTCCAGCTCCTACGGTTCCAGCCACTGCCTCATTCCAGTCCCTGAGGAGACCCCGTGCCAGAACCACCTACCGTTGTCCTTGCCAAATTTCTGACCCACAGAAACTGTGGGGTGATCCGATAAACTACACAAATATCAGTACAAAACTCCCAACAATACCACACTTGATTCATTGCTCAAAATCAATGGAGGGAGAGAGAAAGTACTTGGGAACTCTCTGTACCATATGCTCTTTTCTACAAACTGCTCTTTAAAAAGTCAACGGAAGGGGGCGCCTGGGTGGCTCAGTCGGTTGAGTGACTTTGGCTCAGGTCATGATTTGTGAGTTGGAGCCCCACATCCAGCTTGCTGCTGTCAGCACAGAGCCTGCTTCGGATCCTCTGTCTCCCTCTCTCTCTGCCCCTCCCCTGCTTGCTCTATCAAAAAAATAAATACATATTCTTTAAAATATATTTAAAAAGTCAATGGAAGGAGGAGCTGTGATATACCATTATTCTTTCTAACAAGTCTAGAACCATTCCCGTTTTGGGGGGCTCACTGCTCCTATGTAGAAATCAGCACCCCTTCTCTTACTTCAGAGACTGATTAACCACATGCATTAAATGATTCCCTTGACCCTAGAAGAGTGGCATTGAATCAATCATCAGTGAGACAGCCCGGCTGTTTCACAGGAGTGGTGACAGACAAACTGCTAACCCCACAAGCACAATACATTCCTCTTTTCTGCACCCTGGACTCACTCTGAGGCTACTGGAAAGGAGAATCTTGCCAGAAGTTTATGGGTAATCGGGATTGCCCTAAGCTGGAGGGCACTTCAGAAACATGGGCCTGTTGTTTCTTTCTCCGTGAAGGTTCATGATATACATTATTATGTAAGACATGGCACTGGACCAGGAGCGAGCCCAAACAGACTTTGAAAAATAATTCCACCTTGAAACACATCAATCTTGCTTGGTTGGAATGTTGACAGACATGCAGAACTTCAGGGAGGCCTAACCCACTGGTCAGCGTAAGTCCCCCTGTGGCACATAGTGGGCAGGCTGCCTTTACCCTGATCAAAATCCATCCAGCCATGTCTGCTTGGCAGCCAGCATGAAATAAGTTGAAGCAAACCAAAAATGTAGCCCCAAAGAAGCACACACACGCACGCGCGCACGCGCGCACACACACACACACACACACACACACACACACACACACCTTTCTCACTCACTAGTCCAAGAAAGAGTACAAGTAGAAACTACATTTGTCTATGTGTCTATATGTGTTTATTTTTAGGTAGGTGTTTATTTTCCAGTTTCCATAGGAAATAAGTGAGCTAATATTATCTTCCAAAAGTAAATACTTTTATGCAAAACTCCCTAAAACTGATCGCAGGCCAAGATTCCTGATGCAGCCTCCTCCTTCCCTCATACTTCCAAATTCTCACACTGTGGTCTGAAGCACAGAGGTTTATTAACAGAGAGGCAAGGCCTTGCTTTTTCTCCAACTCTTCTGAAAGCTGAATCACAGAGTCTTTTGTGTCCCTCTTGCCAGATCCTACTGCTTGTGACAGGAGATAAAATCTAATGGAAAACCAGAAATGTGAGGACTCCTGGAGGTTTGACCCTGTCAGTTCCTCTTGGCCATGGACACCTTATGCAGTCAATTAATCCCCTTACCGGGTCTTTTCTGGAATTATGTAAGCCAGGAGGGCTGGAGTCTGGCTTGGACTGTATTTTTGTAGAGCCCTATGAATTTTGTGCCGCTGTGGTTTTGCCCCAGTAATGTATTTTGGGTTTTGTTTTCTTGCCTCAGTAAAGGACCATTAGTAAGTTCTTTCTCACCAACCATTCTTCATCAACACCACCACCAACTTTTTACCATCATCTGCCTAATTTTCTAAAAGCGAGGTTATCTTAAATACCATGTAATGGTCGCTATGTATTTTTTTTTAATCACCAAAGACTATATTTCTAGGCATCCTCCTCTTTTGGAAATGCAATAGGCTCCTGACATTTTGAGGGGACAGGTCCAAAGACCTTCTCCAACCCCAAAATCTCAGACACAGGAATGTTTATTCAGGCCTCTGGCTCAGGGTCAAGAGTCCTGAATTTCCTTTGTATGTCATCACTTTAACCACATTTTGACCTGGATAAATGCATATAAATGGAGAAAACATACCAACTACAGACTAATACTCAAACAAAGATTAAATTATTGAAGATAAGTATGAAAGGAGACCTGAAAGGAATTGAAGGTTTCTGCTCTTCTTAGGAGTGAAATTCATGTGTATTGAAGATCATTGTATATTGAAATCATTAAGCTGACTACAGAAAAATTATTAAAACTTTTTATCATTAAAAAGTACATATTCTGTTGTTGCTCAGTGTATTCACTGGATGAATTCTAGCCTTACTATAAATCTTAAGGACTTTATGTGTCATTAGAACATAACTGTCAAAACACTGTACATGTCACCCAAAAGACAAACTTGCAAAAACTGTTAAAGAAACCAAAATAAGTAAATATTCAGGAAAGTGTTCAAAAGAGCCCACTGATGATGTGAAAACATTATACTTAACCAAGATGTCCATCAAAGGCAAAATAATTAAGGAGATAATTGTTAATCCATTCAATGAACCATAAGGCAAACATTAAAATTATTAGTGTGGAATCAATCATTGCATTACAGATGCTACTGTCCCAAAGAACCCTCGGTTCTTTAGTGGATATCGCTCCATTTACTCAGCTTAAGCCGTCAGTCAAGAAATAATCCTCTTGGATAGCTAAGCACTCCTGACTTGCGGAAACTAATTCCACTTAGTCATTCGTCCAGCAAGTTCCTGCATATTGGTACTGGAATGCTACCCTCATGATTGAGTTTAGTCAAGAAATAATATTCTTGATATAACAGCCACCATTGTCAATGATTTATTGACACCCTGGCTTAGAATCCCAACTCTGCCACTCATTGTGGGTCTTTGGGAAAGACAGTTAACCTGCCCATTCTTTAGTTTCCTTATTTATAAATGAGATAATAACATGTCTCTTTGAGGGTTGTAAGGATAAAATAACATATGTAAGGTGCCCAGCACATAGTTAAGGCTCTATTGATAGGTGTTAATGTTTTCCTTGCCACGTGCCTGCCTACCATTCAACTATTCACAAATACACAAAAATCAAATGTAATTTACACACAGAAGAAACATGTTGTTTGTCTTCCATAGACATTTATAATTCATGGTAGAAACTATGTGGTCTCCTCTTCCAAGGTGGAATTTCAACCAAGGTCTTTTTTTTTTTTTAATGTCTATTTATTTTTGAGAGAGAGAGAAACAGAGCGCAAGCAGGGGAGGGGCAGAAAGAGAGAGAGGCACAGAATCTGAAGCAGGCTCCAGGCTCTGAGCTGTAAACACAGAGCCCGACGTGGGGCTCCGAACTCATGAACCATGAGATTATAACCTGAGCTGAACTTGGGCACTTAACCGACTGAGTCACTCAGGTGCCCCATCAACCAAGACCTTTTGTGAGCTCTACACCTCCTTGAGCCTGAGCCCTGAGGCTATGGATGGAAATGTCATATCATGACAAAACTACAAAGGAATACCTATCAAAAGCCAATTCCATATTAAGCACTGCTCAAGACACATATATACTTTACAACATCACTATCCCCATTTTACAGATGAAGAAACAGAGGCTCAAAATGGTTGAGTAACTTGTCCTAGATCCCGACGATATAAATGACAGAATCAGGATTCATAGTTGGGGTCTGTTCAACTCTAAAGACCATACACTTTGTTATGTTCGGCTGCCAAGTTTGGTTTCTTACCACAATGTCATGAACTATTGTTACAAGAAAATGAGACCACTGTTTACTCTCCATCATGGCCAGGTTTTAAATCAAGCCTAAGGATATAAAACTTATGACCTCTACATCTTAAATAAAAACCCACTTGAATGAAAACAAAACAAGGGAAAATGCTAGTAATGCTATTTGAAAAATCCTCAGAATGCAAGCTATCAACTGGCTTTGTGTAGTGGAATGTCTCTGCACAGAGATGGATGGACATCTGTGGGTGTCAGAGTGCTCAGTTTTGCCAGAGTGGAACATGTGAGTCTAAAGCTGTATTGTCTCTTTCTGGTCACCAAGCCGTAGTTTAAATCTGCCATGATTACCCTTTTCTATAGTTTGTAAACCTTCATCCCAATAGGATTACAGATTCTGGCTAGGCTTAATTTTAAATGGAAAAACAAAGTAATTTCATTCCTTCCTTATATGGGTCATGTAGGCAAAGAAAACAGTACCTACAAGAACCTTTTTTAGTTCTTCAAAGCTCTGACACACACACACACACCTCTCCAAAGAACCACTGCCCAAGGCTGAGCCCTAGAGGGTGTAACCCTCTGCCTGTGCCCCCATCACCAGCCCCTGCCACATGCCAAGGGCTCGCTCTTAACCCAGCACCTTGTATAGGACCTGGTGCATAGTGGATGTTCAGCAAATATTTGTTCAATGAGTGAATGAATGAAACATGTCTGCCAAATCCAGCAAGGGAACTTAAAATCACTCCTTCCTGATTTTCTCATAATAAGGTTGGCTTTTCTTTCTACCTGTGCCTCCTGCTTGCTAACTGCAGGTTTCCAACTCACAGACCAAATGTAGTCCCAGGTTTCCATCTTGAAGGTCCTGATACCTGTCTACCCCCACAGGCCTTGAGAGGATCAAAATAGACCAGGCTGTCAGAAACTCAAGAGTCACAGTGTGTGCTCCAAACTTTCAAGAGCAGAGCAGAAGGAATGTATCTGATTTCCATCCTTGGCCACATGTTAAAATCATTTAAGAAGCTTTCAAAAAATAGAAGCCCTAAGTCATACTCCAGTTAGATCAGAATGTCTGAAGATGGGGCTTGAGCCCTAACATTATTTGAATGTCCCCCTGATAATCTGAAGTTAAGATTAAGGGTCACCAGCCTGGAGGAAGGCAAGGAGGAGGAAGATGAGCTCCACACAAACAAGAATGAGCATCTTGCTCTCCTAGAAAAGGGGGTAAGAGCATGGGAAGTGCAATATGGAGCAGGGCTACTATTATTGCCAAAATGCCCTTTCCCAGCCCTGTAGTTCTCACGGCTGCCCTTGACCTGCCTCTACAATCCTACTCCTCCAAACGGTTCTGGAGCAGACTGAGGTCTCATCTTGGATTGGCCAATGGGAACATGCCCTGGGCATCTTCCTCTTTGAGAACAGAACTAGCCTCTGGGTCCTGATCTCTGTCTACTATCTCCGTCCCAGTCCTCACAAGCCATCTCCAGTCCCACCCCTAAACCCTGCTTAAAACTGGAGGTTCCAAGTGACAAGCCCCAAACAAGTGTTGATGGACTGTAGAAAGGACCACTTCTCAGTAAGTCCTAAAGGCCAGCTGGAGAAGGGAGCATAACCAGACACTCAAAATGTCAGCCCTCCTTATGTCTTCCATGTTGTAAGAGAGTCACTGAGGGGTGCTTGGGTGTCTCAGTCGGTTAAGCTTCCAACTGCGGCCATGTCCTGATCTAGTGGTTCTCGAAGTCATGATGGGCTTTGTGCTGACAGCTCAGAGCCTGGAGGTTGCTTTGGTTCTGTGTCTCCCTTTCTCTCTGCCCCTCCCCCACTCACGCTCTGTCTCTCTCTCTCTCTCTCTCTCTCTCTCAAAAAATGAATAAACATTAAAAAATGTTTAAAAACAAAAAGAGAGTCACTGAATAATCACACTGAAAAAAAATGCCCCTGAAATCTAGCGTGTGCTGTAGGAAACACACATGTGCAATTTCTCTCTCTTTCTCTCTCTCTCTCTCACTCTCTCTCTCTCTCTTTCTCTCTCTCTCTCACTCTCTCTCTCTCTCTCTCTCTCAGAAGCTGAAGCCCTACGATCACAGCCCAACTGTTTATAGACTACATGTTTATGCCCTCCAAAATTCATATGTTAAAGTCCACACCCCTAATGTGGCTACATTTGGAGATCGGCCCTCTAAGGAAGGAATTAGGATTAAATGAGGTCAGAAGGGTGGGCCTGCTTTGACAGGATTAGTGTCATTATAAGGGACACCAAGGAGCTTCCTTGTTCTCTCTCTCTCTTTCTGCCGTGTGTGGACACAGTGAGAAGACTAGTATCTACACATCAGGAAGAGGGTTCTCACCAGGAGCTAACCCTACCAGACCTTAATCTGGGACTTCTAGTCTCCAGAACTCTGAGAAAATACATGTCTGTGGTTTAAGCCACCCGATCTATGGTACTTTGTTACTAATACAGTAATCGTAGACAAGTCACAACATCCCCAAACCTCAGTTTCCTCATTAGGAAAAGAGAGATAAACCCTACCAGCTCATAAACACCAAAGGAGGTGACATATGTTTTGAGGGTTCTGCAAACAGGAGAGTGTTAAATCAGCATTAATCATCCACTGATCTCTGCCTGTGCGCTCTCATACTTTAATCTTCACGCTAGCTGAGCATTTACCACATTGTATTACTTTGGTTCTTTTCTGCCTCTTCTGTCGGACTATGAAATCCAGATGGCCAAGAGCCATTCATCTTTGTGTCCCCAACACCAAGGCACATAGTCACTGCTCAAGAAATGATTAGGCAACAGTCCCCAGGTGGCATTGGAAACTTTTTCTCTGTGTCCCATAACGCCTCCACACATCCTGCCATCACTTAGCATCAAGAATCGAAGGTACTAATTTTTGTGTTTTTCTACCCTACTGAATGAAGCATAAGTGCCCAGATGGTAGAAATCACATATTATCATGACTGTATCCTTAATGACTAGTACAACGTCGTGTACCTAGTAGGAATTCAGCAAACTTTGATGGAAAGAAGGGAAAGGTTTCCTTTCTCGAGGAATTTGCATCCTTGAATTTCAGAGTTCACAGCTGCCCCGAATTCAATCTGCCATCTCCGAAGGAACAAACTAAATGCCCTTCATCTCACTGAGTCCTTTTTCAAAGGGCGCCTAAAAGGTCCCAGCTCATGCAGCTCTTGTATCTTATTATAACCAGCAACGGATCTGAAGGCACCATTTTATTGTATAAATCAATATCATCCCCCAGAGAATCAAGACTAGTCATTTACACTAAAGCAGTTGCTATGCAACCTCCTTCCAAAGCTCAGGTTGAAAGATCCAGAGCTAAGGTGGTGATTTTTTTCCCACCTGGAAACAACTGTAATTTCTAAGGAAAAACACACCATTATGCAGAGTCACTCAATCTTCTTACAAAAGGAAATTTAACCACATCAGAAAAATATATGTTCTGGGTTTCCTAAGCTATGCATGTATATAGCCTTTTTATAAATAGATGTGTATATTTAGCTACTAGAACCCAAACACACACTATATATAAACACATGCTATATATAAATTACAATTTATAAATATTTGTGTATATGCAACTATGTATATATGTATATTAGACAGAGAGTAAATAACATTTACTTTTATGCCGAAGAAGTTCCAGGAGGGTAAATCACCTCATTTCTTTTTACAGAAATAAACTTTTTAAATAAATTTCTATTTTCTTGTGGCAAAAAAAATTCTCAGAAAATGCAGAAATATTTAAAGAAGAAAATAAAGTAGCTATAACAAACACCTAGATAAAACCACTGTTAGTATTCGCTATGTAGCCTTTCAGATGTTTATACATAAAAATAGTATACACACACACATTGTACATATGTATACAGTAATTATATATGTAATTTGTATATACAAGAACAATATATATATACATATACATTGTATACATACTTACATATATAGTAATTATATATATAATGTTCTTATGTATAAATGGCTAGAAGAGAAATATATGTATAAAACTAAATATATATTTTCTCACTAAAATGGAAACATAATATATGCAAACTCTGGATACCTCCTTTCTTTAAAACTTTTGCTCCATACCACGGATGTCTTTCCAAGTCAACATATAGTCATATCATTTTAAGGTTGCATAATATGTCATAGCTTAAATATATCTTTATATATTTAATTATTTTCTTGTGTCTATTTTCACTATTACGAATAGTGGGAAAAAATCTTCATGCACACATCTTTGAAAACTCATTTGAGGGGCACCTAGGTTGCTCAGTCAGTTTAGCATCCGACACTTGGTTTCAGCTCAGGTCATGATCTCATGGTTCTTGAGTTCAAGCCCCACATCGGGCTTTGCACCATCAGTGCTTGGGATTCTCTTTCTCTCTCCCTATCTCCCTGCACCTCCCCCATTTGCACTCCCTCTCTCTCTCCCCCAAAATAAATAAACTTAAAAAAGTAAACCCTCATCTGATTATTTCAGTAAGATTAATTCACGAATTGGATCAGAGATTATGCACATACTTTAAGGTTTTTAGAACATTTATAAGTAAATAACCTAATATTAGGTGTTTATCCCCCAAACCAGGATTTTAGATCAACACAAATGCAGTCAAATCTTTGCATAATTTTATTTTTTTAATTTTTTTTAACATTTAATCATTTTTGAGAGGCAGAGAACAAGTGGGAGTGGGACAGAGAGAGAGGGAGACACACAATCCAAAGCAGGCTCCAGGCTCTGAGCTGTCAGCATGGAGCCTGTGTAGGGTTCGAACTCATGAACTGTGAGATCGTGACCTGAGCTGAAGTCGGACGTTTAACCGACTGAGCCAGCTAGGTTCCCCTTTGCGTAATTTTAAATATTTTTAAACTAATAACCCAAGATTCTTAAGGACATATTACGATAAAATAATTTCGTTTCTCCCCTCAATTTGCTGTATACCAATCCACTCTATGCCCTGCTGCCCTTTACCAAATCAATCAAGCTGTCTTTCTTTGCTCCTTAAATCGATTCTTCCTGCCTTCAGTCCCTATAGCTCCTCTCTATCATACCTGTCGTTACCAACTGCACTTTAGAACTGACTATTGATGGCTCTACTTGGGCTCACAGCTAAGCCTCAGGAAGCACTTCAGAAACCTAATGTAAGATCTAGAACAGGTTCCTGATTCATGTACATATGGAAGTTGGACGTCCTAAAACATTCAATTTGGAGTATAATTACCGTTGCCTTCCAAAAGATATGTTGACTTTTGTTCAAATTTCTTTCTGCATTGTTGAAAACAGTTAAAAGACTAGCTTTCCCACTTTCAACCTTGCCTTGTTTTTCAAAGTTAACACATACCTTTCTGCCAGAGTAATCTTCGTAAGTACACAATTCATTTCAAATCCTGTTCAAACACATTAAGACTTCCCACATCAATAAAATCCAAGTTCCCGAGAATGACATTCAAAGTCCCTCTGATCTTACCCCATCCAATCTTACTCCTATACACATCATTTGCCATCCTGTGAACACAATGTATTTCTTTTCCGTACCTTTGCCTTACCCCAAAATCTATCCACCCATCAAGTTTTCTTCCTCATTCACCTCCTATAAGAAATCGTCCCCATTTCTTCCAGTCAAAATAGAACCAGAATCAAGAAACACCAAGCGTATCCAGGACCAGGTGGCAGAGATTTGGGTCTACACTTGGCTAATGGCATCTAAAAGTTTACTGCCTTGGAAATAGTAAAAAGCAGTCCACTGCATTAAAGTTATTCTCAAACAGCAGAAACTAAAAATACCAAATGAAATGAACTTGGGCCAGAGAGAGGATATTGAGACTACAAGATTAATTCTCACCACTTTCTTTTCTATCTCCTAACAACACTCAACAGCACCTGACCCAAAAGGTAGGGACAGAGCCTTAATAAGTCCTAGGTGGTGCCAGGGCCCTTGCTTCCTGGCACTTCCCAGGTCCTCTCTCTCTTCCTTCACCTCACTCACTACTCAGTAACTGAATATGTAAATGGACAATGGCCAGACTATATACAAAAAACAGAGCTGGGACCCACAACCCACAGCAACCTGCCTAGAAAAACAACCTACCATCTACAATAACCAGCTCAGGAAGCCAAAAAATAACCCCTGTGGCCGTCAGTCCAAATGGCCATGACTTGATTAATATCCGACAGCTCCTCTTATTTTTGGTTTTACTTCCGACTTAGGAACAACCAGAGAAAGCCAAATACGGACCCCTAAGTCATCACGTAGGATGTTAGCCGACCTAAGCTTCACCGTGCCCACCGCCCCCAAACAGGGCATACCTAAAGCATTCCCTTGTGTTCACGATAAAGCCTTTCCACTCCTCTGCCTGCCTTTGAGTCTCTGCCAACCCCAAATGATGGTGACTGAGTCCCTTGCGATAGCAAGCTCTGGGTAAATAGCCTTTGCCTGTTCTCACTTGGGCAGGCTTCATTTATTTTCACAACCTCAGCTCTAGCCGTGGTGCTGGGAGGTGACTCAAAAAAAAGTTTTCTTTTCTTTTTTAAATTAATGAATTTATTTTTGAAAGAGAGAGACAGAGAGAGCAAGCAGGGGAGGGGCAGAGAGAGAGGGAGAGAGAGAATCCCAAGAAGGCCCCGCACTGTCAGCACGGAGCCTGATGCAGGGCTCGAACTCACAAACCATGAGATCATGACCTGAGCCAAAACCAAGAGTTGGACACTTAACCGACTGAGCCCCCCCAGACGCCCCTTCAAAAAAGTTTTCTAATAAACACTCTTCATGATCTTGATCCAACCTAAAGTAAGTGGTCGATTGTAACCAAAAGTTAGTCCTGTTTCACTTGAGATGTCAAGGCCCAGAGGCTAGTGTAGCAACGCAGAACCAGAACCACCAGGACCCCCTGCTGGGAATGCAGAGTCCCCTCCCGGCCCTGCCAGTTAACTTGCTTTACAACCTCAGGCTTCTCTCTCGGTTTCAATTCCTCATCTGTACAATGGGGATACATCCTCTGCTGTTCACAGGCTCGGTGTAAGAATGAGACAGAATACAATACACAGCTATGCTTTGAAATTGTTCCTAATTATGAAATGTAAGATGTTATCACGGACACATGCAGTCCTTCTTTCAACACCCCCTGGTGTCTCAGACATGGGAGAGATCAAATAGGGATAAAGAAGGAAGAAAAAAAATTGGCTCCAGGCACATGAGCTGGATGGAGTGAGGAAGCGCGAGCTGGCCAGCGGCTGGAGCTGATTCCTGGTCATGTTATTCTATGCTTTTAAACTCCCACACACACCCCAGCCTCCGCCAAAATACATAAACCTCTTTGAATTACACTCCTTCTCTTACAGGAGCAACTGACTACAGTTGGATGTGATTTTTCCTTTGTTTGTTTTAATTTATAGATGACCAGGAATGCTGCCCCGCCTCTTTTTTTAAACACCCACCGCTCTCCCTCAGAGGTCCTCTTCTGGGGTCTTACTTTTTGAGTAAGTTTTTTTGATAAGAATAGTTGTGGTTAAAGGCAGCTCCAAGCACAGCCCCAGGCTCGTTAGGACTTTCCCCAACTCAGCCTCGGGCAGTAAATCACTGACTCTGCGAAGGAGGAGTGTGTTGGGTGGGAGGGCACCTGGAGAGCCCTTTAGCTAGCTTTAGGAAGGAAGGCTGCATGGATCTCATTCCAGGATGACAGACCCCATAAAGGAGAAAAGTTTGAAGAACATAAGAGGGAAGGAACCAAGACCTAGAAGCACACTTTTCACTTCTCAGCCAGCACCTGTTATTTTGCAAAGTTTGCAAGCAAAGCCAGGTAAGGAGAGGACTGACTTTACTCATAGATTGCACAGGAAGGCATCTCGGCTTAGAGACCCTCACTTGAAATCCGCAGGAATGACTTCTGTCCCACACTCACCTCCCAATTACAAGGTAGCTTTTGACTGAGGTACCTCCTAGAAGGGCAAAGTACAGGAGAACATCTCAATCCAACATTGAACCATAAAACTACTCTTGCTCTCTCCTGACTTCAATATCCGTAAAGGACTGTACTTCTAAGGCTAGCATTTACCAAAGTTGTTCGTACGTGCACACCCAACATCAAAACAGAGTCTGTGAATTTAAAAAAGTTGACTACTTCCCTCTCTTGGAGAGTCACCATGCATCTGAGCATGCGAAATGCTCTGAGAAGTGCTGCATTGAAGCAATGTGCTTCTCTAACATCTAGTATTCCCCAAGTCTGCCTGATCAGAGAACCATTTTGTTATGTGTGAAACCTATCAATATTCTGCAGAAAACATTGTCCCCTCCCACCTCCCCACCCCCCACCCCCCAAAAAAAGAAGAGCCCGTATGTGGTTCATTTCGTTGTTCGGTCTGAAGAAAAAGCAAATTTGCCTCCAGGGTAAATCTTCTCAGTGTATGATTCCTCACTAGATTCACATGAACCCCCGTTCCTGTTTGCTCTCAACTCTTCTTCTGTCCCCGACTCCCAGCTCCCACTACCTGCCAGGTCTCTTCTGCTACACTTCCCTGGTGAAGGCGAGCTGATCGTTTCCTAGAGTCCATGTGGCAGAGAGCAAACAATTAAAATGGATACCAGCCAAAGAAATCTGTGAAGCAGATGATAATGTCAAATATACATTCAGAGCATTTTTATGTGGTTCCTAAATGGAAAGAAAGATTTCTCTTCTTTTCAATCCTTCTGTTCATAATTTTTAACAAATGGGCTTCTTGGAATAAGCAAATTTAGCGATGGAGGGGAAAGATCTGTGTATGGAACTTGAGTTTTAATTAAAGAGAGCATCCCCCCAAAAAGTGTCAGGCGATCTGTAAGACCCAGCTGAGGAGCAGCTTCAAGTTTATCCATGAAAATTTGTTCACAATGTATTGTCAAGGGAAAAAGCAAATTACAAAATGGCATATGCAGAGTGACTCATCTTAGCAAATGCAGTAGACTCAATGTTTGTGGAAAGAATAAATATGCATAAAAAGGCTGTAAGAGTTTACACCAAATTGACAGTAGTTAGGTCTACAGGGAAGAATTTTCTTATTTCCTCTTTTTTTTTTTTTTTTTGGCTTACCTATTTGTTCTAACTTTTCTCAAATAAAAATGATATTTTTGACAATAAAAATCACATTTTAGAACTGCTCTCATCTACCACTCATGTTATCTGTGGAGAAATATCTACGTTCATCCTTAGAAGCAGCTTCTTTTGTGGGGAGGGAGGATCATGAGACCAGGCAGTGTAGGCAATGAGCAGCCAAAGACAGGACGATACCTGCCATAGCACGTGCTGCTGGCTTTTGTATACAGTAGACAACACGCACTTGCCATAGAAAAGAGAAACTAGAAGGTAACCACAGGAAGTCATGATTCTAAATACTGGGGCAACCAGCACACCCCAAGCTAGACCATCTAATGAGCACAGACAGCTTACAAATAAGATCCAAGTCTCAATACTCAGTACCAAAGCACCACCACCATTACCCACTGTCCCACAGACACCCACACCTGCTTCCCAGTTGGAAGTCCAAATTTGGGGGAAGTACGTTCCTAAAGCAGCCCAAAGCATTTATAGGACCATAACCCAAATGTCCACCAGTTGGTGGGTCCTTGGATTGATCCCCCTAGGAGTCACAAAGAGCAGGATAGGGGAGTCATGTATACCATCATGGTTTCTGCCTGCCCTTTTCTGTCCTGCCCTGTGGACCACCGTTTATGTGGTTCACTCCATAACTTGCACGCCACTACCCACTCAAGGCCAACTGGTCTCTAAACTACCAAGCTCGGCTGCTCTTTTTCTCCAGACATTTGGGGAGCACCTGCTTCTCATAAGAACTCCTGCAGAGGGGATTCCCATACAGAGGTGCTGAGTCCCTCTGGTTCTTTCTGCGGCACCACACCCTCATTCTGGTGGGGGCTGGTGGTGGTGCAGGTGTACAGGGGAGTAAAGGCCATGTCTGGGCTGATGAGCACATCTCTGAACTCTAATACTTAGTCCCTGCTGCCCATCTTGGTCCAACCTGCCAAAACCCCTCACACACAGTGATTTAAAAAAAAAATTTTTTTTAATATTTATTTTTGAAACAGAGAGAGAGCATGAGCAGGGGAGGGGCAAAGAGAGAGGGAGACACAGAATCGGAAGCAGACTCCAGGCTCTGAGCTGTCAGCACAGAGCCCGATGCGGGGCTCGAACTCACAGACTCGGAGATCATGACCCGAGCTGAAGTCGGACGCCTAACTGACTGAGCCACCCAGGCGCCCCCACAGTCATTTCTTTTAATGAGGGTTTTGTTGCTCTGGCTTCCTATAGACACTTTAAGTACCTCAAAAAGTTCAGTATGTATCAAAAGTCTAAAAACGGCCAGAATTGACGTGTTTTCCCCACAAGGCGCTTAGGCTGCCAACAACCCCCAGAAATATGGTTAAATCTCATTCCCTGGATAGTCTATGATAGTTGAGATGTTAAGAAGTGCCCCCCAACTTCCAAAGATGGTGACAAGATGGATCAGCCTCCAAACACAAAGATACTCATTAAAAGTAGTATGTGTTGCTCATTCCACAGGCCAGCCTGACCCAGTTGTACTTCTGACATGGCCATAATGCCTGGCACACAGCAAAGTAAAAGAGTTTTACTCAAAATTCCCACTAAGGGTGGGGAATAGTTTTAGTCATCTTCTCCAACCTCCCCAGATTACAGGAGGGACTACGGGCTCATAGCCACTGAAGCCAGACAGTGTTAGACTAGATCTAAGGACTCCCAACTTTCTAATTTGGTGAAATGGAGTATCAAACCCCTTGTATATCGAAAAATAACAATAGTTATAGCAAAGCATACATAATTAGAAACGGTTAATCAACTCAAGCTCTACACTAGTTCATATTTTGTTTCTCCTTAGTCTTTAATATTATCCTCTTTTGACAGATAAACAGAGGCTCAAAGATGTCCAGAATCACACAGTGTGGACATAGGGAAGCTAGAATTCCAACTGAAGCCAGTCTGACCCCAAAGCCATGTTTTTTCTGCTACACTAAACTGATCTCATGAAAACCAGGGGAGGCAGAGTGGGTGAGAGAGCCTATAATTAAACATGAAGTGGTGATTTATCAAATGGATTTGCAAAGAAAATAAAGCTCTCTGTGCATGTTGAGTGGCCCTGAATCCTCACATTAAAAACCAGTTTCAAATAAATCAACGTCCTGTTTCAATGGACTTCTCAAAATTACTGTGATCTCTTCATTGATTACATAGAAGAAAGAGGAGAGCTACTGTGAGGAATAATAATATTATTATTATAATCAAGTGACTTTGGGGAAAAATTAGTGCAATGCCTATGTGTTACAAGGACGCTGCAAACATCAAATAGCAACTCATAAAAAAGAAAAAGAAAATTCTTTTTAAATCAATGGTAAATAATCTCCTTCCATTTATAAAAACAACTAGAATGTGAGCAAGCACTAGTTAATTAAAATTTTACAAAATCTAAATCAAAAAAATTATCATATTTTTGAAAAATGATCTGGTGCCTAAATTCTTTCAGACTGCCAGATGTGAGCTAAAATAAAGGAGAAAAAACACTCCCCAACACTTGTTGCCTGAAACACAAGAATAGATTGTGCGTGTGTGGGTGTGTGTGTGTCACCCCATACATGAGTGTGTAAAGGTTTTGCTCCTACTAAATGAGTTGGTCGAGATAAACATGATTCATTTGAGTGGTTGCATGTCAAGGTTGTTCTGAATAAAACAAAACAAACCAGAAAAAAACTACAAAACAGCAGACACTATCAGCATCCGGAGTCATCTTCTTAAAACAAATTTTTGCAAATAACTACCCAAAGTAGAATTACTGGGTCAATTTTTAAATTCTTTTCTTCTTTTTTATTCAACTAATATTTTCTTTCTTTTTTTTTTTTTTTTGAGACTCAATATAAAGAAATATCTTTTAAATTTTTTTTTTAACGTTTATTTATTTTTTTTTTTGAGACTCAATATAAAGAAATATCTTTTAAATTTTTTTTTTTAACGTTTATTTATTTTTGATACAGAGAGAGACAGAGCATGAAGGGGGGAGGGTCAGAGAGAGAGGGAGACACAGAATCTGAAACAGGCTCCAGGCTCTGAGTGGTCAGCACAGAGCCTGACGCGGGGCTTGAACTCACAGACCGCGAGATCATGACCTGAGCCGAAGTCGGACGCTTAACCGACTGAGCCACCCAGGCGCCCCAAGAAATATCTTTTAAAAGTAAAATCCCCTTTTCTGTCCACCTAATCCCCTTCTCATCCCTAGATCACTATTTCTGTCTTGAGTTGATTTCATTCTAGTATTTATCTCTTTTGTTGAACTTCTTTGTTTTGACAACACTATTTCCAATTTTCAAAAACCTTCTCATCTCTGATAGCTATGTTCTTATAGCTACCTATTCTTTTTTATGAATACAATATACTTTGGCGTTCTTTTTCCAAAGATAGAACATGGAATTCTTTTAAGAATAGAATTGTTGTTGTTGTTGTTGTTGTTCTCTGAATTTTCTGTCTTGTCCAGGGTCCATTGATCAGTTCATTCATCTTGAACCCCTCTTCTTACTTTTAACTTTTCTCATATATCTGGTACTCTTGGATTCCCAACTCATCTCTTTGAAGGAAGGCTTGAGAACCTTTATTTCCACAGCTTTGCAGTTGTAGAGGTCTTTTCCCACCCCACCCCAGATAACCTGATTGGGAGGACTGACTTTATACCCTCTCGGACGCTCCCAGAGAGTCTAACTAGCAGCCCTCCCCAAACAGCAGTTCATACCTCTGTGTGTAGATCCTAGTGTTTTGAGCTGGAGTTATACCCCACTGCCCCCACCCCCACTGCTGTGACCTGTGATTCAGTGGCAGAGGATTTATGGGCACAACTGGCCCCTGTTCAGTAATAATGGCCCACCTATTGGCACATAGCTCCTCAAATGTTCTTTGTCCTCTTGAAATTTCTCTAGATCTGCTCTTATCTCCCTGACCATTTTCTCTGTGTGTTTTAGGCTGGGGTTTTCTCAATTCTTATCAATTCAATACTATTGCTTCTCATTTTCCAGGAATTTCCACATAATTTTTGATATGTACATGTTGCCCTTTATTGGTTTTCTGGAAAGTAGTGGGTCTAGTCTTTAGTCAATATATTTTTCTGTCATTTCAAGGGATTTAGGAGGTGGGTCAGGGTGGTCAAGTGTGCTTAAACCACCACATAGATCCAATATACCATCCCTTTTCTCTATTGTAAGAATGATATTCTTTTCCTTTAGACTTTTATTCCCTGTCAAAACAATCATTATCTTCCATGTTAAAGTAATTGTCTCAGAAAGTTGCCGAATACACATATCAGAAAATGCTGACCCATATTGACTGGAGAAGTAAAGGGAATGCATTGATCCACATAACTAAAAATTTTAGAGGTCATATGAACTTCAGGTGAGGTTTGATCTAGCAGTTCAACACTGATACCAAACTGCCTCTGTTAGTGTCTTCTTCGTCCTAAAGCTTCATTCTGTGGTTGGAAGATGGATGCCAAAGGATTTCGGAGCTGCTTACTTTTTCAGTAACATCCAGCAGGAAGAGAATGTCTTGTCAGATAGGCTTTTTGAAATTTCCAGAAAATGTCTTTCGCAGAGGCCCCTAGAGAATGCCTCCCCACAGCTCATTGGGCCAAAATGGGTCACATGTGTGATCATTGTGATCAGGGAAGAGGAGTATGCTGATTTGGTTTAAACCAAAACAGGCACACTCTGGATCTGAGGTTGGTTGTGGTCATCTGTCTCATAAACCAAGGTATGTATGGGATGGGGGACTGGGAAGATGGAGAGGAGTGAATTCTGAACAGAAATCAGAGTCTATTACAAAAAAAGAAGGGGAGAATAAGCTAAAATGGCACATGGTCACCTTAGTCATGAAATAACATGAATATCTACCCCTGCCCCCCAAAAAGCCATCCAAAAGGAAGTACAGCACATCTGGGTTACAGAGTGAGAATCTGCACTTCCCTGAACAGCAGTAGCTACACTTGCCCATTGCCTACATTTTCACTTCCAAACCCTTTTCATCCTTTTCACATAATAATGAATATATTATCCCAAGGCCCTCCCCTAGGAGTCTTCAAAAATCATTACATGATTTTTGTATTTTATATGAAAGCTTTTAAATTAAAATATTTGCAGTGAACTTTCTGAATTACCAAATCTGAGAACACAGTTCTCCAGAAGACAGCTCTCACTTAAGACACCAGCTGTAAGTTTGGGGGTCCCCAAGGCCACTCTCATTTCAGACAAGCTGGCTACAAATTTCGGGGTTCCCCACAGAATCCCTCAGCGTTCGTAATCCATTAGAATTACTCACAGAACTCAGGGAAGCATGATACTTAAAGTTTTATTGTAGCAAAAGGGTAGAATTTAGAACCAGCCAAAGGCAGAGATACACAAGGATTAAGTTTGGGAAGGCTCCAAATGGGAAGCATCTGTCATCCCTGGGGATATATTGTCCTCCTAGTATCGAAGTGTGAGAATACTCAAAGAATACTGCCAACCAGGGAAGCTCACCTGAGCTTCAGTGCCCAGAGTTTTAATTTTATTTATTTTATCATTATGAATGAATGCATCATTGGCCATGTGATTCACTCTCCAGCCCCCTTCCTCTCCCTGGAGGTTGGACTGATAGAGAGATTGGATTGATATCATGTAGCTCAAAACCCAAACTTTTAATCACACATTTGACCTTTCTGGGTGACCAACCCCCATTGTGTGTCACCTCATTATCATAAACTACCAAATATTGTCTGTGGGTCCACCATGGATAACAAAGACACTCCTATTGCACTAGAAATCTCAAGGGTTTAGAGGTTACATTCCTAGAAATGAGGACAAAAGCCAGCCAAATTCCTTATAATACATACTTCATTTAGATCAGTATATTACTAACGTTGTATTAAGTTGATTTTATTACCGTATTTAAGATTTATAATAAATCAAGGAAAACATTCATCTTTTCACAATTTAACAAGTAACATAAGGGCTTAATTTAAGTTAATTATGTAACATAAAATATAATTTCTCAACAAATAGATTTTAAAATACCTTAAATCATGTTTGGATTTGAGCCTAAATATTTATGAAACTATAGACTAAACTCATCTATGTGTTCTAGCATCAAAAACAAATAAAAACTGTTATTGTGACCAAATGTCAATTTTATGTGTAAAGGCATTAAAGGATTTATTTTTATTATTTTATTTCTTTTAAAGACATAAGAGAGGGGCACCTGGGTGACTCAATCTGTTAAGTGTCTGACTCTTGATTTCGGATTTCGGCTAAGGTCATGATCTCACAGTCATAAGATCATGAGCCCTGGGTCAGGCTCTGCGCTGGGTGTGGAGTCTGCTTAAGATTCTCTCTCTACCCCTCCCCCACTCACATGCACACTCTCTCTCTCTTTCTCTGTTTCTCAAAAAAAAAAAAAAAAACAGACATGAAAGATTTTCAAATACTATTTAGAAACATTTCTCTACAAATAATCCATTTCAGGGTATTTAAGCTTTATTCTCAGTATATGAAAAGTCAATTGGGTTTAATCACTAACATATTTGCTCTTTTTTAAACTCTGGAGTTTTTAAATTAGTGCTTGGATTTCTATTATAATGCTGACAGAGATGTTGATTCATTGGTTTAATTCATCAGTTTATTCTAACATGGAACTCTGTAGTAGTAGTAGAAAATGAAAATGAAATATTATTTAAAGAATTATTTAAATATTATTAAAGGGTTTCTTTTTTTAAATCAACCTACAGAAGTGTAATTAACGCATTATAAACTGCATCTATTTCAAGTTGAGAATTGATGACTTTTGACAACTATATCTATACACGAAACCAGCATGATAATCAAAATTCAAAACATTTCCATCATCCTCAAGAGAGTCTGCCTTCCCTCCACCCCAGCCTCCACTGATGTGCTTTTCATCACTACAGATTTGTTTGCATTTTCTGGAATTGTGTATATATGGAATCATATAGAATGCACTCCTGTGTTTGGCTTCTTTCCTTCAGCGTAATGACTTGAAATTCTTCCATGTTACTACATCTATCAGTAGTTCATTCTTTTAAATTAGTGAGTAATTTTTCATCACCTTGACATAGCACATTTTGTTTGTCCAATCAGCAGATATTGATGGACATTTGTGTTATTTTCAGCTTTGGACTACCATGAATAATGATGCTATGAACATTTGCGTACAAATCTTTCTGTGCACGTAAGTTTTTATTTCTTTTGGATAAATGCCTAGGAGAGGTATCCTGGTTTGTATAATAAATGTATGTTTAACCTTTTAAGAAACTGCTATAGTCTTCCAAAATAATTGGACAATTTCCTATTTACATGTGCAAATCTTTTGCTCATTTTTAAAACTGAATTGTAATTCTTTTTATTCAGCTGTAAGAAGAATTCTGTATACATTCTGGAACTGACTCCTTTGTCAGATATATGCATTGCAAATATTTTCTCCCATTCCATTACCTGCATTTTTATGTTGTTAATGGTGTCTCTGGATGACCAGAGGTTTTCCATTTTAATGAAATATAATTCATCGTTTTTTTTCTTTTGTGCTTTGTGCTTCATGTGTTGTATCTAAGAAATTCTTGCCTATCCAAAGTCAAAAAAATTTTCTGCCGTATTCTTTTAAAGTTTTTATAGTATTGGCTTTTACAGTTAGGTCTTTGATTAATTTTGAGTTAATTTTACGTATGGAGAAAGATAAGGACTGATGTGTTCTCTTTTCATATGGAAATCAGTTACTCCAGCACCATTTGTTGAAAATCAATTGAACGTACATATGGGGGAACTATTTCTGGACTCTGTTCTCCCCTCCATCTATTTTACTTCTATTGATCTACATGACTATCCTTTCACAAATACCGTGGTGTTAATCACTCTACCTTTGCAGTAAGACTTAAAATTAGGTAGTATAAGTCCTTGAACTTTGTTCTTTTTTTAATTTTTTTATATTTTTTTAATGTTTTATTTATCAGAGAGAGAGAATATGAGTGAATGAGTGGGGAAAGGGCAGAAAGCGAGGGAGACACAGACTCTGAAGAAGGCTCCAGCCTCGGCTGTCAGCACAGAGCCCCACGTGGGGCTCGAACTCATGAACTGTGAGATCATGACTTGAGCCAAAAAAAAGACGCCTAACCAACTGAGCCATCCAAGCGTCCCTGTTCTTTTTTTTAAATTCCTTTTTTTTTAATTTTTTTTTAACGTTTATTTATTTTTAAGACAGAGAGAGACAGAGCATGAATGGGGGAGGGTCAGAGAGAGGGAGACACAGAGTCTGAAACAGGCTCCAGGCTCGGTCAACACAGAGCCCGACGCGGGGCTCGAACTCACGACCGTGAGATCATGACCTGAGCAGAAGCCGGCCGCTCAACCGACTGAGCCACCCAGGCGCCCCTAAATTCCTTTTTTTAACTCATTTGCATTTCTAAATACATTTTATTTAATTTCTGTTTAAAAAAATTTTGTTTAATGTTTATTTTTTTTGAGACAGAGAGAGACAGAGGGTAAGCAGGAGAGGGGCAGAGAGATACAGAATCCCAAGCAGGCTCCAGGCTCTGCACTATCAGCACAGAGTCCAAGGCAGGGCATGAACTCATGAACTGTGAGATCATGACCTGAACCAAAGTTGGACACTTGATTGACTGAGCTACCCAGGCACCCCTATTTTATTTTATTTTTAACTTGAGAGAGACAGAGAGACAGAGAGAGAGAGTGCATGAGTGGGAAGAAGGGCAGCGGGAGAGAGAGAGAATCTCAAGCAGGCTTCATGCTCAGCATGGAGCCTGATGCAGGGCTCAATCCCATGACCCTGAGATCACGACTTGAGCTGAAATCAAGAGTTGGTCACTCAACCCAGGCTCCCTCTATATATATTTTAGAATCAGCATTTCAATTTCTACAAAAAACTTCTTTGTATTACTCTTTTTATATATAGTGTTAGATTCAATTTACTACATCTTTCTAAAGATTTTTCCAACTAGATTTATGAGGGTTAATGCTCTGGATTTTTTTTTATTATTATTCTTTTTGTCAGGTTTTGGTATTAGGATTATGCTGACCTCAAAAACTAGGCTGAAAAATGCTCTCTTCTACTCTTATTTTTGAAATAGTTTGGGTTATTATTCGCTTTGAATGTTCTACAGAATTCACCAGTAAAACCATCTGAGCCTGAAGTTTTCATAGTATGAAGGTTTTTGATAATGAATTCAATTTCATTAAAGAGGCTATGCAGATTTTCTATTTCATATTGTATCAATTATAGTTGAATTTTTTCAAGGAATTTTTCACCTAAATTATGTTGTTTTTAGCATACATTTGTTCACAATGTTCTTTTATTAGCCTTTTAATATCTGTGAGATCTACAGTGATAATGCCTTTTGTCTTGTCAATATTGATAATTTAAGGGTATTCCTTCATCAGTTTAACCAAGAGTTTATTCATTTTGCTGATCTTTTCAGAGAACTTACTTCGGGATCGTTTTTTTCTATTTCATTGATACTTATCCTTGCCATAATTAACTTCTTTATTTTCTGTACTTTGGATTTACTTTGCTCTTCTTTTTCTAGTGCCTTGACGTGGTATCTTAGATCACTGTTCTTTTTTTCTTTTCTACTATAAGCATACTGTGTACACACTTCTTGCATACCAGAAATTCTAATGCATTATACTTTCATTAACAGTGACTTAAAAAACTATTTTAAAATTTATTTTGTGACTTCTTCTTTGACCCAACAATGTGTTTTTTAATTGCAAAGGATTTCAGATTCAACCAAATATCTTAGTGTTATTGATTTTTAATTAATTTCACTGGGGTCAGAGAATATCTGTACTATTTCAATCCTTGTAAATTTATTAAGGTTTATTGTATGGCCCCAATGTGGTATATGTTGGTGAATAAACCATATACAATAAAACAAATGTGTACCATAGACTAAAATGTATGTTTATTTTGCAGGTGTTGAGTGAAGGTCCCATAATTATTAACTAGGTTAAGACAGTTGACAATGTGTTCAGACCCTCTATATCTTTACTGATTTTTGGCTATTTATCCTTATCAATTCCTGAGAGACAGGAATCTCCTACTAAATTCTGGAATTATCTCTCAATAATTAGGTCAATTTCTGCTTCTTGTATTTTGAGACTGTTTTTAGGTACATATACATTTATGTTTGTTCTGTTTTCCTTATTCCTTTTTATCTCTGGCAATACTCTTTTTATTTTTTCTTGAAGTCTAGCTATCTGATATTAACATGGCCAGGTTAGCCTTCACATGCTGTTGTTAGGGCACATCTTGTTCCATCCATTTGTTTTCAAGCTATTTGTATCTTTATGTTTCAAGTCCATCTCTCCTAGGCATCCAGAGTTGGGTGCTGCCTTTGTATCCATTCTGCAATCCCTGCCTCTTAATTGGAGTGTTTAGTCCATTAACATCACACATGCAAGCTCAGCTATTATGGTTACCTCAAAGTCATAGAACTGAGGCCTCCCCTTGATGCTGGCAGAGGGATCAGAGCCATGAATCTTAGCACTAACAGCAACGGCAAAGACAAATGTGCAAAAGCGTACACTTAGGAAAATGAACAAGGGCGATTTAAACTGACTCCAACAGAACATTTCGAACCTCAGTAAACTTGAAACAAACCAGCTGCAAGCTCCCTGGGGGATAAAATTCACTTTGTGTTGCAACAGTTTTGATATATTTAAATCCAATGTCATTGTCACTGCTTAAGCAGCTGATGGGTTTACTGAGTTCAGGAACCCTTTCACTATTTAAGTATTTTTGTTTTACAACTGATTGATAAAATTGGAGAAATAAATTCCTCATGAAAATCTTCTGCACTCAGAATTCTAAAGAGACCACTAAAAATATCAAAAACCCAGATTTTTTTTTTGTCTTGACTAAAATATTTAAAACAATAAATCAAGCAAATTTTTTCTCTTTCCCTGAATCTCTCAGGCAGTGGAAGTCAGAACTAAATTAATGGCTTATACTTTCAGGGATTCTGTTAAAAATGTGATTCAAATATTTTCTATTTAAAGATGATTCACAATAGGTAAGTAGTTCAAACAAGAAATGTCTAATTTCTCACTAATACACATTTTTCAAAATTAAGTGATGGCTAAAAAAATGAATGACTAAGGATTGTTTTGGTAGGCTTCTAATTCTCATTGAAAAAAATCATTCTACCCATCTTTGAAGGCTCTAGTTAAGACTCATGTCTTTCCTGAATCCTTCAGACCATGATCAAGAACCAGAGCATGCAGGGGCCAGCTCTCAATAACCAGGGCGCATGCCAGCTGAAGATCAGCCTATAGCCCAACATCTCGGCAGCCAGAAACTTATGTTATTTCCATCATTAATTCATTGCATATAATGTACCAGTCACCATGCTATGTCTTAAACATACATGATCTCAGTTAATCTTCCCAGGAACCCTTCACAGGAAATCCAGGCCCAAGGGTACCTGACTTGTCCAAGATCTCACAGCTAGTAAATGGCAGAGACAAAATCTAAAACCAACTGTTTTGTGCCCATAGCCCATGCTCTTCATCTCCATGGTATCTCACTCTGCCAGCCACCCCCTTCCATCCCATCCCCACCATTACAAAGCCTTTTATTCTGCCATGGAAGATGTAAAGCCTCAAGTGCACATATTCCTGGAGGAGCCAAGGCAGGAATATAATAATCCCACACGAGTATTTAAGATATGAGACCTAATCATATTCTAAGGGGAACTTGTTATAGGATCTAAGAGCACAAGTCCCTCCAAAGAAAGAGAGGAAAGGATGAAAGCAAGCTGGTGACCTGTGTGCCCTCTCATCCCTGCCTGCCCTTCCAGCTCCACCCTCCTCTCCCACAATGGTCCCAGGACACAATAGTAACTCCTATCTGCCACCAGTGTGACCCTCTGGTATCTGAAAAAGAGCTCTGAAAACATGCGGCTCAAATTGCCTTCTCAGAACTTGCCTGCTTAGGTTTAAACCCGCACACATACACACAGAGAGAGAAAGAGCAAAAAAAGGGAAAGGAGTTATCTCCTCTTAGCTCCTGCATAGATGGCCTAACCTCCACTCCTCAGATACCATGACTCTCAAGAGAGGTCCACACCTAAGGAAAGGCAGACTTGCGTACTGGCTCAGCAAATGGGAGAAGGCACCCAGTATATGAGAAACACTTTAATCCCTACCAACACACACACACACACACACACACACACACACACACAGCTAGGAGCCACAGAAGCCCTTACAGGGAGCATTTCACTTCTCTACTCTAGGCCTTAGTTTCTTCATTTCCAAAATAAGGTGGTTCCACTTGAAATGATCTCTAATGCCCCAGCTGATTCTGACATTCTGGGCTGAAGCAACCATTCTTTCGAGATGATAAAAGCTGAATGCATTCTTATCCCTGTGGAACAACTCCACAGCTGTGTGACAGCCTTACCCCCTTCACATGCCTCCACTGCCTGGAGTGAAGAGAGAACCCCAGAATACCACTCTGGCTTTTTCTATTTACACTCACCACCGTGGTGATCTCACCCAGGCTTGAGGCAGTAAATACCCCCTCTCTCTGCAGAACAACAACTTACTTCCAGCCCAGACCTGCCCCCTGAACTCCAGACTCATATGAAATAACCATTTCCACTGCATGTCTAATAAACAGCTCAAACGCACATGTCCTGAACTAAGCTTCTGGTATTTGCTCATCTCCATTCTTCCCCATCTCAGTCCATGGCGATTTCACCATTCCTGTAGCTCAAATGCTTCACTCCTCTCTTTGTCTAATGTCCTACATTTGATCTCTTGTGAAATCCTGTTGGCACAACTTACAAAATGTACCCAGAATCCAACTATTTGTCACCACCTCCACCACCACCACCTTCGTCCAGACACCATCATCTGCATCTGTGTTGTTGAAATAGCCTCCAACTGATCTCCTTATTTCTACTCTTGTCCCCCTAGAGTCTTTCCTCAGCAGAGCAAACAGAATTAGCCCTCCTAGAGCAAAAGTCAGACCACACTGTTTTCTGCCCAAACTTTGTGATTGCTCACCTTCTCCCACATTGCATTGGCTTTGCATGGCCTCTCTGACCTTATCTCCTTCCATTTGCCCCTCCCTCTCTCTGCCCCTGTGCAATGCCCTCCTGGATATTTCTTGAATTTGCTAAATGTTCCCTGCCTCGGGGCCTTTGCACTTTACTCTTTTATCTGTCTAGAATGTTCTTCCACAAGGAGTCACATGACTGACTCCATCACCTCCATTGGTGTCTCACTGTTGAAAATTGCAACCTCACCCCTACCTACCCACAGCAGTCCTATTCCCCTCTTGACCTTCTTTAATTTTCTCCATCAAACACCTATCTCTATCTCTCTCTCACACACACACTCACACACACACACACACACACACACAAATGTAGGCTCCACAATGACTTACTTTAAAAAAAATCACTTTATGGGGGCTCCTAGGTGGCTCAGTCAGTTGAGCATCTGACTCTTGATTACGGCTCAGGTCATGATCCCAGAGTTGGGGGATTGAGCCCCATGTCTGGCTCTGCACTGAGTGTGGAGCCTCTTTGAGATTCTCTCTCTCTCTCTCTCTCTCTCTCTCTCTAAAATAAAAAATAAATCTAAAAAAAAATCACTTTGCCGAGATATGATTGACACGTACAATGGCTTACATTTTTGCACGTTGCTCTATCTTCAGTACCTGGAACTATGTCCGACATATAGTAGGCACATAACATTTGCTACATGGATTATTTGAGATGAGCATTTTAATTTTCAATGCAGTTAAGGACTCGGGAGACGTTAGTAACCACCCAAGTCTCTGATAACAATATGCATGCCCAGGGGGTACTTCCAAGTCTTCTTGCTTGCACGTCCCTGTGACCAGCAGCTGAATACATTGCTGTCGACTGCACCTAGCAGACCCGTCCAGCTGGTGGTCCCTGTGAGCTCTGAAGGGAAGATTACATTCATGCCACCAAGTCTTTGAAGAACAATCCTCCTTGAGTCACCACGGGTCTATGGTCATTCATTTGGGCCTCTATGGAAGGCATGTGGATAAGCTGAGCCGAGCTCATCTGGTAACTCCGTAGCTGGGTAAGACAAGTCCGGCTGGCTCCCCAAGGTCCCATCCTGTCATCATTGCATCTGGCACAGGACAGGGACTCTGGATCCAGAATTATTTGAGGTTGAATCCATCAGTGCCTGAGTAGCTTCCCTCCCTATGTCTCTCCAAGACTAGAGGCAGCCAAGAATGTGGTGTGAGCCTTGCGTGATTCTGAGAGCGTGTGTGGGTTTGGTTCTGCACGCAGCCTTGATTTCCTCATCTGGGCCATCTTCACACAGTGTAAACATCAACAGGATATTGGCTCAGAATGAAGACTCAGCAGCTGAGATTCAGTATGACAATGTCCTCTAGAAGAGGGAGTGCCTTCGGCCCCATGAGTTCCCTAGAGTCAGAAACAGTGTGAACTGGATGCATATAGGTTTGAAACAGTTTCAAGTTTATTTCTACACAAAGTAGAGCTCTTGGTTTTCACATATCTGTCATGATCATGACCTCCTTTAAAACAGGGACTGGGTCTGGTTTATCTTTACTTCCTCGGCATCTGCTCCTATGCCCAGCACGTGGCATGGCTCAGTAAATCTGCTGTAGTACACTCAACTGCCCGTAGCTCTGGAAGGATTCCTGTTACCCCTTTGAAGTCACAAATAATAACCATGAACATATTCTTTGTGCTTATCATTTCTAAATTAGCTACAACAGAGTCTGATTTTTCTTAAGGAAAAAAAGAAAGTCACTGTCCTTGCCTTTTTCTCTTAACAACATAGTTCAGCCGCTGTGTTTCTCTCTGGCACGGCAAACACATGTCATCGGACAACCAGAGTTTTTTGTAGAGTAAGGGAGTGTGTGATATAGTAGAAATTAATTACAGAGACAAAATATTCAAAGTACTATTTCATGATAGTTAATCATCTTAACTAGGAGTTTTAAAGTACTGTTTCTGAAGCAGGAAACTATTCAGAGAGCCACTCTCAGGAAATAAAACACAATGGTTAAGAGCCTGCTGGCGGCGTTAGCCATCTTTCTTCCAAATTCTGGCCTTCACACTTGTGAGCTGCGTGACCCTAGTTAAGTTACTCCCTGAGCCTCGGCTTCTTTGCCCCAGAAGTGGATTTCTTTTTATGCTTATTTATTTATTTTAAGAGAGAAAGTACAAGTGGGGTAGGGGCAGAGAGAGAGGAAGGGAGAGAATCCAAGCAGGTTCCACACTGTCAGCACAGAGCCCTATGTGGGGCTTGAACTCACCAACTGTGAGATCATGACCTGAGCCAAAATCAAAACTCAGACACTTAACCAACTGAACCACTCAGGTACCCCCAAGAAGTGGAGATTTTTTTTTTAATGGTGCCCACTGGATCATGAAGAGAAAATAATGTCTGTAAAGGGCTTGCTTAGCACCACATCTCTGTAGAGTAAATACTTAGCAAGTGATGGTTACTGGGATCATTATTGTTATTAACTGGACCTCCCCAGACCTGCCGTTTAGGCTTCTCCTTAGGTGTAGCTCCCATCCAGTCTTAGAGAATTCCATGGTATAGCCAAGTCCTCTGCGTCACTGACTTTGGTGCCCTCTCGGGTTCCTGGATCCTGAGGAAAATCTCACTGCTACCATTTCCTCTTCTGACTTTCAGGGTAGGTCCCATGCTCTTTTCAGTGAGTTCTGAAACCTCTCTTTCCACCTTTAAGTCAACTAGAGGCTTAACCTGTTAGCTCTAGCCCTGGGGCCCTATGCTCAGCTTTCCCATGACAGTCTTCTCTCATCTCCTCTCTCTCTCTTTTTTTAATTAATAGACTTTATTCTGGAGCGAAGTTTTAGGTTTACAGAAAAATGGAGGCAAGTACAGAGAGTCCCATTCACCCATCTCCCCAGTTTCCCCTGTTGCTAAGCTTTTGCTTTAGTGTTGGCACATTTGTTACAACTGGTAAGCCAATACTGGCACATTGTCATTAACTAGAGCTCATGGTTTACAATGGGGTTCACTCTTGGTGTATATATTCTTTTCTCACCTCTTTTTCACCCACTCTTCCCAGGATCTCTCTGCTTCCTGTCCTGGTTTCCCTTTTACCTGCAGGCCCTGCCCTGCTTCATCATCTGCCCAAGCCCTGTCCAAGCCCCTAATGCCTTTGTCAGATTCCTTCTAACTCCATAGAACAATCTATATTTTCAAAGCAACCTCTTTCCACATTTCAAAATAGTTGGGTCCTCACATACATGTTTAACACAAGACTTCCTTGTGTTAAACTCTCTCCCCTCTCGGAGTGAATCTTTCCTCTGCAGAGCCCACCCTGGGATTCCAGAGTCAGCCCACCTACCCTTGCTTTTTGGACAAATCTAACCAAGGGGAAAGTCCATGAGCGAGGGCAAGAGACACAGTTTTCCCCGTCAGGTATGTGCTCTCCCTGGCCACTTATTCCCCATCACTCTTGTTCTGATCAAACCAAAAGGAACAGAAAATGAAATGAATACCAACAGACTCTGGCCCCCACCTTCCTTCCTTCCTAGAGCCCCTTAATTAACTTAACTAATTAGTTAATGAGAGAACATCTGCAAAACGCCCTAGGCTTGAAAGGAAAGGCCCATCAATATAAGGTGTTAGTGCTGGTGCTGTCATCAGAAGGTGACATTTCCATTCTTCTCAATTTCCCTGTCATCTGTGCTTATTAACACCCCAGGAGTCTGTCCTCAGGCTTAGAGATGTCCCCCTAGCAACAGCCCCATCCCCTTGGCAACACCTGAACTTGGGTTTGTCACCAACTCCAACACAACTAGAAACTCAATACCTGCCAGAGCCATGATGTTAGGAAGCTGATATTTGAGGACCGCGCATTGCTTTATGAGAGACTTTCACATCCAATTTACTCACTGAGTTTCAAGCCAATGGAACATTTAGGTTACATCAGTAATGAATCAGTTTGACTGGATTCAGTAAAATATGTGTGTATAATTCAATTAGATAGCTGCATTTTCTTTACCCAAATGACACCAGTGATGAATTTTTCACTCTTGAATCAGTTGTTTTGACAAGTGTAGTCATAGATGAAGCTACCATTTTGTTTTTCTGTTTTCTAGGAGCTGAGTTAGGAAAAAAAATCTTTTGGCACAAATTTTTAAATGGTATTTTCAAATCACAGAGGGGATTTGCCATTTCCTCACAAGCTAAAATGCCTTTAGGATGTGTGTTTAACTACATTCTCACCCCATCGTGCACTGCACAGAACTTACAAGCCCCGGTGGAGAATTCAGGTCCAATTTTATCATTAAATAAACTCTGGAATGCCCCAGGCAGGGTCGTTAACTTGTCTCCACTACAGACTAAATGTCGAAATAGCCACCTCCCTTCTGTGGGTTCCCACAGGGCTCTGGGTGTGCTCCATAGCCCGCCCCTGGCATGAGGGGACAATTAGACCATTATATTTGCACCAAAAGCAAGCAGCCAGCTTACTTCAGCTCTGTACACAGGGATGAAAAAAAGGGGCATACCAAATTTAGACCACTGGGACAATTTATTTGTCTTCAGAGTGTTTAAGACACACAAGCAAGCCCCAGCAGATTATAAATTGTCAGCTTTGTGCAATTACCACACAAATCTGAAGAATATTCTGTGTGGATTCAGTTCACAAACCCTATGGTGGGTCACACCCCATAGGTAGCCTTGACAAGAGTCTCACTCTTTGTATCCATGACAACCCAGGAGATTAAGGACCCACCCCAACACCCTTCTCCACATTGTGTTTTTAAGGATTGTTATCATTGTCTTCTTCAAAATGTCCATTTGAAATTCCCATTTTTTTTTCCCCAAACAGAAAATGTTAGAATTAATGAGAGTCTTAAAACTTCCCAAAGTTCCTGTCATCCACCTCTCTAGTTTTCAGAAGAGGAAACTGGTGACCACAATGGTTCATACACCAGTTGAGCCATCTCTATTCCAATTCTAGCTTTACTACCAACTCACAGTCCAGTCTTCTTTTAGCCTAAGTTGTTAAAGGGGTCACCAAAACCACTGACTGTGACTGACACACATATCTGTGTAACTACAGGGCTGTTAGAAAAAAGAAAGGAAAAAGAAAGGAAAGGAGAGGAAAGGAGAGGAGAGGAGACGAGAGGAGAGGAAGAAAGAAAGAAAGAAAGAAAGAAAGAAAGAAAGAAAGAAAGAAATTGATTTAAGAGCCTGGATTTCTCATTTTTCATGTATAGCATGTCTTTGGGATAGAAATATTGGGGGGCTCCCCATTGTCCCCTAAGAACCCACTCCTCTCTGTCAGAGAGGACCCATTCATCCACAATTTCCAAAGATTTCAACTAGCTGGACTGGCCTCTCACGCTTTCCTGGAGAGGTAGATGTGTATTGCAGAAAGAGACTCATAGGAACAGTGACTTAACCCACAGCAGGAAGAGGCTGCCACTGCCTTGCCAAGTTTTGAAGTCCTGGAGAGTGACTTTCCATGCAAAGGCAGCTCCTGACAATGACAAGGATGGGCTGGGTGTGGAAACGTGTAAAGGTTGCCTGTGTGATTCCTGTGAGCCTCTCTCTTGAATACAAGTGGCTCAGGGACAGGAGGCTGGACAGAGAAAAAACACATCCATATGAGCAGAGGAATACAATTGTAAGATGATTTAGCCTTGTATTTCAACACTGCTATGGACAAAACTAAGCAAGAGTAGTAGAAAGGAACCCAAAGTACCTGTTCCTTCCAGGAAGGGATTGCTGCCCCCCACTGTCCACAGAACCCACAAGGCAGTTCCAAAGCCAGGAGGGTTGCATAGTGTTTTTCTTCCATCTGCCCCATCCATCCCAGCTTGTTCTACCCAAGAACACAGGCAATCTCCAGTCACCCCAAGCCACAGTCAAGGTGGCCACAGCCTACAAGCGCCTGGAGGTTGATAGAAGAGTCTGCCACCTAGCAGCCTTCTACTGTTTGTGTTAAGATCTCCTCCACTTGTTTCCAGCACAGAGCTCTTCCTCTTCCTTCCTTGGGCCCTTCTGCAGATGCTAAAGATATAAGATAAAGAAAGGAGACACTCTGGACCAGGAGAAGGAACACCTAGTCTAGACTTCTTCCTGAGCCAGCTAGGAGGGGGACAAGTCCTTTACCCGGCCTGACCTCTGTCAGATGGCTCCTTAATCTGTCAAGTTGGGATAACAACTAGGAGCACAGTTTACAGTTGAACCCACTTATAGTTAAGGGGTTAAACATGCAGCTCTGGGGTCGCAGGCTTTGAGTCTAAATCTCAGCTCAGCCACTTCCTAGGTAGGTAACCTTGGATAAGTCCTTTGACCTCTCTATGCTTTGGTTTCCTCCTTGGCACAGCTGGGTAATAACATTGTTGTGTTAATGAGCTGAAACAATGAACCTGGGAATTACATGCGATAAAGAGTATAAAGTAGTTAGCAAGGTGCCAAGTATAAACACAGTATGTGGTAACCATTTGCATTGCCATCGTCACCATCCTCGATGGAAACAGAGGATGGTGAAAGGGGGTTCATGTCTCCCTGAGAGGAATCAAACGCTACACAGATTATTATTAACTTACCATAGGGAGTTTTGATTGCCAGTCCCCTCGGTCTACTTTTCCGAGGTAAAACGAAGGGCAAAACCACCCTTTTGTCTTTTTGGGGAGCCAATGGGATCTAAGAAATGGACATTTCGCCCTCAATTCTCATTGGATTTAGAACAAAAGAAACCTGCAAAGCTCTGATAAATGTGGAACAAAAATCGCGGAGCTCGGCTCTTTCTTCTTTGAATCTTGTGCATCTCCTAGTGGTGATCTCTTAGAATAACTCTGCAAGCTCATCCGACGGAGGAAGGAAGAAACTACAGGAGTCATTCAGACTTTCAGGGAAGACTGGGCAACACACCGAGACGTTAGTTGGGTTTTTTCCAGCTTTCTTGAGATATAATTGACATATAACAGTGTGTAAGTTTAAGGTGTACAATGTAATGATTTGATGCACCTTTCTATTGCAAAATGTTGACCACAGTAAGCTTAGTTAACACATCCTTCATCTCAAATAACTACCGTTTTGTTGTGGCTGTTGTCATGGTGACAACATTAAAGGTCTACTCTCTTAGCAACTTGCAAGTATACAATATTGTTAAGTACAGTCACCATGCTGTACATTAGATCCCTAGAACTTACTCATTTTGTAACTGAAAGTTTATACACCCTGACCAACATCTCCCCATGTGCTCCCACCCTTCTGCCCCAGGCAACCAGCATTCTACTCTCTGTTTCTAGGAGTCCAGTGTTTTTAGACTGCATATGTCAATGAGATCGCACATTATTTTCTTTCTCTGTCCAGCTTATTTCACTTAACATAATGCCTTCAAGGTCCGTGATGTTACAAAGGTCAGGATTTCCTTCTTCTTATGGCTGAATAATATTCATGTTATATTCAGTGTTATATATGTATATATGTATATATATACATATATAACACTGAATATAACATATATATATATATATATATCTTCTTCATCACTCATCAATTAGTACTTAGGTTGTTTCCATATCTTGACTATTGTAAATAACACTGCGGCATCAATGACATTCTCCCCTATGTTTTGTTCTAGGAGTTTTACGGTTTTAGGTCTTACATCAAGTCTTTAATCCGTTTTGAGTGGATTTTTGTGCATACAGTGTAATATAGCAGTCCAGTTTCATCCGTCTGCATGAGAATATCCAGTTTTCCCAGCATCATTTATTGAAGACTATTCTTTCCCCATTCTTGGCTCCTCTGTCAAATATTAATTAACCATATATGCATGGGTTTATTTCTGGGGTCTCTAATCCGCTCCATTGGTATGTGTGTCTGTTTTTCTGCCAGTACCATACTTTTCTGATTACTATAGCTTTGTAATATAGTTTGAAATCAGGAAGTGTGTTGCCTCTAGCTTTGGACTTCTTTCTCAAGATTGGTTTGGTGATTCTAGATCTTTTCTGGTCCCGTACAAACTTTAGGATTTTTTTTTCTATGAAAAATGCCACTGAAATTTGATAAATTTTGATAAATAAAAATGAATCTATAGATGGCACTAGGCAGTATGGACATCTTAAAATATTAACTTGAGCCATACATATGAAGTACATTTCCATTTATTTGTGTCTTCAATTTCTTTCCTCAATCCAAGATACTTCCCTTCTAAAGGGCCAGATTATAAATCAAGCTTCTCTACAAAGAGACATCAAGGAAATTGTGGGCCAGTGAAATCTCACCTCCAGCCTTGTGGGTGCAAGAGCCACAAGACACAGTGTGTATTGTGGGGCCAGAAGGAAAACTGGCTAACAGTTTCTAGTGCCCTTTTGCTGTCTCCCACCCTAATTCATCCCCAGATTCCTTTCCAGGCAGGATCAGAGCCCTGTGAGACGTTAACTTAAAAAGAGCTAAGGAACTAGCCTTCCACACATGGGCTCCATCCCCAAATTGGTTATATCCCTTAGAGAATATAGCCTCTCAACACAGATGTATATATATTGCTGTCAAGTTCTCTATCTCACCCACACTGAACAAAGATGTCCTTGGCAGTGTTTGCAACTTTGTCTGATGGCAAAAATATATAAACCGCCACACACTCACGTGATGGAATATTATATGCAGCCACTCGAATGTTTTTAAAGAACTTGCTGTAACATGGAAAGTGTTTATGCAACAACAAAGTTTGTAACGCAGGAGGAATGTTTGTGTATGCAGTGTAATCACAACATTGGGGCACCTGTGCGGCTCAGTCGGTTAAGCATCCGACTTAGGCTCAGGTCATGATCTCTGCATTCGTGAGTTCAAGCCCTGCATCGGGCTCTGTGCTGACAGCTCAGAGCCTGGAGCCTGCTTGGGATTCTGTGTTTCCCTCTGTCTCTCTCTGCCCCTCCCCTGCTCACTCTCTGTCTCTCTCCCTCTCAAGAAAAAATAAACATTTTTTTTTTAATTTTTTAAATCACAACAATGTTAACAACACAAAAAAGGGAGTCTGGCAAGAAATGTACCAAATTATTAATCAAAGTTTTCTCTGGCAAGTAATACTTGAAGTCATTATTTTCTCTCTATTTTTTAGTCTTCAAATTTTTTTCTGATTGCAATGCATTAATTTCTTAATGAAAAATAATAAGATAGATTAGGAATTTAACAGGAACCAAGATGACAACATTGGAGACTCCTGAACTTCCCTCCTCCCTTGGCCACACCAGAAGTACAGCTACACATGGAGTGATTCCCTCTGAGAGAAGTCCTGAAAATAGCAATAGTGTGAAACCAGAAATTAGTTGTAAGAAAAAAAACTGGAAAATTCACAAATATGTGGAGACTAAACAACATGTTCCTGAGCAATCAATGGCTTAAAAAAGAAGTCAACAGGGGGGCGCCTGGGTGGCTCAGTCGGTTAAGCGTCCGACTTCAGCTCAGGTCACGATCTCGCGGTCAGTGAGTTCGAGCCCCGCATCAGGCTCCGGGCTGATGGCTCAGAGCCTGGAGCCTACTTCCGATTCTGTGTCTCCCTCTCTCTCTGCCCCTCCCCCGTTCATGCTCTGTCTCTCTCTGTCTCAAAAATAAATAAATGTTAAAAAAAAAAAATTAAAAAAAAAAAAAGAAGTCAACAGGGATATCAAAAAATATCTTGATTCAAATGAAAAACCAAAACCTATGAGATGCAGCAAAACACATTTCCAAGAGGGAAGTTAATAGCAATAAATGCCTCCCTTAAGAAAAAAAGAAAGATCTTTACATCTCATAGAACTAGAAAAAGAACAAACTAAGCCCAAAGTTAGTAGAAGGTGAACTGGGTATAATCTTAAGATAAGTTCCGTTAACCCGGAAGCATAAAGCTCTTAGATGAAGTTACACTGGTAAAAATATTATTAAAATAAGCCAGTGGGTCATTATTCCCATTGGAAACTAGGTCATTTGGCCATCGAAGGATAGAAGAAAAGGAAGTAAATTAAGAATGGCCCTGGCCTCTCCCAGGGTGCTTACCGCTGGCAGTGGGAATGTGTTTGAGTGTCCCAGGGCCATGGACCCAATGAGGAGAAAACAGCCATATCTTTGCCTGCCAGATGGCCAGGATGGATTCCAAACTAAGAAAGCATCCATAAACTAGGGCACTCGTCCCAGCTACCCTGACTCAGAGCCCAGAGGACACTCCGGGAAAGGTCAGTCCTGGAGTAAAATAATTTTCCAAACAGGAACACTTAGCTCCCTTTTGGTGTTAACCCAGCATAGATGTGCCTGAGCACATCCTGAGCACAAACTGTCCTGCCCACAGCAGGGCCTCGAGCCCTCCTGATGGACAAGAAATACATTCAAATTATTCCATTTAAAAATTAAAATCAAAAAGCTAATAAATTTAAAAAAAAAAAAACTAAACTTGCTTTCCCATCAAGCTACTGTAACTTTATTTTTACCACTAACTTTTAAAAAAAATTTGTCTGTGCTGACTCTTCCTCACTAGCAATTCCCAGGGGTGATATTTAAGAGATTTAACAACTGAGATGGCCTCAGTTGGAGTGGAGCACACACCAGGCAGACAGGGCAGGAGGCTTGCAGAGCTGGGGTGACTCTGTGGGGGGCGCTCCAGAACAGCAACCTTCCCTCACACACTTGCAAACGAAACTTCTAGGCCTCTACAAGTTCAATTAACAAAAACATTCAACTTAATAGCAACATGATCATTAAGATCAGATGTGGGCACATTCTCTCTTCCCCCTAATTCCTCACGGTATTTTTCCACGTCTTCAAGTTTATGTCCTGACTTGGAAAGTCTAAGGGTCGTCACCCCACTCCATTCTCATGCATTGTGGCCCCGCCTCCCACCCACTGCTGGAAATCCAGAATCACTGAGTGACTTCTCCGTCTCTCCTCCCAAGAAACTGCAGGACATGCAACAGCTCTTAGGGGTTGAGTTTGTGTCCCTTCAAAAGATACGCTGAAGTCTTAATCCCCGGTACCTCAGAACGACCTTACTTGGAAATTGCAGATACAATTAGTCAAGATGAAGTCCTAGCAGAGCAGAATGGGCCCCTGCTCCAATATGCCTGCTGTCTTTATAAGAAGAGTGAAATTTGAACAGAGACTCTGAGGGAAGACAGCAACACAGGCAGAGATTGGAGTGATGCTACCACAAGCCAAGGAACACCTGGAGTTACCAGAAGCTTCAAGAAGCAACAAACGGTCTCCCCCTAGAGGGTTCAGAGGGATCATGGCTCTACCAACACTTTGATTTCAGACTTCCAAGCCTCCAGAACTTGGAGAGAATGAATCTCTGTTGGTTTAAGTTACTCAGTTTGTGGTTCTTGCTACAGCAGCCCTAGCAGACCTCTATAGCAGCCATCTTGAATTCTCTCACACAGGTCACACGACTAGCAGGGCCCTTTAAAATGTCACAAGAGGGGCGCCTGGGTGGATCAGTCGGTTAAGCGTCCGACTTCAGCTCAGGTCATGATCTCGCGGTCCGTGAGTTCAAGCCCCGCGTCGGGCTCTGGGCTGATGGCTCAGAGCCTGGAGCCTGCTTCCGATTCTGTGTCTCCCTCTCTCTCTGCCCCTCCCCCGTTCATGCTCTGTTGCTCTCTGTGTCAAAAATAAATAAACGTTAAAAAAAAAAATTTTTTTTAATGTCACAAGAAAGGTTGAACCTCAGTTCTTCTGCTTCCTTTTGTGGCTGGCTTCTTCTTCCTAATTCTACTGAGTTATCTTTTATCACCTTCAGTCTCCCTTAGGGCCTCCCTTCCCCACGCAAAAGCTGTCTGAGAGGATCACCCTTTTGCATCTTAAAAACCAGGGTGCCTGGGTGGTTCAGTCGGTTGAGCGTCGGACTTCGGCTGAGGTCATGATCTCGCAGTTTGTGAGTTCGAGCCCCGCATCAGGCTCTGTGCTGACAGCTCAGAGCCTGGAGCCTGCTTCTGATTCTGTGTCTCCCTCTCTCTCTGCCTCTCCCCCGCTCATGCTCTGTCTCTCTCTGTCTCAAAAATAAAGATAAACATTAAAAAAAATTTTTTTTTTAATTTTTTTTTAAACCAATATAGGGACACCTGGGCAGCTCAGTTGGTTAAGTGTCCCACTTACAGCTCAGGTCATGATGTCGCAGTTCATGGGTTCAAGCCCCGCATCAGGCTCTGTGCCAACAGCTCGGAGCCTGGAGCCTGCTTTGGGTTCTGTGTCTCCCTCTCTCTCTGCCCCTCCCCTGTTCACACTCTCTCTCTCTCAAAAATAAATAAACATGACAAAGAAAACCAATATAGACATTAAAATGAAAGTCTATTTTTCAATTAGGAGATGACAAATTTAAAAGTTTTTTGTGAACTTCTTAGAAACACATTTCATCCCACCCTGGGGTACTCTATTTGAGGGAATAAAGTCAAATGTACTTCTATCTTAGAAACATAGCTAGCTAATAGCTCTGGAGAGATTTCATCCTAGTTCATTTCTACTTGTTTTATTCAGTATTGCCACCAAACAATTTAGACGTGTCCTGGGCATGATTTTACAAAAAACAAAATTTGCAAATTTAAGGAGAAAAAGTTCAGATATTACTGGCTATAAATGATATGTAAACTCTGAGAACCTTATTACTAAAGGTTAGTCTTGCCTTTATCAACAATATACTAGAGTTGATAATTATAAGTTTGCAAATATAATCAATACCAGTGGTCTCCAAGTTGTTTTAATTACTCTCCCATCAGTTAAAAAAAAACAGTTTTGGGGCACCTGGGTGGCTGAGTCGGTGAAGGATCCGACTTTGGCTCAGGTCATTATTTTGTGGTTTGTGAGTTCAAGCCCCGCTTCGGGCTCTGTGCTGACAGCTCAGAGCCTGGAGCCTGCTTCAGATTCTCTGTCTCCCTCTCTCTCTCTCTGCCCCTCCCCTGCTCACATTCTGTCTCTCTGTGTCTCTCAAAAATAAATAAACATTAAAAAAAATTTAAGTTTGTGTAGGCACTCACTGTCTATGTGTATTACTTATAAAATATAAACATAAAGTGTACATTAAAACATACTAAACGCTGAATTTTTAAAGGATGAAATTAAAAACTAAATATAAGTAATAGGTTTTTTGTTTTCACATAGACCATCTTGAGATCCTCACTTCGGATACCGCTAGCTTACATAATAGTGTATATGATATCAGTAAATTATAAAATCCTGAGTTACTACGGCAGTAATTAAAGGATGCCTGGAGGTATTCAAGAAGTCTCATAGAACTGGGCTCCGGGGAATCCTTTTCAGGCCTTCTCTCACTTACACAAAACCTTTCCTAACATCGTAGGACAAGTTAACAGGCTAGCGAGTACAGAAATGGTCAGAACAGATATTTCACCAACAGATGATAAATATTTGCAGCCCATAATAAGCTGAAGAAGAGCAAACCTTAAATTTCAGAATGATAAGGATGCGTACCAATAGAAATAATAGTAAAATAACCACATATTGGGACGCAATATGTAATAATTAAGACTCTGGTGTTAGACCAGGTTGAGAAGAGAGGATGAGTCAACAATGCTAAGTCATTTCTTTCTTTTTTTCAAGTTTGTTTATTTATTCTGAGAGAGAGAGCGCGCGTGCAAGAGAGTAAGGGAGGGGCAGAAAGAGACAGAGGATCCCAAGCAGGCTCTGCCCTGACAGTGCAGATGCGGAACTTAAACTCACAAGCCGTGAGATCATGACTTGAGCCGAGATCAAGAGTTGGACGCTTAACCGACTGAGCTACCCAGGTGCCTCACTAAGTCATTTCTTAATTTCAGTTTCTTAATACACTCACAAACAGTAAATTCATATGATTTCCTGTATGATTTTTACAAGACCCTATGTAAATGCTTTTTTGTACATCTTTCTGGATTTGGTATGGATTTTCTCCAGACACCAGGAAGACCATTGGTAAAAGACTTACTTGACGAGAGATTCCATTCTGGGGTAATAAGACTTTATTGCAGCTCTGATTTATGGAGTGCTTGATAAGTAGCTTACAGATGTTATCCCACCCAACTTCTTAGGGTCTGTTTTCTCATCTACAAACAGTAATAACCATTGTCACAAGTAACTCCTCCAGAACTGTCACACAGCAGTTAGGCCCCAAGGACAGGATTCCAGGCCAGGGCAGATAAACGCCAATGGACTTCACCACTCCTATACTGTCAGGAGGAGAGATTGCCTCATTCCACTTGATCACAGAAAAGACATCAAACTGTCTTGTCAGCAAACCTAATTACTCTGTTACATCTTCTTTCCTATTTGGCAAGTTGGATAGGGCAAAAAATCATTAAGCAGTGGGTTACCCCATTCTTGTTTTTATCCTTATCAGCCTCAGATAAGGAGGTGCTTGCTGGAAGGAGCATTTGAGGGGAGTTTATGAGAAGACGGGCATCCAGAATCTTAACCGCTATCGAAAGAGACATCCTTGAACTTCTTCACTATGAGTTCAAGACTGACCTGGTTATTGCTGACATCGCTCTCCAAATTGATTATATTTTTATCTTATTTTATTTTACCACAAGGATGGTACCAGACAGTCTCTGGAAGAAATGAGCCATTGACTTGGAGCGCTAAAGACTTCCTCTCAGTTTAATGATTTAAACCTGAGACTGGGAAAAGGAGGGTGAGGGTAGGGAGCAAGTCATTTCAAACATCCTGGGCATTAGGTACAACTGAATAATAAAAGGGGACTTATTCTTATCCAGTGTTATTACACTGTTAGGCAATATTCTTATGAAAAAAATTATTGGGGTTTGAAAGGACCCGATAAACCACACTCTCTCTTCTACCAGAGTTCTGGATTTATGGAAAGTGACAAAGGAGTAAAGCAGATGGAGAGCATATTAGCGTCTCTATTATTAATAGAGGCTATGTTGAACAGTGACAGTTTTGCCCCAGAAGGCTCTAAAATAGGCCCTACAAGTTCCATCAATTAAGTTGATCCCATTGCCACTTTATCCTAGGTCCAACATTCACTTCCTATTTTATTTTCCATTTCTAATTAGTCCATCCACATTATCCAGAACACCTTATTAGCAGTTCTGCAGAAAATAAAACTAGTATCATAGAAACACTCCAACGATTATATGCTAAATGTTCTATGTATACATTTAAGCCTGCTTACGATAAGATTTCTAGAGAGACATTTAAATACTCAAATTAAATCCCATTACAAATTTGTCTTAAAAACGGAAAATTTCAAATGGACTCAAGTCTAAAATCAAATTCACTTTCCCTTGTATATTGAAAAGACTAACCCTCTAAAACTTCTCTCTATGGCAATATAGGACTAGGTATCATGAAAACTTCCACTAATAAAAAGCACTTAATAATGCTGAAAAAAATATACAAAGTATTTCTTTAAATGCCTAGCAGCTGAGCTGGCCAGGAAGTATTGGAAATACTTCATGGCCAAAGTTGTTTAAAAAAAAAAAATTCCAAATCCAGCAAGATAACTAAACATTGAAGCCAACAGCTGCCCCCCCCCCCCCACCCCAGGATCTACTGATCTCTGGAAACCTAGAACTTGAGTTTCAACCAGCCATCGGCAACAAAGCTTATGTCTTGGGGAAAATGAGACCAGATGGATGACTCCTGAAAAAGGATGGGCCCCTATCAGATGATCTTTTCAGAGAAAGAAAAGCAATAACTCACAAAGATAGACCATAAAGAACCTTGACTCTTAGTTATGAATCTAAAGGGGAAAAGGCATATTCTCTGAGAATTTTTACCCATAAACGGATCCCCAGGTGGGTTTAGACTGGAATTTATAGTATGCATGTGGCCAAAAAACATCCAAGTTGCAAATTTAAAGTCATCCTAAATTGGTAGCGCCACCAGTCACACACAAGAACCAAATATAAATCCTCCCTAAAGGAATGCAACGTAATCCAGCCCTCAAGGAATTTTTACAACTAAAAGTTCTCAAGGACAGGAGCTCAGACTTCAAAATCCCCAACAAATATAAAAATAAAAGTAAAACCAAGAGAACAAGCCAATATAATTGAGAGTTGATAGAAAAACAAACCACTCATTCATATCCACAATTAATGCAGGTATTAGAATTATCAAATATGAAATATAAATTATATGTTTAATGAAATGAACAAGTCTGAAATTACGATAAAGTAGAAAAAAAAAAGTTTAAGCAGGCTCGAAAGTAAAATGGCTATTGGAGCGCCTGGGTGGTTCAGTAGGTAAAGTTTCCAACTCTTGATTTCAGCTCAGGTCATGATCTCATGGTTCATGAAATCAAGCCCCAATACCAGGCTATGTGCTGACAGTGAGGAACCGGCTTGGGATCCTCTCACTTCCTCTCTCTCAGCTCTTCCTGAGCTTGTGCACTCTCTTTCCCTCTCTCTCTCTCAAAATAAATAAACATTAAAAAAAAATAAGTAAAATGGCTATTACCCAGAGGGCAAGAGATAATTAATGCAGGCAAGTATGCAGAAAAAAGGGAGCCCTCTTCTTGTTGGTGGGAATGTAAACTGGTAGAGCCACTATGGAAAACGGTATGGAGATTCCTCAAAAAATTAACATATAATTACTATCTGACCCAGCAATCTCACTGCTGGAAATCTATCCAAAAGGAACGTAAACAGGTATCAAAAAGATATCTGCCCTCCCAGGTTCATTGCAGCATTATTCACAATAGCCAAGACATGGAAACAACCTAAGTGTCTACTGACTGATATATATATACATAAATATTACTCAGCCATACAAAATGGAAATACTAGGAGGGGCCAAGATGGCAGAACAGCATGGAAGGTTTGGTTTTTTTTTTGTATCTCATGTCCATGAAATACAACCAGATCAACACTAAACCATCCCGCACACCTAGAAAACTTATTGGAGGATTAACACAACAATCTGCACGACCCGAACCACAGAACTCAGCAGGTACACGGCGCAGAGAGGTGAACTGGCGGAGACAGAAGCTGCAGAGGGCAGGGAGCTGTTTTTGTGTGCAAAGAGAGGACGGAGATGAGGGGCGGGGGAAGAATATGGGGAAAACACCCCCCCCCCAAAGCAGCTAGAGAGAAAGTCGAAAAGTGGAAACAGCCACAGGGACTGAACTAAAAAGGGAGAAAAGAGAAAGGAGAGGGTTTAAATTCCATTAAGACTCAATAAACAGGGTGAGTGCAGAGTCTGAAACTCCGCAGCTCGATACCTGGCGGTGCTCTGGTGGGAAGGGCGAATCCCCAGGAGCAGAGTGAAGTCCGCAGTCTTCGGGCCGCATGGGGAGAGGCAGTTCCCCTGCTGGGAGGACATTTGGTAGAGGCTGTGTGGCCCTCAGTCCCAGCAGACCCCAGAGAACAACCACATTCGCTGGTGCTGGAACAAGGTCGTTAAGGTTGAAGCCTGGTACCTGACGTGTGTTGTGATTTTCCATAATCCCCGAAACGCTGCTGCTGATACATGATCGCATGAACTTTTTCTGCGGTGAGCTGGCCCCCAGCAGCAGTCTCTGGGCATTGGCAGCAGCGTGCTCCTGTGAACATTCCTGGATGCGGCCGGCCCCTGGCCATTTCTCGGTCAGACCCTCCCCCAGAGGGGCAGAACAGGTCAAAGCCACAGTCCCTCGGAAGTGAGGAGTCGGGAAACACAGCCGCATGAGATAAAACTCAGGACGGAGGTGCTGCCTGGCAAGCTGACGGCTTGGTCATAGTGTAAAAGCGGGGAGTGGACCGAAGCCGGAGACAAAGGACAGGTGCACGATTGCTGATTGGGAAGAACACAGTCTCAATACTAGAGACCAGGTAGTGGGTGATGCCATTTTTACCCCTTCCACGCATGCGTGTACACACCTACAAGCACGACAACAATCCACCCCAGTAAGCTAAGCAGCGCCATCTAGTGGAGAACGGAGCTGTTGCACTAAACCCGGCCCAACTGGGCCGACCTTGCTCTTCAGGAACATCGCGAGTCTCTCTGCCTGCTTAGTTTACAGACTATAAAGTGCTTCATAGGTGGACTTCTAGGGAAAAATGATGTAATTTCCATTGTATTTCAGTCTGTTCGCTGGTCCATCTATTCAATTTTCGTGGTTTTTTTTTTTCATTTCTTTTTCTTGAATACAGAAAGAGAAAAAATTTATTTTTATTTTCAAATTTTATTAAAAATATTTTTCTTTATGGGCACCTGGGTGGCTCAGTCGGCTGAGCATCTGACTTCGTCTCAGGTCATGATCTCGCAGTTTGTGCGTTCAAGCCCCACGTTGGGCTCTGTGCTGACAGCTCAGAGCCTGGAGCCTGCTTTGGATTCTGTGTCTCTCTATCTCTCTGTCCCTCCCCTGCTCACGCTCTGTCTCTCTCTGTCTCAAAAATGAGTAAAACATTTAAAAAAATTAAAAAATATTTTTCTTTAATTTTTTTCTACTATATTTTTTCCTTTTTGTACATCTTTCTAATTCTATTTTACCTCCATCATTTAATTTTATTCTATTTCATTGTATTCATTTTTTCACATTTTCAAACGTTTTCCCTTTTTTTTCCTTTCTCCTTTTTTCTCTAATATATCAAATTCCTCTCAACAACCAGACCAAAACACACCTAGGATTTAGCATCATTTATTTGATTTTTTGTGTGTTGTTTTTATTTTTATAATTTTAATTTTTTTTACCTTATTAATTCCTTTTCTTCCTTCAAAATGACAAAATGAAGGAATTCACCCCAAAAGAAGGAGCAGGAAGAAATGACAGCCAGGGACTTCATTAACACAGATACAAGCAAGATGTCTGAACCAGAATTTAGAATCATGATAATAAGAATGCTGGCAGGGGGTGAAAATAGATTAGAATCCCTTTCTGCGGAGATAAAAGAAGTAAAAGCTAGTCAGGATGAAATAAAAAATGCTATAACTGGGCTGCAATCTCGAATGGATGAGGCAGAGCAGTGAATCAGCGATATACAGGACAAACTTATGGAGAACAATAAAGCTGAAAAAAGAGGGAAACTAAGGCAAAAAAGCACAATTTAAGAATTAGAGAACTCAGTGACTCATTAAAAAGGAACAACATCAGAATAATAGGGATCCCAGAAGATGAAGAGAAAGAAAAAGGGGTAGAAGGGTAATATGAGCAAATCATAGCAGAAAACTTTCCTAACCTGGGGAAAGACGCAGACATAAAAATCCAGGAAGCACAGAGGACTCCCATTAGATTCAACAAAAACCTACAATCAACAAGGAATATCATAGTCAAATTCACAAAATACTCAGGCAAGGAAAGAATCATGAAAACAGCAAGGGAAAAAGTCTTTAACCTACAAGGGAAGACAGATCAGGTCTGGACCAGACCTATCCACAGAAACTTGGCAGGCCAGAAAGGAGTGGCAGGATATATCCAATGTGCTGAGTAAGAAAAATATGAAGTCAAGAATTCTTTATCCAACAGGGCTGTCAAAATACAAGGAGAGATAAAAAGTCCCAGACAAACAAAAATTAAAGGAGTTCATGACCACTAAACTAGCCCTACAAGAAATTTTAAGGGGGACTCTGAGGGAACAAAAGACGGCGGGGCAGCAGGGAGGTGGGGAGAAGACCAAAAAGCAATGAAGACTAGAAAGGACCAGAGAACACCACTAGAAACTCCAACTCTACAAACAACATAATGACAATAAATTCATATCTTTCAGTACTCACTCAACATCAATGGACTTAATGCTCCAATCAAAAGACATAGGGTAACAGAATGGATAAGAAAACAAGATCCATCTATATGCTGTTTACAAGAGACACACTTTAGACCTAAAGACACCTTCAGATTGAAAGTAAGGGGTTGGAGAACCATCTATCATGCTAATGGTCAAGAAAAGAAAGCCGGAGTAGCCATACTTATATCAAACAATCTAGACTTTAAAATAAAGACTGTAGTGCTTGCTTCAGCAGCACATATACGAAAATTGGAACTAAAATAAAGACTGTAACAAGAGATAAAGAAGGACATTGTATCATAATTAAGGAGTCTATCCACCAAGAAGAACTAACAATTGTAAACATTTATACTCCAATGTGAAAGCACCCAAATATATAAATCAATTAATCACAAACATAAGGAAACTCATTGATAATAATACCATAATAGTAGGGGACTTCAGCACTCCATTTACAACAATGGACAGATTATCTAAACAGAAAATCAACAAGGAAACAATGGCCTTGAATGACACACTGGACCAGATGGACTCAACAGATATATTCAGAACATTTCATCCTAAAGCAGTGGAAAACACATTCTTCTCCAGTGCACATGGAACGTTCTCCAGAATAGATCACATACTGCGACACAAATCAGCCCTCAACAAGTACAAAAAGATCGAGATCATACCGTGCATATTTTCAGACCACAGCACTATGAAACTCATAATCAACCACAAGAAAAAATTTGGAAAGATAACAAATACTTGGAGACTAAAGAACATCCTACTACAGAATGAATGGAGTAACCAAGAAGTTAAAGAGGGAGTTAAAAGTACATGGAAGCCAATGAAAATGATAACACCACAGCCCAAAATCTCTGGGACGCAGGAAAGGCAGTCATAAGAGGGAAGTATAAAGAAGGAAGAAAGGTCTCAGATACACAACCTAACTTTACACCTTAAAGAGCTGGAAAAAGAACAGCAAATAAAACCCAAAACCAGCAGAAGACAGGAAATAATAAAGATTAGAGCAGAAATCAATGTTATCAAAACCAAAAAAATAGTAGAACAGATCAATGAAACCAGAAACTGGTTCTATGAAAGAATTAACAAAATTAATAAATCCTTATCCAGTTTGATCAAAAACAAAAAGGAAAGGACCCAAATAAAATCAAGAATGAAAGAGGAGAGATCAAAACCAGCACAACAGAAATAAAAATAATCATAAGAGAATATTATGAGCAATTATACGCCAATAAAATGGGCAATCTGGAAGAAATAGACAAATTCCTAGAAACATATACACCACCAAAACTGAAACAGGAAGAAATAGAAAATTTGAACAGACCCATAACCAGTAAATAAATTGAATTAGCAATCAAAATCTCCCAAAAAACAAGAGTCCAGGGCCAGATGGCTTTCCAGGGGAATTCTACCAAACATTTGAAGAAGAGTTAACAACTATTCTCTTGAAGCTGTTCCAAAAATAGAAATGGAAATGGAAGGAAAACTTCCAAACTTTCTATGAAGCCAGCATTACCTTGATTCCAAAACCAGACAAAGACCCCACTAAAAAGGACACCTATAGACCAATTTCCCTGAACATGGATACAAGAATCCTCAACAAGATATTAGCCAACCAGATCCAACAATACATTAAAAAAATTATTCACCACGACCAAGTGGGATTTATACCTGGGATGCAGGGCTGGGTCAATATCCACAAAACAACCAATGTGATTCACCACATCAATAAAAGAAAGGACAAGAACCACAAGATCCTCTCAATAGATGCAGAGAAAGCATTTGACAAAATACAGCATCCTTTCTTGATAAAAACCCTCAAGAAAGTAGGGATAGAAGGATCATACCTTGAGATCATAAAAGTCATAAATGAAAGATCCAAAGCTAATATCATCCTCAATGGGGACAGAGAGCTTTCCCCCTAAGGTCAGGAACAAGACAGGGATGTCCACTCTCACCACTGTTACTCAACATAGTATTGGAAGTCATAGCGTCAGCAATCAGACAACACAAAGAAATAAAAGGCATCCAAATCGGCCAGGAGGAGGTCAAACTTTCACTCTTTGCAGATGACATGATACTCTATATGTAAAACCCAAAAGATTCCACTAAAAAACTGCTAGAACTGATCCATGAATTCAGCAAAGTTGCAAGATATAAAATCAATGCACAGAAATCAGTTGCATTCCTATACACCAACAATAAAGCAACAGAAAGAAAAAATAAAATAAAATAAATAAATAAATTTAAAAAAAATAAAGCGACAGAAAGAGAAATCAAGGAATCGATCCCATTTACAGTTGCACAAAAAAAACATAAAATACCTAGGAATAAATCTAACCAAAGAAGTGAAAAATCTATACACTGAAAACTATAGAAAGCTTATGAAAGAAGAAGACACAAAAAAAACTGGAAAAATATTCCATGCTCCTGGATAGGAAGAACAAATATTGTTAAAATTTCAATACTACCCAAAGCAATCTACATATTCAATGCAATACCTATCAAAATAACACCAGCATTCTTCACAGAGCTAAGACAAACAATCCTAAAATTTGTATGGAACCACAAAAGACCCCTAATAGCCAAAGCAATCTTGAAAAAGAAAACCAAAGCAGGAGGCATCACAATCCCAGACTTCAAGCTATACTACAAAGCTGTAATCATCAAGACAGCACAAGAACAGACACTCAGATCAATCGAACAGAATAAAGAACCCAGAAATGGACCTACAAACGTATGGCCAACTAATCTTTGACAAAGCAGGAAAGAATATCCAATGGAATAAAGACAGTCTCTTCAGCAAGTGGTGCTGGGAAAACCGGACAGCGACATGCAGAAAAATGAACATGGACCACTTTCTTACACCATACACAAAAATAAACTCAAAGTGGATGAAAGACCTCAATGTAAGACAGGAAGCCATCAAAATCCTCGAGGAGAAAGCAGGCAAAAACCTCTTTGATCTTGCCCGCAGCAATTTCTCACTAAACACGTCTCCTGAGGGAAGGGAAACAAAAGCAAAAATGAACTACTGGGACCTCATCAAAATAAAAAGCTTCTGCACAGGGAAGGAAACAATCTGCAAAACTAAAAGGCAACTGACAGAATGGAAGAAGATATTTGCAAATGACATATCAGATAAAGGGTTAGTATCCAAAATCTACAAAGAACTTATGGAACTCAGCACCCAAAAAACAAATAATCCAGTGAAGAAATGGGAAAAAAACAATGAATAGATACTTCTCCAAAGAAGACATCCAGATGGCCAACTGACACATGAAAAAATGCTCAACATCACTCATCATCTGGGAAATACAAATCAAAACCACAATGAGATACCACCTGTCAGAATAGCTAACATTAACAACTCAGGCAACAACAGATGTTGGCGAGGATGCTGAGAAAGAAGATCTCTTTTGCACTGCTGTGGGAATGCAAACTGGTGCAGCCAGTCTGGAAAACAGTATGGAGGTTCCTCAAAAATTAAAAATAGAGCTACCCTACAACCCAGCAATTGCACTACTAAGTATTTACCCAAAGGATACAGGTATGCTGTTTCGAAGGAGCCCATGCACCCCTATGTTTATAGCAGCACTATCAACATTAGCCAAAGTATGGAAAGAGCCCAAATGTCCCATCGATGGATGAATGGATAAAGAACATGTGGCATGCATACACACACACACACACACACACACACACACACACACACGACTATTACTTGGCAATCAAAAAGAATGAAATCTTCCCATTTGCAACTATGTGGATGGAACTAGAGGGTATTATGCTAAGCAAAATTAGTCAGAGAAAGACAAATATCATATGACTTTACTTATATGAAGACTTTAAGATACAAAACAAATAAACATAAAGGAAAGGAAGCAAAAATAATATAAAAACAGGAAAGGGGACGAAACATAAGAGACTCTTAAATATGGGGAACAAACAGAGGGTTACTGGAGGGGTTGTGGGAGGAGGGATGAGCTAAATGGGTAAGGGACATTAAGGAATCTACTCCTGAAATCATTGTCGCGCTATATGCTAACTAACCTGGATGTAAATTTAAATAAATAAACAAATAAACAAATAAATATCAAACCAAGGCAAACAATAAAACAAAGAGAGAAATACTGCTATTTGCAACAATATGGGTGGACTTTGAGGGCATTATACTAAGTGGAATAAGTCAGAAGAGAAAGCTAAGTACTTTTATTATTTCACTTATATGTGGAATCTAAAAAAGCCAAACTCATAGAAGCAGAGAGTAGAATGATGGTGATACGGTTGACTCTTGAACAACCTAGGCATTAGGGGTACCGACCCCTGTGTTGTCAAAAATAGGCATATAACTTTTGACTGCCCAAAAACTTAACTACTAATAGCCTAATGTTGACCAGAAGCCTGACCAACAATGCAAATAGTTGATCAACACGTATTTTGTATTATATGTATTACATATAATTATATGTATTACATATATGTATTACATTATATGTATTATATGTATTACATACTGTATTTTTACAATTAAGTAAGCTAGAGAAAAGAAAATTATTAAGAAAATCACGAGGAAGACAAATATATTTATAGCACCTTATGAAAAAAATCCACGTTCAACACCATGTTCTTCGAGAATCAACTGTATGTCACATTTTCTTTATCCATCCATCCACTGATAAACACTTAAGTTGTTTCTTGTCTTGGCTATTGTTTATAATGCTGCAATTAATAAGGGGGGGGGGGACAAATACCTTTTCGAGAGAGTGATTTCATTTTCTTCTGATACATGCCCAGAAATGAAATTGCTGGATCACATGGTTCTACTTTTTAATATTCTGATGAACGTCCATACTGTTTTCTATAGTGGCTGCCCAGATTTACATTCCCACCAACAGTGCGCAAGGCACTAAGATATTCTACATATGATAGGATCCCATTTATATGAAATATCCAGCAATGGAAAATCTAAGGAGACAGAAAGTAGACCAGTGGTTGCGCGGGTCTGGGGATAAATGGTAAATAAATGCATACCGGCGGGAGGGAACTCTTTGGGGTGATGGAAGCATTCTAAAACTGGATTGTGGCAATGGTGCGCAACTTAATAAGTTGACTAAAAATCATCTAAAAGTACACTTAGCAACGGATGAACTTTATGGTGTGTATGTAAATATACCTCAGTAAAGCTGCCTTTAAGTAGATAGAGAAAAGACGGTTATCTTTGTTTAAAATTAACTTTCATGGAGCACCTGGGTGGCTGGGTCAGTTGAGCATCCGAATTCAGCTCAGGTCGTGATCTCACAGTTTGTGGGTTCAAGCCCCACACCAGGCTTTGTGCTGATAGTGCAGAGCCTGCTTAGGATTCTCTATCTCCCTCTCTCTGCCCCTCCCTCCCCCCTCAAAAATAAACATTAAAACATCAGATCCTTTTAAAAAAATGATAGCTTTATGAGGAGCCTGGATGGCTCAGTTGGTTGGGGGACGACTTCGGCTCAGGTCATGATCTCGCAGTTTGTGGGTTTGAGCTCGCATCCGGCTCTGTGCTGACAGCTCGGGGCCTGGAGCCTGCTTTGGATTCTGTGTCTCCCTCCCTTTCTGACCCTACCCCGCTCATGTTCTCTCTGTCTCTCTCTCTCAAAAATAAACATTAAAAAAATAAATAATAATTTTTTTTAAATGATAGCATTTTTCTTTCTGTCCCTGTTATTTAAACAAATGGGGTTTTTTTCCCTGTCATTTCCTAATCACCTATTATGAGACAAGCACTGAATATCTCACTTTTACGATTAGTAACTTATTTAACAGTCACTTCAACTCTATGAAGTGGGTGTGATTATACCCATTTTTGAGAGGAAGATCCTGAGACACTGAGCTTAAGTAATTAGACCAGGATCAGACAGGTTGTCGATAGCAGAGTTAGAATCCCAGTCCAGGTCTGTCTGACCTGGAAGCACAGGCTGGGTCCCTAAGCCACACTGCTCCTCTGCTAAGGAATGAAGAGAGTTTCAGAGAATCTTCTTTTAGCAAAAGAAAGAGGAGTTGTTGCCCAAGCAACGAGGCTCTCAATTTCAAAACATATTATATGCTCTGGGCCAAGTGAACCCTAGAGTATTTCAAGACTTTTGCTGCAGACATAAAGGGAGGATCCGACAAGTGACTCAAGACTCAGACCGCCAAGGTCAACCCACCTCCCTCTAGTCATGACCTCCAATTGGTTCAGTTGGTCATGGAACTGACAAAACAGGTGTCTCTCTTTAGTACACATATAAATCTTCCAAGGTCTTTTAAATGCAAATTCCAGGGCCCTGTGCCCAGATATTCTGTTCCAATTGGCTTAGGGTGGGGCCTCAGAATCTATATTTTTAACAAGCATAGGAAAATTGTCAAAATTACAGACTTTGGAGATAAACGTACCTGGGTTTGAATGTTGCCATAAGCCATTTAGTAATTGTAGCACCTTGGCCAAGATAGCATCTCTGAACCTCAGTTTCTTTATCAAGATGAGGGCGTTAATAATAATCCTTATCTCTCAAAATCGTTGTGAATGTTTCATTACTCTATGCTTTGAGCAAGCTCTCAATAAGCAGTAGCTTTTTTTAAACATTTATGCGTGTTGTTGTTTCTTTTTTCCTAGAGAGTCTGAAAGGTTGGAGTTTTGCCAGCAATCCAGATTGAACACTTTCTCAGAATCAGGTCAGCAGCAAAGATGCTGTTGGGTTGGATGAAATCAACCCAAAGGAGGAAGTAAAATAAACAGGCCTACAGCCCTCAGGCACTGTTGATTTGTGTCTCCCGTGGGAGATTTTAACATCTAAAGTTGAATTCCATTGACTCGCAAATTTATTGTATCCCTGGCCTTCCAAAGCCATCCTGGCAGAAGCCGGTTAAGAGGAGAAAGGACGAGGCAAAGGTGACACCTACTGGCAGCAAGAGGTCCCTGCAAGGGGCATTTCTAATTGGCTGCTTGGCTTGGCTTGGCTGCTTCCAGCGCGGATTAATCCTTGCTGTTCCTCGGGCTGCCCTCTTACACAGGAAACACTGTTGTCAAGGAAATAACCAGAGATGTGGACAAAGGTTTACATTCAAGTTTTCTTTCTTTTTTTTTAAAGAATTTTTTTAAGTTTATTTATTTATTGGGGGGCGGGGGTGGGAGGGGCAGGAAAACAGGGAGACAGAGAATCCCCAAGGGGCTCCGTGTTGTCAGCACAGAGCCCAAAGTAGGGCTCAAACTCACCACCCATGAGATCATGACCCAAGCTGAAGTCAGATGCTCAACTGACTGAGCCACTCAGGCGCCCCGTGAAATTTTTCATCAAGTACCATTTATAAACGTGAAATATTGGAAAGACATAGCGTCCAACAGTGCAACATGGCTTAAATAAATTTTGGTACATGTGTGCCGTGAACTATCGATCATCCATTTGAAGCTATGTTCTCAAATCATTTTAATAACACAAGGAAATGCTCATATAAAGATTTTTAAGTGCAAAATGAGGATTATAAAACAAACCATGATAGATAATGATTAAGTAAAATTGATGTCTGTATATGCTCAGAGAAAGGAATCTGGAATGAAAGGCAGAAGATATTGATAGTGGTCATTTCTGAGTTCAGCGTTTTCTTCTTTGTGCATTTCTATATTTTTCAACATTTCTGCAATAAGCTGTATTACCTTACTGAATAGAAGGCAAAGGAATAAATTTTTTTTTATATTTTTTAACTTTTTTCCAGCTTTACTGAGATACAGTTGACATTCAACATTGTGTAAATTTAAGATATACAACCTGACGATTTGATACATATAAATAGTGTGACATGATTACCACAATAAAGTTAGGTAACACTTCCATCACCTTGTGTAATAATCATTTGTGTGTCTGTGTGTGCGTGTGTGTATAGTAAGAACATTTAAGATATATTCTCTTGAAAAATGACTTGTTAGGGGATTCCTGGGTGGCTCAGTTGGTTGAGCGTCTGACTTCAGTTCAGGTCATGGTCTCAAGGTTTGTGGGTTCAAGCCCAGTGTAGGGCTCACTGCTGTCGACACAGAGACTGCTTCGGATCCTATGCCGCCCCTCTCTCTGCCCCTCCCCCCCTACACACACACGCAAAATGGAATAAACATTTTTCAAAAGTTATTTATTAAAAAAGAAAATGACATTTTATGGGAGAACAGGAGCCCCAAAACAGAAATGGATGGAATAGTGAGGGTCCGTGGTGACATTAACAGCCTCTGATAGTGCAGTGTCGCTGGACTGTAGAACAACAGGATAAATGGAGGTCATTGCACTGTCTAAGGAAGAGAAAGTGTTTTTGTTTTCCCCGCCGAATCACCACTCTCACAACTGGCTCTCCTTTTGTACATACGTCTAGAGAATTTTCTCACATAACGACTGTGAGTCAAGGTCTCCCCTGCTGGGCAAGTGAATACACGTAAGTCTCTTCCATGAATGTCTGGCAAGGCTCAGGCTCTGTGAATCACCTGACTTCTCTGAGTTTCACCCTTCTCATTAGTAAAATAAAGGTGACAATAGCCACCCAGCTGACCTCCCACCGTTGTGAGTCTTACACCAGATCACTTGTTTTGAAAACAGTGCTAGGAGAATCACATGCAAGGGCATAGAAGCCTACATCCTTCACTGAAGGATTTTGTGCCAGGCACAGGCGTTTTCTCACATATTATTTCACTTAGTCATCACAAAAAGCCTGTGAGTGAGTATAATCCCCATTTCATCAATGAGAAACCCGAGTGTATGACCCGTACCTTTTACATTGCAGAGCGAGGATTTTAACTCAGTTCAATCTCCAAAGGCCAGGCTCTTGAATATTATGCTGTATGACTGCATAGACTCTTAGTGCTCAAAGGGACCCAACAGACTGTTAAGTTGAATCCCTGTACTTTTCAGAAGAGGACACCAAGGTCCAGAGAAGGACATGGTCTGCCTATACAACCAACAAGAAATGCCACAAACTTCACTTCACAGGACACAAAGAGCCTCTGCATAATCTGCCGGCCAATGTGGTTTCTGGTTACTCAAGCCCAGGGAGTGGGCTGAGGTTTCTCTTCTCAGCTCCACTTCCCTCTTGCTGGAAACCAGAAACTCTTGGATCCGCCCTACTATTCAATGGCCGAATTACATATTCTAAACTGAGTGCAACTTTGAACTCCTGGAGAAAGTTGACTTCTACACAATCACCACAAATATCCACATCTTATTTAGCTTGGGGCAAAGTACTCCAGGCAGAGGGAACAACCTGTGTGAACATGTAGGATCAGGTCTGACACGTTCCAGAAGCTGCTAATGTCGCCGGAGCAGAGTGAGCAAAGGGGGATACTGGTCAGAGATGAGGTCAGGGTGGTGTTAGGGGACAGATCACGGGGGGTCAAATAGACCACTCTAAAGACGTTGGTATTTATTTTGAGTGAAATAAGAAACTATTGTTTCGAGCATAAGAGTGACACAATGTGACCTATTTCCTTAAAGTCTTAAAGGATCCTTCTTGCTGCTGCATTAACAGACTGAAGGAGCCAAGACAGAAGCAGGAAGACTTGATAAGAGGGTAAGAGGGTCTTGGACGCATCAAGGAAGAGATAATGATGGCTCAGACCGGTGTGGTAGCAATAATACACTTTGAACCCAAACCTGGTCGAGCTATTTCCTGACTAATTGGATGTGGCTTGCAAAAGAAAGTGAGGAGTCAGGAGTGACGCCAACGTCTGTGGCTGAGCTACGGGAAGAATGAAGCTACCTTCCACTGAGATGGAGAAGACCGAGGGGAGCAGGTATGTAAGGAGAAGATCAGGAGTTCAGCAGAGGGATGTTGAGTTTGACCTCCAACTGGAGCTGTTCAGTAGACAATGGGATACATGAGCCTGGAGGGCAGCTCAGAGCCCTGGGAGTCCTCAACATACATGAAGTATTTTAAAGACTTGAAGCTGGATGAGGTCAACAATGGACTAAGTGAGAAAGAGAAGAGAAGAGGACCAAGGACTGAGCCATGGGGCCCTTCAACATTAGCCAGTCTGGAAAGTGGGAAAAGAGCCTGAGAAAGAGCCACCAGTGAATTGGAGGAGAACAGGGAAGTGCAATAAAACAGATTCTAATCTCGATGGGCACACAAGCCAAGAATATTCTATTTGGTTCCCTGAATCGGTGTGAAAAAATCCCACATCTCTGAGTGCTTCTGTTCTTTGTACAGAACGCCCAATGGTGCCCAGCCCTCTCCCTGTGACTCCCGTGTAGGTCTGGTAGCAGCCAGGGCAGTAGCACTGATGTCAAGAAAATGGCTCAGACAGGCAGCCTTTCGGCTGCTTTGATACGCTCCGTGTCCAGAGGGAGAACTGCCAATCTAAACAGATCCCACAGATTGTGCCCTACCCAACGCTATCAAAACACAGAATGAGAGAACGCTCAAGCCGGCTGTCTGGGAAAACCGTCCAGGTATCGCACAGCTTGTGGGGGCCCAGCAGCATGTAGAAGATGATGCCCGGAACCCGGGGAAGAAGACAGAGAGACCCAGGGGCCTGGAGCATCCTACAGCTTGACGCTCATAGCTTGTTGCCCCAGCAAGCGTCTTGCTCTAAATCCTTGAGGGCAACGTGCTGAAGTGGCTCGGAATTGATTTCCGCATTTCTGAGAGCACAGAAACATCTTCAAAGCTTCAAGTCTACAATCTGATTTAAACAGATCCTTGTTTGAAATTCCACCATTATCAGAGCTTAATCTCTCGATTAAAAAATGTTTTTCACAAACCCTGCTCTCTATCACTTTGAGCTCAAAAAGGACACATAGAATTTAATAGAGAGGAACAGGAAGGAGGGTGGGGGCATGGAGAATCCCTCAACACCACCACCTCCCAGGGTGGAAAATGGTCCCGAAGAGGGAGGCAGAAAAATGGAACCTCACCATCTGGCATTTCCCCTGCTGACAGATGTGGGAGGGAGTCACCGGGATGAGTCAGAAACTCTTTGGTCGATGCCTCAGAGCTGCCTATGCAAATCTTCTTGGGCCTTCTTTACTTCCACAGAGGAAACACTCTAAACGCATAGGCCCTGCTGGCACACAGGAGACCACGGGAGACGGAACGTGGCTATTCTGAGGGTCTGAGGGCAGGCTTCTCACTCAAAGCCTAAGGAGCCTCAGGGCATCTGAGTGACTCAGTCAGTTAAGTGTCTGACTTCCACTCAGGTCATGATCTTGTGGTTCGTGAGTTCAAGCCCCGTGTCGGGCTCTGTGCTGACAGCTCGGAGCCTGGAGCCTGCTTTGGATTCTGTGTCTCCCTCTCTCTCTGCCCCTCCCCTGCTCATGCTCTCTCTCTCTCTCTCTCTCAAAAATAAATAAACATTTAAACAAACAAAGAAAAAAAGCATAAAAAGCCTCAACTCTCTGCCTTTCCTCCTCTGTCAACTTCTTCTGGATTTTTGCCCTCCACCCAAGTCTATATCTCACTCCAAAACTCCACCCAATGCTGAAAAATCCCAATACTGTGATTCTTCAGTCCACTTCATTTCATATCCCATATTTCTCAGCTGCCTTCCCTGAGCTTTGCTAAAACACCTTTCTTTTGAAGGACAAACGTAAGAGGAGGCAAGCAGGGTACAGAGTTCTCCAGACCCATTGAAGTTTGTTGCTGTGCTGGTTCCAAATCAGCCGCTTCTCTGAAGGCAGCTCTCTCAGAACCTGCTGGAAACTGATGGCCAGTTGCCAGCCTTGAGCCCAGAGCCTGCCTCTAGCTGCCCCTGGATAAGGAGGCCAGGTGCAGACAGCTCACAAGCCAGCATCAGGCTCCCGGCTCATGCGCCATGATTTATTGCCAAGTCTGCTTCCCGGGTGACTCAGGAACATGCTCAGCTTGTTTGGGAAAAGCCAGGAGGTCAGCGTGACCAAGGTGAAGCGAGTGAGAAAAAAAGTGGTGGGAGGTGAAATCAGAAAGGTACAGAGGCTGGATCACATGGGGCCTGGCCAGCCATGGAGGAGGCATGATTCTATTTCAGGTGAGGTGAGGGGCCATTGGAGGGTTTCAGTCAAGCAGTAATATGATGTGATTGTAATGTAAAAGGATGGTTCTGGCTCCCGTGTGGAGAGAAAACCAAGGGAGCAAGGATGGAGTACGGAGGCCGGGTGAGAGGTGATGGGAGCAGTGCTCGAAAGTGGACAAACCCAGGACATAGTACAAAACACATAGGATTTGCTAGTGTCCTGAACAGAGAGAATGGAGTTAGCAACTGGGTCAAAAGCTTCCATTAATTGAGTCAGGAAGGAAAAGATTTAGAACCATGAGTCCAGTTTCACATGTCTTCATTTGAGGTGAGCTTGGGCCATCCCAGTGGTCATGTGTGGAGTTCATGGAGAGCCTGGGACTGGATATATAAATCTGAGAGTCATCTGAACATGTCAGAGCTGGCGGGGGCGGGGGGGATGCTGAATGAGATCTCCGGGGGAGTGAGTATAGGTATAGCTGGAGACGAGGTCCAGGAACTAAGCTCCAGAATATTCCAAATTTTAAGAGTCAGGAAAACAAGGACTGGCCAACAAAGGAGATGGAAAAAAAGAGATTGATCAGGTAGGAGGATCAAAAGAAAGTGGTGACTCAGAAGCCAATAGTGAGAGAATGATCAGCCAAGTCATTTTCCCTGAGAACTGAGTTTAAAAATGGCTGAGAATGAAATCAGAGTCCCCAGGGATGCTCTGAAGTCCTGGGTTTCGTGCAGGCCCCGTGGGGGCTTAGCCAAACAGGTTCTAGGCCTTTCTCCCTGTCTTTTAGATCTGGGATTCCATGTGAGAGTTCCTCTGAAGGAAGGGTTCTAGCATGTAAAACACAAAGCTTTGGAAACTGTTGGACACCTGCTACCATTGGGAAAGGGGCAGGAATATGGAGAGGGACTGTCTCTGCACTGCCTCCCCCAGGGAAAGAAGGAAAACCATTGAGTGGATGATTTCCAAGGCCTTTTTCAGTTCTAAAACACATGGGTTTCACTCTCTTGGTTTCAGTCCCCAGACAACAACATCACTTAAGACTCCACCCATGCTCTGGTCTGATAATAACCTTGAGGGACCTGGCTGGCCCTCCTACATGGGCTTGATAACATTTGGGAGCCTTTGAGGAGTGGTGTAAGAAACATTTATTTGAGGGACACCTGGGTGGCCCAGTAGGTCAAGCATCCAGCTCTCGATTTCAGCTCTGGTCACGATCTCACTGTTCATGAGATCGAGCCTTGCCTCAGGCTCTGTGTTGACAGCATGGAGCCTTTTTGGGATTTTCTCTCCCCCTCTCTCTGCCCTTCACTCATTTGGTGCTAAATAAATAAATAAATAAACATTTTAGAAAACAGAAAAGAAAAAAAAGAAAAAGAAACATATTTATTTAATCCAAGGACTGCCTTGAACTCCGATTTTGAGGAGAACTGCTGGACTGAAACTTCACATTGAGCCAACAAACCCTGCCTCCTCCTACCTCTCTGATCTTAATCAGCTTCACAGTCTGTCTGGAATCAGGCAGTGTCTGGACAAGGTCTAATCTGTGACTGCCAGCCTCCTGGAGCAGAGCAGTTTCACTTTCCTGGTCAATTTTTAAGGATTATGAAGTTTTCTTGGTTTCTCAGATACCGTAGCCTCTCGGTCTTCTGCCAAAATGAAATGTTAACAAGTTCAGGTATTCAAAGATGCCCTTCCCTTGAATGTAATTTTCTAAGCTCTGTCGACTTGCAATCTAGGTCTAGGGAAGAAATGCAACAATCCTGAAGAAAATCCAAAGTTAGGGAAAGCAGCTTGGCTTTCCTTGGACAAACTCTCACTTCCAACACAGGATCCAACTACAAGGAAATGAAGTATAAGCAGCGGGATTCAGGAATCTCCTAATCCAGACTCAAGCCTGAGGCATAATTTAGTCTTGTAACTCCTGTGTTCCTTTTCCAAGGTTTTGACCCTATATTTTAAGAATTTTGATGGAGAATCAAGTATGTCTTTATCCTAAGAGATTATATAATGCCACATCCTATGCAAGGTAAGAATAAAGGCAGCGTGGTACCAGGCTTAGGATTGTGCATAAGCACAATAAGCAAACTCACTTGCTTAATGTGGTGACCATTTGTTGCCCTTGACTGTACAGCATCCTTTCTCTAGACCTCCCTTTGGGGAACCACCCCTGCCTCACACTCATCCCTGTGGTTTGGTGAGGCTAACCCTGCTCCCATCTGTAGGGTGGGCATGAGCCACAGGCCAGATTCACTCAGTGCAATCCATTCCCCAACCCAGAGACTAAGTCAGGAATGGACCTAGAACCCAACTTGGGCAATCAAGCCTACCACTTAGTGTTAGTGTTGGACAGCAGATGGATACTCTTCTTTCATTAAAACTAAAGTTAAGGGATGGGTGCCTGGGTGACTCAATTGGCGGAACGTGTGACTCTTGATCTTGGGGTTGTGAGTTCAAGCCCTACATTGGGTATAGAGATTACTTTAAAAAATTTGTTTTTAATCTTTAAATAAATGAGTATATCTCCTTTAAAAAAAAAAAGTAAAAATGAGAAAGCATATGGAAACATCTATAAAAAGTAAAGTTAAGGGGATATGATACTGGGGCTACTAGTCTCCATCTTGCCTCCTAGATAAAAAGCTGTCTTAAGTTTGGAGCCTATTCAGAGGTGGGAAGAGAAGAGAGTTAAGAAGATATAGGATTCTGGATTCAGCTGTGTCTGAAACCAGAGGCATGAAATAAATTTTCTTTTGGCTTAGGTAAGTTTGAATTGAGTTTTCTGTCACTTGTAACAAAAAGAATCATAGATCTTGATATCTGAGCCTTTAGAATGAGGATATTTAAGACTAGTCAGTGTTTCTCAGTGCGGACACTAATAGCATTTGGTGGGACAATTCTTTATTGTGTGCACTGTTCTGAACATTCATCTTTTTTAATGTTTATTTCTTTATCTTGAGAAAGAGAGGGAGAGAGAGAGAGCTGAGCACAAGCAGGGGAGGGGCATAGAAAGAGGGAGAGGGAGAATCCCAAGCAGGCTCCACACACAACACAGAGCCTGATGTGTGGCTCAAACTCAGGAACGTGAGATCATGACCTGAGCTGAAATCAAGAGTCAGATGCTTAACTGACCGAGCCACCCAGATGCCGCTGCTCCAAACATTCATTTTTGCCCCCGCCCACAAAATACCAGAAGCACCTTTCCGTTATTATAGCAACCAAAAACCCACCACCTATCCCACTAGACACACACACACACACACACACACACACACACATGCACATTTCCAAATGGCTCCTATGGACAAGTTATTTCCCAAGTTGAGAACAAATAAACTAGAAAATCTCTAAGCCCCTCTCAACCGAGCTGAAATTAGCCATGTCATGTACCAGAAATCAAGTTCACTAGAGTCTAGTCTTAGCATCAACTGCAAATAATAAAATTTTTGCATCCACTTATTTTTAAAATGAGGACACTAATATACAACTATTAAGGGTAAACTTATCAAGGGATCATTGTGATAAATTACTTGAAGTAAATCTAGCATAACCTGAAATAGATCCATAACATTCCCAAGGGAAATATCTTAAACATTCTTTTTCCAAATTTATATGGACCACAGTTGATGTACCCATTCACTTACCGAAGGACATTTTGATTGCTTCCAAGTTCTGGCAATTATGAGTAAAGCTGCTGTAACACATGTGTGCAGGTTTTCATGTGGACATAAGCATTTAGCTCCTTTGGGTAAATACCAAGGAGTCTAGAGACTTTTGAACACCATTGTAACTTATAATTGGTCCATAAAACGATAATTTTTTAGGGGCACCCACCTGCGCTAGGTGTGGAGTCTACTGAAGATTCTCTCTGTCTCTCTCCCTCTGCCCCTCCCCTGCTCACTCGTTCTTGCTCTAGCTCTCTCCATCCCTCCCACAAAAAAAAAATTTCTAAACCCTGAAAGTTCATGGTTTCTGTGTTACCATCTGTATCCTGTGTTACCATCATTTTTCTAGACCTCTTTAATTGCATCTCCAGTGGGAGAGATTGGCTTAGGAAGTGGGGAGGGGTTGTTTTAATCAACAAATGGGTTTCATTACTTCCCAAGTGTTACTGCAAGGATCACTGTAGAACAAACAGTGAGGTTGATGGCTGGCAGTCAGCTAAACTCATGCACTTCTCCACACCCATCTCTTAGTTCCCATAGTTTACTACCTGTCATTCTTTGTTAGTCAACCCCACAAATGTTAAATCCTTGAATGCCAAGGTCCTCTTGTAGCCCATGGTGCTCAGTAAATGTAAGAGGATAAAGTTTTCAGTGCCTTTTAGAAGTCATCGGTTTGTAAATCGATTTTTTTATGGTACCTTTCTAATCTTTTCTCTTTTTTTGGTCTCTTCTTGGCAAGTTTGCGCTCTGAAGATGAATTCTCAAACAAATGGCCTAAACTCTCCACTGGCCAATTCGGAGATGTCGGGAGAGTGGGCTCGGTTCCATGTGCTGCCTTTGAAATCTGAGCACAATGAGATGACTTCACATTGCGTGAGCACAGCCAGCCAAATCCAGGCTGAGGGTTACAGCCACGACAGACCCTGCTTTCATCTCCACGCTCTTCAAAACGGCCATAAATTATTGCTGCTGAAAATAGTGCTGGGATCCTGGGGCCAATTTTCAAGTTTAGGAGGACTTGAGGGGTATCCTATCCCACTCTGCTGGCTCAACTAGCTAACGAGCTCTCCTCGCCACCTTGGCCCTTGCACAAAACATGGCGGCGACTTCTCAGGATGGTACCTGCCCCTTGAGACAAAGCAGGAGGGCAGCTATTTGAAGGCTGAGAGATGCACCATAGAAGCCAGAAAAGTGAGACAGAAGGCGAAGTAAGGGGAGGCAGTTAAACCACTTCAAAACCACTTTTTGACTCTCAGGCTGCATAGAAAGCAGCCCTGAAACTCAGAAAAGTAACCTCAACCTTTCGCACATTCATCTTTGAAGCCAAAAGTTGGTGGGGAGGCTGGCTGTGAATACACAGCCCCACATTTTCATGAGCAGCCAGTTTAAGCAAGTTCCCCAAATTTCCTATAGAAGGATTGCTTGAAATTGCTACGGGTGCTGTAAATACTCCTCTTTGCTTCATGTCCTTCTTTCTCACATTGAGGGTTCGCGAAGAAACGGAGATTTCGTTTTCAACAGAAGATGCCGTGACCAAGCACCACGTGGGGCCCTCTGTCCGTTAGAGAAATGGAAGAGTCTTGGGTCCTGTCCATCACTCCTTCATACGAAGGAATTACCTCCAGCTGGGCCAAATTGATTCGGCAAATATTCCATTTTCACATGATTTTGCTGCAGCACCATAATGAATGTACCTCTTTCATGGAAGAAAGAAGGTCCGTGAAAGAAACAGTTCAAGGATTTGGAGCAGGAGCTGGAAACATGGGCTGCTTTGTTCTTACGGCAACGGCTTCCCCATCTAAAACATTCTCCCGTTTTGAAGGATCTGTCTTTTCTCTTCCAGCCTCAACCCTCAAGCTACAACAACAGACTCATGATTTTTTTTTTTTTTTTGATGCCAAGGTTATGAATACTCTTTCATGAATATTTTCCTTTGAACTCATTTTTCTTGAAGGCGAAAAATAGCCTCATGTATTGCACGGCTGACAGTAATACACGAAACATACAAATTGTTCTCTCAGGGGCAGTAAAATGCTCCGAAATGCACATAGAAAAATTCCAAATACAACGTACTGTTTATGGAGCACTGCCTTTGCAGCTATAATTTTTAAAAAGTAATATTTCTGACTGGCATATATTCCATAGAACATATTTCAGAGATTAATACCAAGATTAATAGCTTAAAATGTCTGCCTTTACGGCATCGTGATTGCTTTTCCCAAATCACTGCAAACTCTTAGTGAATAGCATTTTAGGATGTGCCATTTGGAAGGAAGGAAACCTTCATTGGATTAAGCTGCTTCTGTTTTATTTTTCCTTTTATCTCATTTCAACATATCCTCCAACCTCCTCCTCTAAAAATAATTCAACTAACGCCACCATAACAGATTATACCAGGTTTATTAATTTCATTCTGCCTCAAAAGGAACTGATTATTGAGGCTCATAATTACATGTGTAGTCCTGTCAACTAATGTTTACGTTCCTTATTAAAACTTCTTTTCATTCTGTGTTAGTATCATCAGTGCAATAATTTCTTTTCTGGTGTTAAAAATATATGTGCTTTCCCTGAGCCCCTTTCAAAAGTTTTATCTCATCCAAAAGTGAATCCAGAAAACAGCCTCCCTTAATCCTGCTTTGGGGCTTAGATTCTTTCACCCTGGAAGCATTCGTGTTGATTTCTGTTATATCCATGCTGGTGTAAAAACCTTTGCTATGGCAGAAAAATAATTCTGCGTGCAGATGATGTGCCTCTTAAGACTAATATTGTCAGGTGAACTACGGCTAGGGTGATTTAAGAATACTTCTCCAGGGGCGCTTGCGTGGCTCAGTCCGTTAAGGGTCCAACTCTTGATCTCAGCTCAGCTCATGATCCCCCAGTTCATGGGTTCAAGCCCTGTGTTGGGCTCTACGATGACAGCATGGAGCTTGCCTGGGATTCTGTCTCTCCTCTCTCTCTCTCTCTCTCTCTCCCCTTCCTCTGCTCTCTCTCTCTCAAAATAAATAAATAAACTTAAAAAAAAACCAAAAACTTCTCCAGACTGAGTGAATGACCTGTAAAAATTCCAAGATACAATTGTTGTTTGGCATTTGGCATTAAGAATATTCTACAAAGCTCTTTTCATGTGGAGAGGCAGTACTCTACAGTGGTTCAGAACATGTTCAAATCCCATTGTTGCCACTTACTAGCTGTGTGATCTTGAAGAAGACACTTAGCCACCCGCATCACAAAATAGGGTTAATTGGGGCGCCTGGGTGGCTCAGTCGGTTAAGCAGCCAACTTCGGCTCAGGTCACGATCTCGCGGTCCGTGAGTTCGAGCCCCGCGTCGGGCTCTGTGCTGACAGCTCAGAGCCTGGAGCCTGTTTCAAATTCTGTGTCTCCCTCTCTCTCTGCCCCTCCCCTGTTCATGCTCTGTCTCTCTCTGTCTCAAAAATAAATAAACGTTAAAAAAACAAAAAACAAAATAGGGTTAATTATACCACCCGCCGCTCAGGACTGTTGTGAGGGTTACGTTGGTAAAAAACATATACAGCACTTGGGACACTGTCCGACATAGAGTTGGTACCCAGTGAGTGCTAGCTCGTAATATCATCCACCTCACAAGGCATGACATCCTTTTATATATATAACTTTAGAAACAGACTTGTAAAATAAAAAGAAATCCTAGAAAAATCTAATTCCGTATAACTTACCAACATGAAATTACAGACAGAAAATGTTATATACACGATTTAATAAAACTCAGGCTATTCTTTTATATAATTTCATAGAGTCAATAGATAAAAATATATTCATCCTTTTTTTTTAACCTGGAAAAAATGTTTTCATAAGTAAATCCCTTTCCCTATGACTTCTTTTGTCACAGAACTAAAGCTGTCATTGCTTCCTTATTCAGTTTGCCTGTCTCACATCCTACCCAGCCCCAACACATTAATTCAGTGAGTATTTAGTAAATATCTGCTCAGAAAAACACCACATGAACAAGAGGGGCACCAGCTAACTACATCTATACAGCAGGATCAATTTCCTAAACGTTTAATTGAGCAAGTTTGCTTTCTAGAGAATTGTTTCCTATAGCTAAAGAAAAATCTGTGAATTCCTATGTTTTTCCGGCCCAAACAATTTTGCTTCCATGAATCTCTGGAAAGAAGTGTGCTATAATCAGTCCAAATTGAATGCCACATAACTTAACTACACAAAAATTATCATAAAGTGCCACACTACTATGTTACCTTACTGTTAACTCTAGAGGTTACACTCAAAAGTCTTCATATTCATCTCAACCCATGATCCAAACAGCAAATAAATGTCTGGTAATTATGTAATTTAACAGAAAAAAAGGCTAAAATATTGTAGATACAGTTGGATTATAATCACATATTTTTAATTTGCATTGAAAATATGTGAGGTTGGGGCGCCTGGGTGGCTCGGTCAGTTAAGCATTCGACTTTGGCTCAGATCACGATCTCACAGTTCATGAGTTGGAGCCCCGTGTCAGGCTCTGTGCTAACAGCTTGGAGCCTGGAGCCTGCTTCAGATTCTGTGTCTCCCTTTCTCTGACCCTCCTCTGAGAAAGTCCCCTGACAACTCACACCCTGTCTCTCTCTCTTTCTAAAACAAACATTAAAAAGAAAATATGTGAGGAAAAACTAAAGAATGAATGGCAATCTTATTGGTATGAGATTGTGATTTTCTCCATTTTCTGATTTTTGACTGACTATATTCTTTTTACAATAAAAATGTTAAATTTGTAAAACGCTATCAAAATTGAACTATAGGGGTGCCTGGCTGGCTCAGTTGGTAGAACATGTGACTCTTGATCTCCGGATTGTAAGTTTGAGCCCACATTGGCTGTAGAGATTACATAAAAAATAAAATCTTTTTAAAAAATTGAACTATAAATTACATAAGTTTTCATTTATGTATAAACAAAGGAATTCACGTGGCATTTAATTCTGATTTAATTTTTATGAAATAAAACCTACAAAGAGTTCTCAAAGAAATCTGAAGGTCTTCAAACTACATCTCTGTTTTGTATGATAAGCAAGAGATTCCCAAGTATTGAAAAAAATCATAAACCTAAGGTTACATGTTTCACATCACCATCATATTTAAGTACTGTTTAGAAGACCATGATACTACATATATCAATCTGATTTAGTTTCATAGTTTCTTATCTGAGTTTTTTAAAGATACTTGTTTTCTGTTTTCCTAACATTTTTCTTCCTTTATCTCTCAATGAAAATAACATGCAATTTAGGACATGATGTAAATTTAGGGTTTATTGATCACAGATTCAAAGACACCTACAGAATGAATCTATAGGATGGGAGGTTCCACATGGCATTTGCCTGGAGTAAGAATATTTTAGGTTGTGCCTTGACTTCTGAATGTGAAACTAGATACGATTACCATAAAGTTAAGACAGGATAATTACAAATGAAGATACTCTAACACAAAGACTTGTAGGATTTTGTTTAGATTGTCAACGGTTGTTTCATCCAAATTTTCTTCATTGTCATCCATGGTGTGCCAGACTTCAGGGAAAGGTGATGGTATCAGATGCAGAACTGGAACACCTAAAAAGAAAGAACCAACTTGTAATTGAGTGCTTATTTCCAGTGAGTAAAGAAGAGAGTACCATTCTTCAAGCGCAAGTCTGAGTGGGAGCTCTGTACCATTTAAAGACAGCTGATAACCCATCATTTCCTGTGTACCTCCTTGTATCTTACCCTTTCACTCCAAAGTCATTTGGCCATTAAACAAATGTTCATTAATTCAGTAAATAATTATAAAGCACCTCCCATATACCAGTCCCTATTCTAGGAATTGAGATTTCATCAGTGAAAAGACCAAGCCCTGCTCATACGGAGCCTACATTCCAGTAAAGAAAGAAGCAAGGAAACAAATATAAAAATAATTTTAGAAAATGATAAAGATTCTAAAGAATAATAAAACAAGATAAGGTAATAGAGAATGAGGGGCAGACAGCTGGGCCAAGAAATATGTATTTAAAGTCAGGGAAGGCTTCTTTGAGAATCTAACCTTTAACTAGAGACATGCAACAAAGGAGAAAGCAAGCTGTGCAAAGATCTGGGGATGAGCATTCCAGGTGGCACTATTCGCAAGTGCAAAGGTCCTGAGGTGGGAGTGTGCTTGGCCTGCTTGAGGAACAGCAGGAACACAATGTGGCTGGATCAGAGCAATAATCAGAGAGAAAAGCAGAAAGAGATGTTGGAGAAGAAAAGAGTCAGAAAATGAACGCCCTTATAGGTCATGGTAAAGACTTTCAGTCTTATTCTACATGATGGCAAGCCACCAGAGCTTGAAAGCAGGGAAGAAACAAAATTTGATTTACATTTTTAAAGATAACTCTAGCTCCTATGTAAAGTATAGGGAAGCAAAAGCAAAAGCTAGAGACCAACTGGGAGGCCATGGCAAGAGTCCTTGAGTTGATTTAGACTTCCACCATCGACATCAAAGATATTGCTTCTCTATTAAGCAAAAAACACCAGAGTACACAAACTGTAAGAATATTGTCTTACTCCGTGAATGAGAAGGCAAGGTCAGTGGAATATGAGCTTTTATAAATATTCTAGAATGAGGGTGAAGGCTCAAGGATTTGGAATGACTTTCATGAAAAAATAGAAACCATAAGATGCTTAGTAGATGATTTAATTTATCAAGAAATTAAATGTAGTGGCTCCTCATCCTTCTAGATTGTTGCAAATACACACAAAAGACAATAAATATAAAATAAGTAAAAAATACATATATGCACGCACATGTACACACACACACACACATATATATATATACACATTACCTCTTCTTAAAAATGGGATATGGTCATCCTGAATCACACCTCCATAACCGTAATTCTGGAAATACCACCTCTCCCACGAGTGATCCTTGAGCAAACCTAATTTGTGGAGTTCTTGTTCTGCAGGTGATAGACAGCAGATGATTATCTGTTCTTATCTGATAAATACTCAGAATGCATAAGGACTTTGAACTCTTGGCACATGTGGTCATCATTTTTTAAACAAATTACAGCAGTGGGCACAACTACAGCCATGACAGTAAACACCTAGGCTCAACTTGGGTGTGGACGTTCAGTAGTAGTTCAAGGAGAGAAGAGTCACACATGGCTCTAACATTACAGGTGAGAACCTCCTTAGAGGTAGATACCAAGTAGGAAAATGGAGAGGAACAGACAATGAGAAAACCAGAGGAAAATGGCGGCGGGCGGGGATGGGGGGTGGGGGTGGGATACATAGGTTTACCTGAGACTCCGTTCGAAGTTTCTCTTATAATATTCTAGATTTGGATATTGGCAAATTCTGAACTCACAGCAAAAGTATGAATGAGATGGCAGTGTTTTTCTCGCTGCTTAGAAAGAATACAATTCTATCCTGCTCCAGGAAGTCCATACAGTTCCTAAGGAATTCCTAGTCTGAAGCACTTGCCTCAAAAGCAGGCCTTCTGGCTTGGATTTTATCATAAAGATCTATCTCATCTACTTCATCTCTCCCTGAGGCCAATTGCCTTTTTTTTTTTATTGGGGTGTGTGTGTGTGTGTGTGTGTGTGTGTGTGTTATGGAGTAGGAAGGGATAGTGGAGGTATGAAGGGAAGAAGCTATTCCCCTTTTCCTTCTTCAAGCCCTATGCCTCTGTCTTGAGCTATAGATATTTTGTTTCTTTGCCTGGCCTGGCTTGACCTGGTCTGGACTAGTCTACTCTCATTTAATTGACACTAACCTGTCTCTAAAATGACTTTTGAAGGATCTTGGCTTTCTCTTGCATCCCGATCTCTTACTTCCTTAGAAAATAGAGATTGTTCTAGATTTAAAGGGAAATCGTGTCTGAATAAGGCAGGAAATAAAAGATGACAAAGACAGAGATAAAAAAAAAAGAGAAAGAAAAATTAAAGAACATCTTTTGGTATCATAAAGACATAACATTCATCATTAGCCAGCATGCTTTGCTGACTGGTTTTCCCTAGACATGCATTCCATATGCTGCAAACAGGACTCTGGGAAAATAGTTTCAAACCATTGCTAGGCATGTGCAAATATTAAATGTAGCACTGTATGTTTCCATTTCCAAATGCAGTCTCATGCAGGAAAATAAAGGAGCCTACTAAAAAAGATAAATAGGAACAATAAACTAATAATCATCAAAGCGAGAAAAAAAGCCAGCGAAGTACATCACATCTTCAAATCACATATTTAAATCATAACTTTTGAATTTTAAAATGTAGTTTGGTGCGTAGGAAGGAACTAAGTTGACTTTTAGTGACAGTGGTGCTTACCAATTGCTTCAAGTCTATCAAACCATCTGGCAGAGTTTGGGAAAAAATTGGGAAATGTTGGGTTGGGAGCTCCAATTAAATCCAATAAGACCAACAAATCCTAAGGGAGAAAATAACATTGTTTAATCACTGTCACCAAAACACGTTTCAGATCCACCAATGGGAGAAAAAAAAAACCAGTCAAAACTAACTGCACTTCAACAATTGAGAATAACCTAGAGAGCTGTATAAATGAACAAAAGGTTTAATAACATTGTAAACTAATCATTTTGAAGAACTTTAAAAAATCTTGCTTATGCAATATAGACAAATGGCAAAGTGTAGATTGTGTCTGTAACCCCAGAAGGATATCACTCAAGATACATTAGAAAGAGAACATTTACATAACATTTTACAGATTAAAAAAGAACGTTTATCTTTATTTTCAAATAGGATTCCAAGCCTGTCTGATCATCTCTTCCATTCGAATTAGTCCTTATATCCTTAGTCTGCAATGCTACAGCTGCGTATAGGAAAGCACTTGGGTAGTAACTATTTACTCCTCAAGGCAGCATCTTGGAAAAACTTCTTGACTACGAGCTCTGTGACCTTCTGTCTCTGGATCTCCATTTCCTTTTCCATCAAACCAGAAGCTCAAACTTGCTGGTCTTTAAAGGTGTCTCCTGACGATAAGCCTCCATCATTGCCCCAGGGTTTCTCATTTGAGCCAACAGCAGCAGGCTTGAAGACTCCCTGAAGACTACTTCCCACATTAAGAATTCCTGATTTATATCAGTGAGACAACATGTGGGTAGATATGTAGCACAGGTCCTGACCCACAGTACATTAATACTTGCAGAGTTTATGATTCTAAAGACATAAGATCTATTAACTTATGGATAATGATCAAATATATTCTTGGAGGGGAAAATAGGTTTGTTTGAAATAAGAGTATGTATACAAAGCATGATAAGCTACTAAGAGGTCCCTCCCCGCCCCCCCCCCCCCGCCCCCAGGGAAGAAAATAGTCTTCACCATCACTACGGATTCATAGATTTGGACTCATAAATAAATAACTTTGTTCTTCCTACTGATCAATCAGGTCTCTCTCCTCCTCCTCTGAACGCTTTTTAGCCACTTGGTCCAAAGGAATGAACGAGGTGCCAACCATATTCCCCTGACCCATTATAAGGTGCCAACAGATAACAGGATGGAGACAATGCCAACATGATGTGTTAGAGCCACAGAGGACACTTAACGTGGCCAGTTGGACTCACAGGGTGAAGGTCAGTGATATGGCAAAGGACAAGGATGAATGGAAGGAGTTAGAAATAGACTTTCAGTTCACAGCACAGGGATGGATGAAAGCATAGGGAAGCAAGAAGTCTCAAGAGTAGCATGAAGTTCCCAACTGGGGTTAGTGAGGACATAAGACCAAGTGAAGGTCAAATATGGGAAGAGAATCAGGATAGGAAGAGAATTCAAAGGTGGAGTGAGGGACTAGCAATGAGGTATGGGCCCAGAAATGGAATAAAAATGGGGCTGTGTGCTGCACTAATTACTTGATAATAAGAACAGGATATTAAGGCAGCATCACAAATGTTTCCATCCCCATGGCAACAATATTACACCAAAACAGACACGTCCAACACAATGTCCCCTACACATTTGGAGTCATTATAACACTTTGAAGCCACCAAGGAAATCCTTCACTCCCATCCCTATACCATGTCTCACTCCCCCTCCAGTTCCCAAGACCCAAGCCTCCTCAGGCTTTGTGGAGAAGCTTCAAAGAAGGGATTTGCTCTCACCATCTCTATACAGAACCAGGGAATGTGCTCCCATTGGACCGAACTGAACCTGGGATGTTTCCTTAATCTAATTTTTTACGTCATTTTAATTAAGCTCAGTCAAACGTAACTTCTAACCCAGAATCATTCTTTGCAGCTCTGGGATTCCTCAAAAGCCCAATGCCTGCCAAAGAATGTTCTATAATGAACGCTCTGTTCCAAGAATGCCGTGGCATTTTTAGGTCTTTAATTGGCTTTAGGTTTGGCTTCCTTTGACACAGAGCCCACAGCTGCAGCACCATGAAAATTCCCAGGACTGACCATGCCGTGCAGTTGGTTGGTGTCTTTTGCTCCAGGTGGGTGCGGTGTCGATGCCATCTTGGGAGCTAAGTGCCGAGATCCATACAGAGAATCTCGAGGAGACCAATGAAGAAAAGCCTCTTCCCCATCAAAGAAAATCAGCTGGAGTGAGAGATCTGGCTTGGAGTCTGAAACATTCTGGTAAAAAGAATAGTAAAAAGATAGCAAAAATACTGTGAGGGTTTAAAAAATAGCATACGTTCTTATTAACTGGGCAAAAAACACAGATATGCCATGAAGAAAAGGAAGATACCAAAGCAGGTGAGAATATGCCAAAATGTATTTTGTACCACTTCGCCTCCAAAAGTCATCCCATTCCCCATGGTCTTCACCCGTGTAAGTCTCACTTTCTCCTACTCCCTCTGAAAATAGAAGTCTTATATTTTTTTCTTACTCCTTAGAGAACTTAGAAACTATGAAACTGTCATGGCAGACACAGAGACACCCACCCAGTTCCCTTCCAGAAGGATATGTTGCCCCTGCTACCAAGAGAGCTGTCCACAGGTCTTCGGCTATTAGTTCTTTTAGAGATTGCCTCAGCCATAGGGGTGTCCTATATCCAATGACTGATCTAAGCAGGTCCTGGCGGCTCTATGGGGCCACTCCACCTCCCGAGCTCCCCAAGGTTGGCTGAGCCTGTTGTTGAACCTGCATGGTGGATTGACTTCTGCCTCTGCCTAATCCCATTTCTCTCCCCTCCCTGCTGCGGGTGTTAAACCAGGGCCACTCCCTTAGGAATGACCTAAATGCTAAACTCCACGTCAGTGTGCATCCCAGGGAACGGAACCCAAAACAACTGCACATTGTCCTTGCTGCCCACCTTAATTGAGTCTGCAACTTTTTCATTGAATCTAGGCTCAAGGATGCACCTTAGGAATGCAACAGGGACACAAAGAATAATAATTACAGCCTCTCTTTTGAAAGAGTCTACACTTCAGCTGGGTTAGGAAAGATAAAACAACATGGACAACACGTGCCAAGGGTCACAAATGGAACACCAAAACTTTTGTGGGAACTGGATAGAAAGACAGGTCAGATCCCTGGGGTGTCAAGGAAGACTTTATGAGCCAGGATTCAAGCAGAACTTAGAAGGGTCAGGAAGATTCTGATCGATTTTATACCTTTCACTGTCCGCTCACAATTTTCAGATTAGTCCTTCTGGTACCTTAACCCCCACAGTCCTTCAGCCCCACTGAAATCCCTGATCTATTGAATCCTTCACCTGTTCACAGTCCTTCACTCCCATGAAGTCCTCACTTCCCTCCATATTCACCTTAAATTCCACAGCCAATCATTCTAACCACTCCCTTGCATACATGCTCAGCTCCCTGGCCTCTCTCTGCCTTGGCCAAACTCACACGGCGAAAATATAGCCTCTAGCCCAGCTCTCTGCCTACTCTGTGCCTGCACGCAGCCGGACCTCGCTGAAGAAAGATACACAACCATTTGGTCTCTGCACCTCAGGACAGCACTGGGGGACATGCTCCCATCAGACCGAACTGAATCTGACATCTCCCTAATCTTTTATGGACATACCTTCTCCTCTTATCTCTCTAAAGATATTTAAAACAGTGTCCCTTTAAGTTACCTCCTGCTCCTTACGCTCTATTTTCTCTGAGTTCATTTTTTCGTATTGTTCTATTGGTCTACTCTTTCTTTCATGCTGGAGACTGTCCTCAAATGTCTGGCCGTCCTTTGTGTTCATTCATATCAGAGAATAAGGTACTAAAACACTGGTCAGAGACAGATTGGTTGGCTTCAGCGCAGGGCAATCTGGTGCCCAGTTGGGTGTTTTCCACTGAGCACCTCCAGATCTTGGGTCTTTTTCATGAGGTAGTTCACACTCCCCAGAGAAGGAGCATCCGGTTTGCTCTCTGAGGGGCATAAGCTGCGTGCTGGCTTTCTCATGCTGAAAACAGGGGAAGGCTGGGGACCTCACTGCTCAATGCGCAGATTTTCACCTAATCTCCCTGACTTCCATGGGAAACTTCATTCCTATCCTCCTCTGTATCTGGTGTCCCCACATCCAGAACCCCCCTGGTTCAGTGTCTCCAGAAAAATTATCCTGTCCTCTCCTGCAAGGCTACTGGTGGCATACTCACCCATCTGCCAGAGATGGGGTGGGAATCTATATACCAACTGGTCCTTGTGCAGACTAACAAACACTCCCCTCCCCAGCCCCCGGCCTCACTATCTCCACCGATCCCTGAGCCACTCCAGGATTTTGTCAAGGAACCACTGGCTTTTCCATTTCCTCCTCGCTCTGGAGGCTGTGACTTCTCTCTACTTGGGTATGTCATTCTCCATTTACCTTCTGTCTTCATATTGTGGTTCCCATTAACACATGTTCCCTAGTTTCTTCAAAGATGGAATTTTTGGGGCGCCTGGGTGGCGCAGTCGGTTAAGCGTCCGACTTCGGCCAGGTCACGATCTCGCGGTCCGTGAGTTCGAGCCTCGCGTCGGGCTCTGGGCTGATGGCTCGGAGCCTGGAGCCTGTTTCCGATTCTGTGTCTCCCTCTCTCTCTGCCCCTCCCCCGTTCATGCTCTGTCTCTCTCTGTCCCAAAAATAAATAAAAAACGTTGAAAAAAAAATTAAAAAAAAAAAAAAAAAGATGGAATTTTCCTGATTGTTTTAGGGTGATTTCCTAAGATGGAAAAAAATGTCTTTATCATCTGAAAACTAAGTTATCTTTGTATGCTAGTCATTGCAATTGTTTTAATATTGCCAACTGGTTGCAAAGTTGTAGTTCCAAATCAAATAGCATAATAACGAAACACCAGCACAGAATAAGACTGCCCGGTACCACAGACATTCTGCTCATGTCGGGGCAGAAACAAAAGCAGTTTTCACATTCTACAGGCTTGAAGGTTCAGATGCCTCCCTGAAATTTCAACAGCTGAGTGACTTCAGAGGTCAGCGCAACGACTCACTTTCCGTCCTCCGAGCGTCTGATCGTTAAGACAGGAGTAGACCGTGTAGACAGTGATCCTGAGTCCTGTGAGGCACTTTGCTCTTTTTGCTTCTTTTCAGGATTAGCAGGAAAATAACTTGTGGTCTTCCATTTTTGGTAACTCAGTCTAGAACCTTGGAGCTAGGAAAATCTGGTTTGTGAGGGTCTTTCAGTCTTTCATGGTAATGTGATAAATCTAGTTACCAGTGTCAATGTAGCAGGTGAATTATCTGCAGGCTTTCCCCATCCAAGGTTGCATCAGCTAATGCCACAATAAGAGGGTGTACAAACCCACCCCAAACTCAAGTGGCTTAACACAACACTCATGTGTCCTCCCAGGTCTGTAGGTCAGCTGGAGGACTATTGATCTAGGCTGGTTGCAGGAGTTCTGCCTCACCATGCAGTCATGAAGGTTGGCTGGGCTCCACACGTCATATCCTCCCCCTGGGACTGGCAGGCCAGCCAGGGCGTGCCCTTCTGGTGGCGGCAACGGCACAAGACAGCAAACCCAATTGCGCAAGCTCATTCCCAGCCTCTGCTGGTATCACATCCACTAGCATCCCATTGGCCAGGACAGGTCACATAACCAAGTCCGGAGTCAAGGAATGAGAACGTACCACCTGCTACAGTGGGAAGGCACAGCAGGGTTACAAGGGAAAAGATGGGAATGCATAACTGTAATCTTATTCCTGGAGGGGTGCACGCAGTTGGGACAATAATCCAGATTATTCTGCCATCCTCAGCCAGGTCACATTCCACTCCCACGTACCCAATCCATGACAGCTGAAGAGCTTCCAACAACACCTTAATACAAATTTAGTTAAAGTACCCCTGGAAAAATGAATCTCATACTCTTCATGTTTCCATCAAACATGATCCATTTTTTTTAAATGCCCACATCACTGTTACTTCTATGAGAAAGAATAATTAAGAGAATGTGTGGAGCGCCTGGGTGGCTCGGTCGGTTAAGCATCCGACTTCGGCGCAGGTCATGATCTCACGGTTCGTGAGTTCGAGCCCCGCGTCGGGCTCTGTGCTGACAGCTCAGAGCCTGGAGTCTGCTTCGGATTCTGTGTTTCCCTCTCTCCCTGCCCCTCCCCTACTTGTGCTCTGTCTCTGAAAAATGAATAGACTTTAAAAAAAAAAAAAAAAGGAGAGAGAATGTGTGTGTGTGTGTGTGTGTGTGTGTGTGTGTGTGTGTGTGTGTCTGTGTGTGTCTGTGTGTGTTTTAATGAGGATGTCCACCTAACAACCCATTTGGCCCTTTCTGTTTCTGGTCACTATAAGCAGGTATGAGCTCCAGAGAAAACACACCCACTATACAGACTGTGCCTTTCATTTAATGTCCTTAGAATGTAAACATGGAAAATTAAACTTTTTATATCAGCTTCTGAACTCCCTCACCCAATTGCTGGGAAGGGTACTAGTTAAAAGCAGGACAGAGGATGGGACAAAGACATTATAGAAGGTTCAGGAAACAAAACAAAACAAACTAAAAAAAAATAGTGAAAAGGATACTGAGAGGTTACAAACAATTCTTGCTTTCAAGTTCAGCATATCTAGCAAAAAAAAAAAAACAGAACCAAATATCTCTATTCCTTCCATTACAAGATAAACCTTTTACTACTTTACTCCCATTGTAGCAAAGGCTGGCCTCTTCATAAAACTCTGAGGGAGAAAAATGCATTTGCTGCCTGCGAACAAAGTTTTTTGTTTTCGCTTTGTTGTGTTTACTTGGTTATGAGTGATATCTGAACAAAATGTCTTCATCTAGGTTAGCACTTTTTTCCAATGTACCCTTCAGAACACAGAGACTGAAATAGCATCTGAGAGTCCCAGAAGTATTTTGAGCTGAGAACGTACAAAAGCTCTGCTATGCTACATAAAATTGAGCCGAGATTCACAGATAATAACAATAATGCATTTCTGCTCCAAGTTTTTCATCTTGATATGTCTGAAAAACCCACTCTCTACTTCAGAAGCACTTTTCAATGAACCCTTTCCCCCCAACTCAAGAGCCACACCTCTCAGATTAGGAGGTTGTGATGTTTCATGGCTACATGAACAAGAAGAAATAAACATAGTTCTCATACATATGCCTGTACCAACCATCCACCCTCTTCATTTTTTGCAAAGAAATGTTGCATTTAATTTAATGTGCATGCAAAATTAAGCAATTAAGTGCCACTGAATAAATTCACTGTCATGTATCCTAGGTTTATCGTCCATGGTTGACATTTCAAATAGTGTAATCTTCCAATTAATATTCATTCAACCTCATGTCTTTTTGCAACAAATTATTACAAAATGTACTGAAAGTCTACATTTCTAAATGGCCTTCTTACTCCCCCAAGGATTCTAGAATTCACTCTGCGTTTTATTCCCAGAATCTTCGAGACGGAAACAAATACCTTCAAGGAAAGGAGTTGCTTGTCTAAAGCCCGGGCAAGCTCCAACAACATCGCGCATGGCACTGCTGAGTCAGTGGCTCCCACAAACACCCTGTTGTCCCAAGGGGGAAAATACTTGGAGTCGTAGTGACAGGCGAGGACCAGGTGTCGTTTAGCGGTGGGATTGAGGGTGCTGATGATATTTGAGAAAGATCGGTACCCATAGGGTGTCTGACTCAAGAAGGTGTCTATTTCCAAGACCCAGTCGGCTTGAAGTCTTTGAATTCTCTGCATGATGTGCTGATCAAAACAAAAACCAAAATTTCAGATCTAGACAGTTTCCATTGGTTCACTGTATGTATATATATATGTATATATACATATATATATATATATACATATATACATATATATATATAAATTTATGTGATGTCTTTCAAGTTAAAAATGCAATACGTGGTTATAGAGTTAATAGCAAGGGTGATTAAAAGAAAAGCTATCCCTCTCCCTCTCCCTCTCCCTCTCCCTCTCCCTCTCCCTTAACCATACCCCTGCCAAGCAATCCCAACGCACTGTTGGTATTAACTGATGTTAATAGTCTGATGTATATCTTTCCACACCATCCTTAATGTTTATATATACATATACTAGCACACAAACATGTATTTGGCAAAGGGGTACATGTTTTTATAGGAATAGAATCTATACATTATTCCGACCCCTGCTGGTATTTAACAATACCATCGGGGTCATTTCTACATGTCAGGAGACAGAGACCAGTTCAGTATGTATTACAGTCCACTTTCAATACTTCTAGGAGGCTGAGAAGGCATTTTGAGAAGTCAGATACACCAAGGTCCTACAGATCTCAACTTCTACCCTAAGTTCTTTGAGAGCAAGAACTGCAAATGGTAACTCTTTTGTCCCAAGAGCACAGCATGTGCCCCAAGTTCAGCAAATACTTCAAATTGTAATATATGCTAACAAAAGATTCTGATGGTATAATGTCCCACAAGGGGATTTCTGGGAGATATCTGAGGTCCCGCCCATTTTAAGAATCAATAAACAACTCTGAACCATAATGACACATCAAGTAGTTTTCCTCGGCACCAAAGGCGAGTTCAGACCCCACTACAAACGGTAAACATAAAGAAGAATCTGTTTTCCTATCTCTCCTCATCACCTGGGAACTAATGAATCACACAGTGTCTGATAGGAAGCAGATGGAAAAGAAACACCACTTCTGAGACTGGCCGTGTCTTCCTTCAGAGTCTAGACTTCATGGTGCGACAAGTTATGGTGAGGTCACTACTGTTCCATTCGCCCTTTCCTGCCTTCATTTCTCCTTCACCTCATGTTTCTCAACTAGGTTTCATTTATTTTATTTTATGTTGAAATATTGTGTACATCTTTGTAAGTGTGCCTTAAAGGATCTTTTAAAAAAGTCAGACGACAAACTAACCATCAACAGGACTGGCAATTTGTTGCACCGTGAATATCCAGTAGGGAAGGACCGTGAGGTGACAAACATATAACTCATAATCACTGGAAAAGAATCGAGGCTTGGTTTTTGGTTGTTTTTCCCCCACCCCCAAGAAAATACAAGATTTTCTAGCCTAGCCAACTCTTGTATGGCCTGTCATAACTAATGTGACAAGACACGTAGGCAAAGGCTTTGGAAAAACTGTGGCAGGAAGCTTCCAGGAAAATAACCAAACCAGAACGAGGACACTGATTCCCCATTCAATTCTGTAAAAGCCAAATAAACAAACGGTTCCCTGATACTCATTCCCTGCTTTCTGCAGTGACGCGGACTTTGGCCACAATGGCATGTGTACACAGTCCCTTACCTTTTGTATTACAAGTTCACAAGTTCTCTTTCCAAATAATAAAAAGAAATGTTAATAACCTTTCAAATAATTAAAAGAAATCGTCATTCATATCTCATTCACTTTGTTATCATCCACAATTCTTAATACTGGGCTTTGCTCACAGTAGGCTATTGCTAACTATGGGCTGATTCTAACTAGTAAGTTATTCTCAATGAGAACAATAAAATTATATGATATCAAGCTTGGGGAGCTTGAATAGAGACAAATCACTGCGCATCCAAGATCGGCTTTCCACAGAATATGAAAAAAAGTTATTCCCAGACTTTAGGGAAGAGAAATTTTTCCATAAAGGGGTCATCTTTAAAAAAAAAAAACAAAAAACAGGCGTATATTCCAGAACATCTGGCATCCAGATGATGAACGATTCCAAATCAATAGCAGCCCGTATGCTTACAGAAATGAACTGAGATTTAAAAATATGTATCTGTTAGCTTCATTCAGCTGAAGTCTCACACACAAACTCATTTCTCAACTACTAAATAAGTTGTGGACATAATTTCTGATATCTTATGTTGACACTCAAATCCACAAAAGCCTCAGCAAATGTCCCCAAAAGAGTCCTCTCTGAAGGAATCTTTTTTTTTTACTCAGTGTAAATTTTTTTTTAATTATCTTAGCAACGAATTTCTTTATAAACAATCATATTGGCTCCATAATCTCATTAGGTCACCAATATCCCTTGTTGTGCCTTTGGCTTTCAAGCTTAGTCTGCAAGTTCCCACTGCAATTCTCTAGAGTGGGCTCCCCAAACCACCGCTCTGCTCACTAGAATGCCCTGAAACCAGGTAGGGAGTGCTTCCTGAAACTAAGTAGCAAGAACCCAGGCCCGCCAGGAGTGCAAAGGGCAGTTCAGAATATAGATTGTATTTTGGACTATTCTAGTTTATTTTTTGGATGGGGAAGGGAGAAAGAGACAGAGAGAAAGAGATGGATGGATAGAGAGAGAGAGATGAACACAGAGATAGACGGACATTGAGTAGAGCCAAAAAGAAAAGGATACAAAGATAAAGGTGGAGGCGAGGAGAGAGAATGAGAGAGGAAGAGAAAGTCAGACATAAATATGACATTCTACTTCCAGGAGGGAAGGCCCCAGGCATTGTAGGTTAACATTAGTGAATGACCCTGGGTCTCATTTAATTTCACTTAAATTCTTATTTCCAGGTTCCAAGAAACAATAACATTAGCAGCCCAGGTTTGTTTGGAGGAAGCAGATTCTACAATGTTTGTCCCAAGTCTACAAACATGTCATTCTCAGGATGCTGATTCCTGACACGGGGGACATCAGGTACCTCCTCCTTCTTAGACATGTTGGTCTCCCAGGCTCCATGCTGAGTGCTCTCCACATGGGGCCCTCCACTCAGGGACAGCCCCACCTTGGGCTAAAGAAGGCCAGCTGCCACTTCTCACGTGTACTGTGCATCTACAGGGGATTTTAACCCCACAGTTTGTAGCTTGCCTCTTTTAGACAAAGTTTCTGGCTTGCTCCTCCTTACGAAGATTTCATCATCCTGATTTTTTAGTTATTTTTTTTTATTCCTATCTCAGATAGAAATTACCAAAAAACCCCAAAATTTCATGCCTTCAAATTATTTATTCTACAAATAAATTATCTCCTAAAAAAATAAAACTTCTAAAAATCCAATAGGCGTCTTTAGGCTCCGTGATGAGAGGCAGTAAAAAATGGAGACTCTGGGACATCGTTCTCATATTATTCTTTGAAAAAGAATCCATTGCAATGCACATCTTTATCATCAACTGCACAGGTCAGTTCAATAACCAACTTTATACCAAGTCCACGTATCTTTAGATTGGAGAGTCTTCTCTAGCTACAACCCTGAAACGCCATAAATTATAAAACATCGAATCCAATGCTCCAAAAGGCCTCAGGAAAAAAAGCAGATTTTCCACCATTCTTGTTTGGATTTAGTTCTGAGTGACAGGTCAAACTGAGTGCATTAGTGTGTAATTCCCTCATCAGAACCCAAGTGTCATCTACCTCATCTTTTTTTTTTTTTAAGTTTATTTATTTTGAGAGAGAGAACTTGAATGGAGAAGGGGCAGAGAGGAAGAGAGAGAGAATCCCAAGGAGGCTCTTCATGTCAGCACGGAGTCCAATGTTGGGCATCGGGGCTAGGAGCTAGGATATCATGCCCTGATCTGAAGTCGGATGCTTAACCAACTGAGACGCCCAGGCACCCCTACCTCAGTTTTTAAAGTTTATTTTGAGAGAGAGAAAGAGAGAGAGAGAGAATCCCAAGCAGCACAGCTCTGCAGAGCCCAACACAGGGCTCGAGCCCACAAACTATGAGATCATAAACTGAGCTGAAGTCAGACTCTTAACCGACTGAGCCACCCAAGTGTCCCCACCTCATCATCTAAAGTAGAAATCCCTCTCTTTCCACAGCTTAGACAGCAATCCTGGTGATTTTCAGGACACCTGGGTAGCTCAGTAGGTTAAGCTTCCAATTCTTGATTTCGGCTCAGGTTATGATCTCATGATTTGTGAGATCGAGCCCCATGTCAGGCTCTGCGCGGACAGCATGGAACCTGCTTGGGATTCTCTCTCTCTCCCTCTCTCTCTCTCTCTCTCTCTGCCCCTCCCTGGCTTGTACTTGCTCTCTCTCAAAATAAATAAAAAATAAACTTAAGAAAAAAAAGAAAATACTTGGGAGATGAAGTCCAGGAATATCACTGAAATGAGAGGTATGTATCTCACTCTCCAACTTAGGCAAGAGAAGAGCCAGAGCTGGAGACGTTTATGAGCACACACTGGTTCGCCCCAGTCACCGCTTTTCAGTGATAGGATTGTGAAGTCAAGCTGAGTTGGGTCCAAATTCTGGTCTCATCACTATTATGTGTATAACCTTGAACAAGTTAACTCATATACCTAAACCTCAGGCCTTTTGATCTGTAGCACTAGGATAATAATAGTACCCACACGACAGCATGGTTGTGAGGACTGAATGCAAAAGTCCATGCGAAGAACTCCATAAAGTACCTGACTTCAAAAAACAGTGCTCCATGAAAGTCAGCCATCATCATTATTATACCTCGCCCCGCCTAAAGGTTAGAAAGAACTAAGGTGCTCTTTGGGTCTCCACCATCTAATTCCTTAGGAGAAACAAGTGCTTGGTTGGAAGACCGGAGCCTAATGGGGCAGCAGACAATGGCTATCTGGGTTGGACGTCAGAGGCAGAGTCATATACTGGGTACAAGGGATGAGCCCAACGGCTGTGTTGCTGGACCTTGCAGATGTCACTCTGTCACAGAAGTGGGGTGCCAAGGTCTTTTGCCTGGAGAGTGAGGCAGATGGAGTACTCTCAGAGGAGGATTTGAGGGGTCAGTCTCTCCCCATTCTTTCCTGAGCTGCCCCTTGAAATGGGGCTATTTTGAAAAACATTCATTCAGAGGTGGGATATCAGATTCCTTAGGAAGACTGGCACTAAGGAGGCAGAGACACAAGGTCTAGCCCAGCTATGGTATAATTTACCCTCTATAGCAGTGTCTTTCAAACTGCAGTGGTAAAATCAGTGAATCTCGAAATCAGTTTACTGGGTCATGACCAGTATTAAAAAAAAAACAATACAGAACAAACTAGTAAAGTAGAATTAACAATATCAGAGCAAATCACAGGTAATGCAGGTAATAAGAGTGCGGGGTTTTTTTCATGAAACTTTGGTGTCAGTTAAATCTATTTTTATATTTGTGTGCACAAAATGTAAGTTTTTTTAACTTTTCTATTTTTTTTTTTAACATGGATCAGAATCAGAAGTTTGAGAAACACTGCACTGGAGAAAGTAGCTTATAACTGATCTTGACTTGCCCTCCAGGGAGAATACAATTTTCCAAGAGGAATGAAGGCCTCATAGGACAGAAAACCCACTCTTGGCCAGAAACTGTCAGTTAAGGACTGCTTAGGGCTAGTGACGTTGGGTGGTTAGGGTCCAAGAAAACGTGCTGGGGTGCCTGGGGGTGTATTATAAAAATGACCAAGAGCTGAACACTTAGTACCCTATCTCATGTTGTACCCCAACAGAGATTTCACACCTAAATTGATTTAGATGAACATGTATCACTCAGTTCAGAACAGACATTTACTCTCAGTTGTTTGGTTTTTTGAGTTGCTTATTTTGGTGGATGATATGATGAGATGAGAGATCTGAATATCAGACAACTCAGAACTTGGGACATAATATTATCTCCCACGTGCAAGCAAAGTGTTCAGCAACCTCCAGGTTTGTGTGCCGCGTCCTCACCTGGCGAGCCGCATAGCTTCCAGGGGATCCCGGGTATCGCTCTATCAGCAACGGCCGTAAGTCATTTTGCCACATTGCTGAAATACTGGTGCCTTCTGCAACTTGTCGAAGAGACGATGAATTCAAAATGGCTGGTTGGTGATAATTCTGAGGATTAAATAACATCATTTAACTGGCTATCATTTCATAACACGGTCAGGACTTATCCTGAGACATTTGCAATAGAAAACTATTTCTTTTGAATCTCAAACTAAAGAGATAGGTCTTATGCCATAAAGTAAGTTAAACTACTCAACTTTCAAATTGGCCCATTACATCTAGAAAGTTAAACTAACTGTTTTGGCAGCTTATTTTAAAAAGAAAATGGGGGCACCTGGGTGGCTCAGTCAGTTAAGCGTCCAACTCTTGGTTTCAGCTCAGGTCATGATCTCACACCTCGTGGGTTTGAGCCCCACATTGGGCTCCACGCTGACAGTGCAGAGCCTGCTTGGGATTCTCTCTCTCTCCCTCTCTCTGCCCTTCCCCCCCCTTCTCTCATTCTCTCAAAATAAATAAATAAACTTAAAAAAGAAGAAAACCTAAAATTACATATGTACTTCTCATCATATATTTTCGTTGTAGAGCTCTAAACTAGATGATCATTGAAATTCCTTTCAGCCAGAGTTTGATGATTCTATAACCCGCTAAATAGTACACTTTTTATCTTCCCTTAAAATTATTGTAAAATTCTATTAACACTCACATTCATAGGAACATTTACATATTAGCTGAATTAACCTTAAAGAGCTAAATAAACATAAAAATTAAATTTGCTTTTTTTAATGTATATACATATATTTTTCGAGAGAGAGAGAGGGTGCACACACACACACACACACACACTCAATGTGAAAGCAGAGGAGGGGCAGAGGGAGAGGGAGAATCCCAACCAGACTCTGTGCTGGCAGCACAGAGCCCAATGCAGCGCTCCATCCCACGACCCTGGAATCATGACCTGAGCCAAAATCAAGAGTTGATCGCTCAACCAACTGAGGCACACAGGTGCCCCTCAAATTTGTACTTCAGATATAACCTTACACACACTGTATTTTCTTGTGACACTAGTAATGATGAATCATCCATTCATTGCGTGTTTATCAGGCACTCAGCAATGGAATGTGTTACTCCTCCCCTAGGTAAGTGAGTGATTGATCAGCTGATTTCTGCCCTAAGGGGAATGATGAAGGTCATATAGGATATTCAGTTCTTCGGAATGCAAAACAGAAACTGAAGGAGCCTTTTCTTCTTCACAGTTCTTTCCAGCACCAGTGTTGGTTAAATATGTCCCGGTAATCACATAGGTATTTCCTCTCCAAGTGGCTGGTGAGAAACTCTGGAATTAAAGAATGCTAATTGCCAATTACTTATACTCATCTACACTTTGCTATGTGTCAACATTACTCTCCAGTGTGATCATGCAGAGAACATGGGCTGTGGGTTCAGACAGACCCTCTCAACTCAGCCCCCCACCACTCACGAGGTGTGATTCTGGTGGGTTACTTAACCTCATTAAGGCTCAACTTCCTCATCTGTAAAGTGGAGGTAATAACACCTACTATAATTACTAGAGTAATTATAATTACGTGAGCTAACATATATAAGCCACCATAGTAAACATTCAATAACTTTTCATTCTATTACCTTCTATCATATATGAAAGAGATATAGAATTTAGAGCTGGAAAGACACTTGGAGATGATTTAGTCCAACCTCCTGAATTTATGTCAGTGGAAACTGAGTTTTTCTTAGAGAGCAGATGATTTTCCCAAGGTCATAGGAGAGCTCCAGGTAAGTCCATGAAAAGATCCGGGTTCCATGGATTCCCCCTCCCATGCCCTTCTGCTCTGCCTCCCTGCCTCATCTATGAACCTCCAATTACTCCCAAATGTGGATGCTGTGCCCAAACATCTTAAGGTTTATCTTTGTTTACTGATAATACATTTTTAAATATACTTCATAAATTTGTCACCTCAGCCTTTCAATTCCCTGGTATGTTCAGGATCTCAGTCCTTATGTTAACTCTCAGCACTTTGAAGTAGAAAGCTGAAGCTAACAGACAAAACAATAGAAATGTGAAAAGGGCAAAGAAGAACCTGGAGGCAAGAAGTGGGATGGTTTCTATGGTTAATTACTACTTAACCAGGCCAACAGGAGCCTGTCTGGTCTCTCCTGCTGCCTCACCGCCCCCAGGCAGGGCCACTCGCCCCCAGGGCACCATGCTTCATTCACCCTGGCCTCCATTCAGGTCCCAAAGCAGTGTGAGACTCTGACCTGTTGAGGCTTTTGCCTCTGCGGTTTTCTGGCTTGCAGGCTCTTCCCTCTCTCTTCACCTAACTCAGGTTATAATTTGGAGACCCCTTTCTTGTGTGTTTACTTGTTTAACATCTAATTTCATATTGGATATCAGCTCCATGAGGGCGGGAACTATCTTTACTTTCTAGTCTTCCCAGGGCCACACAGTGCCCTGAGTACTCGAGAAATATTGGGTGAACTCATCAAATAAGGAATTGACAGAGGAACTACCTCTCTCAAATTGTCTTCACTAAGACGATGCTTATAGAATAATAAAGTAAAATGGGCATTATACATATCAAGTCAGTTAAATGTACAAGCAATCATAAAAACAGGAAAACAAGAAGCTACCTACTGCAAAGGGCCAGGAAGTTGCTATGATTCAAGTTTTGTGGTCTTTGCTCTTTTTAAATTTCTAACAGTCAGTGCTTGTGATGCTTTAGAGTTGGTTTGGCCCGGGGCAGTCTCTGCGATAACCAAGAACTGTTGTGTGTGGAAGGCTGTCTGACCAGTGACTCCTTTTCTGTTTAGTGTCCATTACTCTATCCCAGAGCCTACCTGGTCACCGTGGACAAGGTCCTTCACTGCATGTCCACAGCGGGAGGAAATCAAGCTCATGTTAAAATGTGCAGTTTACCGAGACTCTAGAGAGTTCTTAAGAGATTTGAGGAAAAACAGGAACAAAATAAATAACCCTCCAGCATCACTAGCTGTAGCAGATATCCTACATGAAATATAGTTGAGAAACAGCACCAAAAAATGCTTAAGCCTTTCTCTCAGAACCCAATAAACATAAAAATCTCTGCAGAGATCAGAGGAAGGAAAGAGAGGAGAAACCTGGACAGAAAGTGCGGGCTGGACATGAGGAAAGTAAATGAGGCAAAAACAGTGTTGAGCCTAGTGCTAAATGCAAACCCCCAATTAGTCTAGGATTATTTCAGTTAAAAGGCACATCGACAAGTTTCTTTAGTATAGGCATTCTCAGAGGAATGAGTCTCTATTACAGCCCCTGCTTTGTCTTTTCAGCCAGGCAGAAAGGACAATAAGTCTGCTTTGGGTGACAAGAATCTTTCAGCTAAAAAAGTGTGAACGAGATATCCTGAAACATCTCCTCTAGGCTAATCACATGATGCTAGGCCAAAGAGGGTTTTAATTACATAATTTGTAGCGCTGGCCCAGCTTGCAGGGGGATCTGAGGTCCCAAGCCATTGAATTAAAGGGAGATCATTACAGAAGCCCAGTGATTTCAATTCTAGTTCCCATCCCATCTGAGTGTCTCCCAGACAACACTCAGGTTAACTCCTGTGTCTACCAGTAAATTTAACCCAGCCAGCATTTACAGACACCCTTCCAGTGTGTCCGAAGCCCCTGGCATGACAAATGCAGTTGTGGAGAAGTTGAGAACCGAATAAGGTAAAGTTCTGCCTTCTTTGAATGCAATGAGCCCTCTAGCTAAAAGAAAAGCAATGTAGGCTTTGAAACGACAATTCAGAGTCAAATCCCAGGACCCTGGCTTACTAGCTGTGGCAAGGAAAGGTTTACCTATCTGTAAGGATGTCAGAGTACTCACCTATCAGGTGGTAGAAACTAAAAAATGGCATATTTTGCTTTTCTTCCCCTACCAACACCCAGCCTATCACTGACTGCCCTGTCCCCTGACTTGGAGTCTCCATTGTTGCTTCCCTAAGAATCATGGCGGGTAGATGGGAGAATGGCTAAGAGCTTTTAAAACTATGGAAGAGGAGAACCCTAAACACTCAGAATATGTGTGACTCCAGGAGCAAAAGTGTGAAGTGCTGAAGACAGCAGTAGCAGCTTGCCAGAGATGACCATGGAGGAGAACCCCTAGGTGAGGCCAACCCTCCTGTATGTCTTGCCTTGCTTGAAAAACTCTGCCCCTCCACATCCAATATGACTTGAAATTTTCTATGTCACCCTTGTTATAATAAAGGAAGATTCTACGAATACACGGAGTCCCAACTTTATGATGGAGAAAGTTTGGAAACAACCTAAATGTCCAACAATAAAAGGATAGGCAAATTATGGAATGCTGATGATTTTGCAATTATCAAGTGATGCTTTCAATGGGTTTCATCGGTTCAAGGTAACACGCATACTTTTAAGCGACATACTAAAATATGAAACCATATATGGAGCATAATCCCTAGTAAGAAATAAGTATTCACATGTGTTATTTTAAAAATAAATAATTAGTGTTTATTGAGCATTTACCACATGGCAGCACTGTGCTAAGTGCTTTAGATGGCTAGCTCAGTTCTCACAAAAACCTACGACATTGATATAATTGTTGTCCATGTCTATAAATAAAAATACACACATATATACATGTGTATGTGTGTACATATAAATATGATATATATCTATAGAAAGAAAGAGGGAAGGAGAAACAGGAGGTAGGGGAGAATGAGAGAGAGAGAGAGAGAGAGAGAGAGAGAGAGAGAGAGAGAGAGAGACACTAGGAATCAAAACATCAAAACGGTTAACAGCAATCATCTCCAAATGTGGGATTATGGTCACAACAGTTTTCTTTTTAGTATAGTTTTCTGTATTTTCCTGGTTTTCTAAAATGAGCACATGTTAACTTTATAATGGGGAGACTTCAATAGAAGTCATACTTTTTAACTAACAGCTTCCTTTAAAAAAAAAAAAAAAATTGCAACTTTCCTAACAGCCATTCATCTTCCACACCTAAGGGAGGACTGATCTAACAAGATTCCTTTTAACAGTCAGTTGACAAAGTTGTACCAAAGGAAGGGGTCTGTAGCAAAGAAATAGGATTGGGGATCTAGGATGGGACAGGATTCCAGAGAAATAGTTTTGGAATAAGGCCCAAGCCCCAGATAATTAACCTTTAAGTTCCATGAGGGAGATCCGGAAAGGGGCTAAATAGGGAGAGAAGGTTCCAGAAAGAAACAATCTATTCTGGAATTCCATTTAGGATCCACTCTGACCCAGGAAAAGAGAAATAAGCTCTCCCTCTGGTCCCTCCAACCCTCCTACCAGCCCCACCCTCCTTCACTCCCTGGACACTGTTCCCTGTACCCTCAACCAGGACTCATCTACCTTGGAGAAGAGAGTGGAAGAGGAAAGATGAAGGCTCTTCAGTTCGCTGGTGTAGCCATAGTCAAGTGTCCTCACTTATAAATTGGGGATGAAACTTCTCTCCTCCCAGGGGCACTGTGAGGTTCAAGTGAGATGGTTATACATGAGCGTCCCGGAACCCAGATGCCAATGCCTCTAAATATACACCTGTGGGCCCACCTGAGAATCTAACCATTTATACTACTGCCTCTATGGGAAAATGTTTGCAGGTTTCAAACAACCCAATCACAGTCCCCCGAACTCAACCACCAAGTAGGGTTGAACTGTTTTATGTAGTAGATGCCACTGAAAGAGACACGCCTTTACTTCAAAGCAAAGGAAACAGATTTCAGAATCAATGTTTTCTTTACTGTACCTCACCTTTTGGCAGACCAGTGTACCAAGGGCACACCTCAGTGATTAAAATAGTTAAATGCCATATATAGCAGGAAGGCATGTGTTTCGATTTGGACCAACTCACTTCCCAGGCCACAAGCTATACTGGACATCTGAAGGACTTTATGTAGGCCTACCAAGTAAGGGAGGAAGGAACCAGAAACTGAGAACCGTCATGGTTAATCTTGTCATTTGCTCACACCATTTGAATGTACTCTTTTTTTTTTTTTTAATGTTTATTTATATTTTTGAGAGAGAGAGACAGAGTGCAAGCAGGGGAGGGGCAGAGAGAGAGGGAGACACTGAATCCGAAGCAGGCTCCAGGCTCTGAGCTGTCAGCACAGAGCCCATCGCGGGGCTCGAACTCACGAGCGGTGAGATCATGACCTGAGCCGAAGTCAGACGCTTAACTAACTGAGCCACCCAGGCCCTTGCTTACACCATTTGAAAGCATCCGGTTTCCTAGTAGAACAGTATTTAGAAGCTTCTTAAAATAAACATAAAAGGGATTTATCCTTTCAAAGACTTTTCTCAAAAGTTAGTCTCGTTAGTTTTAAACATGTCCAGAATCCAACACCTTCTCCCCCCTAGAAATACACCCTGCCTACAAATGATGCCTAAAGAACAGCTCATTCAAATACTCCCTATCTCACTTACTCACCCATTCAGATGTATCAGAAAAACACAGTTGGTGTGGCTCCACATTCCGGTTATTAATGCCCCCTTCCCAATTTCTGATCAGGAAGGTACCCAGGATGAAGTGAAGAAGGAAAGGATTTAAGTGTGTAATTCAAGGTCCCTTAAGGGACCTTACTCCTTCTGAACGCCCACAGAAATTTTTTCTTATAATGCAGTTATTCTTGAGTTTGCCTTCCCACATCCTCACCAGGTTCCCTGTGGCTGGTGGTCTCCACGTGTAAGTCGGGGCACATTGTGGGGTCTGAACCGTGAAGCTAAGTAAGCATAACCCAGAGAACTCAAGCAGGCTATTCATATGCACATGCACGCGGCGGGGTGCGGGTCCACGGGTGACCACACAGGGCCCGTGCAGTCGCCAGTGTGCCCTGTATTCCCAACGTGCCAGTAAATACAAGCATACTGTAAGCATTTAAAAGTTCTGCTCAGCAACGCGGTCAAGGTTTATAACCCTGGACTGCTTTTTCTTAGTATTTTTAAGGGCATTTTACTCCGGTATCATTAACATATGCATAATTTCCTAGCAATTTCATGATTTCAAAACTGTTACACAAGAAAAGGAAATAATTTTGAACCTGTTTACTGCACGCAGAGGAAGCGTGCCTCCTAAGTTCCTTATATGAATTTCCACCTACAACCAGATACATTGCTCTGACAATTGCATTGACTCTCTTAAGGGGAAAAAAAATTTTTTTTTAAGTGAAGCGGGTCTCCGGTTAGAGCTGCTCCGCTTAAAAAACCTAAAGCAAACGGTAACACGCGTCTGTCTCGAGACTGCACGGAAACTCCAGCGTCCCAAGGGCGTCCGCGGCTGCAGCGGTGGGGGAGCAGTAGGCACACCCCCAGGCGCGCCGGGCACCCCCGCGCCAGCCGAGCGCCGCGACCGCTGGCCTCCCGGGTCCCGAGTGGGCGGCGGCGAGGCGATGCGCCCTCACCTCCCCGCTCGGCCGCCGCCGGCTAGACACACTTCCTGTGCCTATCACTACCCGCATCAGACCGCAGCCGAGGGGAGGCTGGTGACATCACCCAGCTCCCGAGGCTTCTCCAAAGCAGTCCCGAGGCCAGCGAGGCACCCCGACGAGGACGCAGAGCTCCGATTCCTCCGGGTGCCCGTTGCGGGCACGGCTGCCTGGGCCGCGGACGGCGACTCCGCCTGCCTCCCCACCCCCCTTGCGAAAGTGTGGTCGCCCGGTCCCCGGTCCCTGCGCGCGCGGCACGAGCCGCCCAGGTGCAGTCGCGCAGCGGCAGCCGCTCACCTTCTCCTGGGTCCAGTCTGCCGCGCCTCGGCTGACCCCCCGGGCAGCCAGGGGCAGGGCAGCCGCCAGCAGCAGCAGGTGGAGGGTGCCCACGGCGCGCCGGTCCCCGCCGCCTGCCATCTCCGAGGCTGTCTAGGCGCCGGCTCCCTGGGCCACCGGCGGTCACGAGCCCGGGAACGCGCGTCCTTCGCCGTCCCCCTTCTCCACCCTTGGGTCGACTGCGCCCGCCTCCCCATCGCCTCCCTGCCGCCTCCCCACTGCGCCGCGCAGGCCGGAGACGCAGCTCTCCTCCCCCCACCCCCAACCCCCGACCTTAGCAACCAGGGGGATGGGCTGTCCTGGGAGGCGAAACCTTCCGAAACAAGGGAAGGGAGCCGGCCACTTCCTTGTCTTGGAGAGGAAGGAAGAAAGGAAGAGACAGGGAAGAGGCGTTTTTATGATCTCCAGTCCCATAACTGGGAATAGAAAGGGGAGGGACAGTTCATCACACCCTATGAGGTTATGGAGTGTTTTCCCACAGCTCTGCAGGAAGGGATGGACAGGGAATCCACATTTACTGTACCAGGCACTGTCCTAGGTGCCTGGCTCTTCCCATGTCCCCTTATGTGATCTTCATAACCAACGAGGTAGGTATTAACCCCACTTTACAGATGAGAAAACCGAGACTCAAACCATGTACAAAGCCTGAACTAGAACCCTCAAAGTATTTCCTTTACAATAGCCCATTATATATTTTCTCTTTTCTCACAGGTAGTTGCCTTGCCTTATAGGAAACAGATCGTCATACTCACAAACTGAGTATGGTTGAGTGAATCTCCATAATAAATGAGATCGAAAATGTTCACAGTGGCTCTTTACATAGTCATCTTCCCCAGTGCATGCTCCCAAAAGGAATACCTAAATATAATTGTATTTACTTTGTAATATCAGAGATCACTGTTATCAAGATAATCTTAGGGAAAAGAAAAACAAAATAATATTTCAATTTTGTCTGTAGGTATGTAGTCTATGTTGTCAGGACAATTATGTCACCATTCTCTTTTTCCACAGTGAGGATCAGGGTGTAACCTGCCTGAGTCATCTCCCGGTAACCTATAGATCCCAGAAAAATCAGGACAAGGACACTGAGATATATTTCCCAGAAATCAAAGGTCTGAAGGTAAAGGAGGCAGTCAGAAGACTCACCTGCTCTGTCTCCTAAACTCTTTTCTTTTTTTAATGTTTATTAATTTTTTTAGAGAGAGAGAGAGAGCGAGCGGGGAAGGGGCAGAGAGAGAGGTAGGCACAGAATCTGAAACAGGCTCCAGACTCTGAGCTCTCAGCACAGAGCCCCACACGGAGCTCCAACCCAAAGCCAGGAACCATGAGATCATGACCTGAGCAGAGGTCAGACGCTTACCCTACTGAGCCACTCAGGCGCCCCCCTGTCTCCTAAACTCGTGAGTTCAAAATGCCTGGGAATCCACTGTTCTGCCCTCATCTGGAGCTGTAGGAGAAGACAGGATGGTACCTACTTTCCTGTTTGTGTTTAAAATTACTAATCCTCTTCAGGTCTGAGACTTCTAAGTGAGCGTTGAAATCTTTAGGCTTAAAATTAAATACCTTCTTTATTATGTTCAGGGACAGTTCTTCCAATAAGCAGACCACTTCATAACTTTGTGTTAGTCTAATGTTCAGAACAAAACCACTGTCACATTTCCCAACATGTTTCCTCACTTGCTGCTTAGGCCAGCCTTGAAATCATGGATTTCCTGAGTGGTCGGGGAAGAAACCACCTAACTGTTTTTCTTACTCTGTTACCTTTTTATCTTTCCACAGTATGATTCCTGTACAAAAGGGGAAGTAGACATAGCAAACTGATAGGAAACAAAGTGTTAAAGTCACGCTCAGCGTAAGCAATTTAAAGTGAAAAACAAGTGAACCCTTGAGTTAAACGTTAACACATAATTTTATGATGATTTTCCATCCCCAAGCGTTCTCCAGTTTTCTTCAATTTTGCTTATATTTTAGTCAGTAGATGCTGGTGTAGTTTGGGATCTGCTGGAAGCTGACCCTGAGACAGAGTTTAGCATTCAGGATGTGCCCTTGGGACAAACCCCTGAGGCAGGGAGAAGGAGAGATAGGACTGGGCACGAGGGAAAAGTTAGCAGAGAAGGGGGTCCCCGCTCCACAGCCTCAGCCAACCCCACGGGGAGCCCTGGAGCTGAAAGCCGGGTCTGAGCGGTGAGCCAAACGTCTAGGGCTTTCTCCCCCCACCTCAGTGGAGTGACTTCCTGAAATCAGCTCTCTGCTGCCAAAGGAGCTGACAGCTAGAGGCCGTCTGCCAACAGCACTCCCAACAGCTGGAGCAGTCCTTCCCTGAAGGGGCATCCGAGCAGTGCCTCTCTGTATCCACCACAGATGCAGCCATGTGATGTATCTCGTACCAGTAAGTGAAGCTGATTTTAGCAAACCGTTTCTTACACATGTAGGCTTTTCTGACAACTCTCCAGAAAACTGCAAGCCTCTATCTGTGTATCCCGACCTTCGTTATTCGTATCTTTTCTTGTGCCTTAGACACTAACTGTAAAGGGACTTTACATAAAGACACTAAATATAAAGGGACTCCTTCGCTTTTCCTTCACCCATTCTTCTTTTCTCCCTTCTTTCATTCTAGAAACTGTCAGAAATCTCTCGTACCTACTATATGTCTCCCTGTTGCAGCCTTTCCTTTCTTCACACTCTTCCTATGGAAAAAGCCTGTGACTATTATATCCAATAAAACCATTTCAGGCCCTGTTTTTCGTCATGGAAAATAATCAGTTGCGTACGCAGTGATAGTACTAATCACAAGTGGGATGGTTATCATCTTTATTATAGTCTAGATTCTGTACTGTGATTTGAACATATTAAGGTACCAACTGCTATAAAAGATCATATCTGTGCAGCTGCCACGGTAGGATTTTCATATTGCTATAGTCCCATCATTGGACTAATGCAGCCATAACCACAAAGTTTTGTTAAAGCAATAGTTCTTGGGTGCCTGGGTGGCTCAGTCTTAGGTTAAGCGTCCGACTCTTGGTTTCAGCTCAGGTCATGATCTCACCGTTTTGTGAGTTCGAGCCCCACATTGGGCCTTGTGCTGGCAGTGTGGAGCCGGCTTGAGATTCTCTCTCCTCTGTCTGCCCCTCCCCTGCTTGTGCTGTCTCTGTCTCTCTCAAATACATAAACGTAAAAACATATATTTTTAAAAAATAAAAATAAATAGTTCTCAAAATGTGATTCATGGACCCCTAGGGATTCTCCAAGACCCTTTGAATATCTGCATGATTGAATCAATATTTGTAATAATACTAAAGCAAAATTAGTCTATTTTACTATATTAACTCTACACTGATGATGCAAAACTGCTGGTAGCTTAGCATTTATCAAGAGAGGACACAAAACTGTACTATTAAAAACAACTGTTTACTTAGAAGTATTATTCACTGCTGCACAATAAAAAAAAAAAAAAGGAAAAGGAAAAGAACAGACAAAAGAAAGCAAAAGAGCCAATCTCACTTAAGAATATCACAATGAAGGGGCACGTGGGTGGCTCAGTAGGTTAAGCATCCAACTTCAGCTCAGGTCATCATCTCACAATTCACAAGTTCGAGCCCCAAGTGGGCTCTGTGCTGACAGCTCAGAGGCTGGAGCTGCTTCGGATTCTGTCTCCCTTTCTCTGCCCCTCCCCCACTCAAGGTGTGTGTGTGTGTGTGTGTGTGTGTGTGTGTGTGTGTGCGCACGCGCTCGCGCGCGTGAGTGTCTCAAAAATATTTATTTATTTTTTTTTAACGTTTTTATTTATTTTTGAGACAGAGAGAGACACAGCATGAACGGGGAAGGGGCAGAGAGAGAGGGAGACACAGAATCGGAAGCAGGCTCCAGGCTCTGAGCCATCAGCCCAGAGCCCGACGCGGGGCTCGAACTCGCGGATCGCGAGATCGTGACCTGAGCTGAAGTCGGACGCTTAACCGACTGAGCCACCCAGGCGCCCCTGAGTGTCTCAAAAATAAATTAACATTAAAAAAATAAAAAATAAAAAGAATATCACAGTGAAGCCATACAAATTGTGGTTATTATGAAATCTCAACCCTTGAGTACTGGTCATTTTTTTAAACAGCTTTATTGAGATATAATTAAAATACATTAAATTATACAAACTTAAAGTACATAATCTGATGAGTTTTAACATAAGTTTACACCATGAAACAATCACCATCATCAAGAAAATGAAAATATCCATCTTTTACCCATTGGTTATTTAAATTGTGTTATTTAGTTTCCAAATACTTGAGGATTTCCCCGATACCTTTTTGTTATTGATTTCAAACTTAATTCCATCATGGTCAGGGAACAGACTTGATATGGATGAATCTTTTAACATGTTTTGAGAATTGTTTTATAGCCCAGAATATGATCCGTCTTGGCAAATGTTCCTTCTGCACATGAAAAGAATGTGTATTCTGCTGTTATTGGGTAGAATGTTCTATAAACATCAACTAGATAAGGCAGTTGATAATGTTCTCTGAATCTTCCAATTAATAACTGGTTTTCTTCTACTTGTTCTATTGATTACTGAGGGGCTGCAGCTTAAATCTCTGAGTATAATTGTTGATTTGCCTATTTCTTTTAGTTCTATTAATTTTTATATCATGTATTTCTAAGCTTTCTTATTGAGTGCATACATATTTAGGATTGCAGTGTCCTTTTGACAAATTGAACCCTTTATCATCATGGGATGACCCTTTTTATACTTGGTAATATTCTTTGCTCTGAAATCTACTTTTTTCCTAATATTAATGTAGCCACTCCAACTTTCTTTTGATTAGTGTTAGCATGGTATATCTTTCCCCATCCTTTTTACTTTTAAACTATTTCTCTTATTTACATATAAAGTGGGTTTCTTGTAGGCAGCATATAGTAAGCGAGGTCTCACCTTTTTTAGCCAATTGGACAATCTCTGGCTTTTAAATGGGGTATTTAGATTATGTATATTTAATGTGATTATCGATATGGTCAAATTTCAGTGTACCACTATATTATTTTTTCATTTGTTCCATCTGTTCTTTGTTCATCTTTTACCACTTTTTCTGTTTATCTTGACTAACTTATTTTTTATTATTTCATTTATCTCCTTTGTTAGCTTGTCAGCATAACTTTTTAGTGGTTGTTTTTGGATTTATAACATATATCTTTAACGTATTACTGTCTACCATCAAGAATTATTATATCACATAATGTACAGTGTGAGAATCTTAAAATAGCATACCTCTATTTCCTTTCTTAGTCTTTGTGCTCTTGTTGTCAGATATTTTACTTCTAAATATTAACCTCACGATACACTGCAATTATCTTTGCATTAAACAATTACCTTTCAAAGAAATTGTTAAAATGAGGTTTTTAAAAGTGCTTTTCATTGACCCACATATTTGCCATTTCTGATACTCTTCCTTCCTCTGTGTAGATACATATATCCATCTGGTATCATTTCCCTTCTACCTAAAGGATGTCCTTGAACATTTCTTGTACTGCAGTTATAGTGGCAATTTTTGTATGCTGAAAAAAAAAATTTATTTTGCCTTCATTTTTGAAAGACATTTTCACTCAGTGTAGAATATTATGGTGACTTTTTCTTTTCTTTCAGTACTTTTAAGATATTGCTTCAACGTCTTCTTGCTTGCTTTGTTTCCGATGAGAAACCGTCATCCTAATCTTTGTTTTTCTGTATGTAATGTGCATCAGTCTGCCTTAAGATTTCCCCTTCATCACAAGTTTTAAGCAATTTGATTATGATATTCTTTGGTGGAATTTGTGTTCTCATGCTTGGGGTTCACAGACTTTCTTGGATCAGTGGGTTTTAAGTTTTCCTCAAATTTGGAAAATGTTTACTATTGTTTCTTCAAGTACTTTTATCTGCCTCCTCCATTGGGGACTCCAATTATACACATATTAAATTGTTTCAAGTTTTCCCACAGTTCACCAGTGATCTGACAATTTTTTTGTCTGGTTCATTTGTATATATAGTTTCTATTTCTATATCTTCAAGTCCACTTCTTTTTTTTTTTCAGTGCTTAACCTGTTATTAGTTCCATCTGGTTATTTTTTATCCCAGACATTGCTGTTTTCCTTCTCTGGAGGTTTGATTTAGATTTTCTTTATACCATCCATGCCTCTCCTTAACGTGTTCAACCTTTCCTCCACCTTCTTGAACATATAGAATATAGTTATATTAAGACAACCAGTTTTAATATCCTTATCTGCTAATTTATCATCTGTGTCATTTCTGTGTCTGTTTCTATTGATTGATTTTTGTCTTCATTATGGGTTGTGTGTTGCTACTTCTTTGCATGCTTGGTAATTTTTTATTAGATATCAGATGCTGTGAATTTTACCTTTTTTGGCGCTGAGCATATTTGTTTTCCTTTAAATAATCTTGGTATATGAAACACGGTGGAGTTGGAAATAGTTTGATCCTTTGGAGGCTTGCTTTTAAATTTTGTTAGGCTGGAGCAGAGCAGCTCATAATCCAGGTATAATTTGGCCCCCAGCTGAAACAATACTCTCTGGGCATTTACTTTTGCCCCTTGTATGTTGGGGTTTTTCCACTTTGGTGGAAACATAAAATATTCCTGACCCCATCTGTGTCCTGGGGCTTATTTTGCCTGCTCCTTTTTGTTAGCTCTTTCCTCCACCTTGAGTAGTTTCCTCACCTGCAGTTGCTGTCCTGTACTCAGGTGAAGACTTATGGAGAAACCTTAAATGATCTCTGAAGTACTCTCTCTCTCTCCTCCACTCTGTACTGCAAATTCTAGCCACTTTCCCATGTTCTCAACCCCGTTCTTTCATCTCACAGAGACCACTTGGTTCTGTTGGGATTCCTCCTACCGACACTGCATCCTGGAAGCTCCTTAAGGTGGAAAGTGGGGAAAGCACCCAGCTCATTTCACTTCCTTTCCTTCTGCCATCACTCTTCTGTGATATTTGCTTCCCAACATTGGAACAACGTTGTTTGATTTTTGTTTTTTTCAAGATGGGATGATAAATCAAGTCTCTTTTACTCCACTTTGACTGGAAGCATAAGTTCAGAGTATGAATATTTTTCTGTTCTACATGACAAAACAGGAGGTGCAAATAAAGTACTCCTACCGCATACTGAAGGACAATTGTTGTCTCAAGGAGAAGCACTTGTACAATTGCTTGAGATGCATAGTGAACTATCTGCTTTTTCAGAAAATTCTACTTTTTCTGGTAGAATGTTAAGTTACTAATAACCTATGATTATTTAGATTTGGATATTTGGCAGACATTTGTTTAAAAATGAATAAAGTATAGGGGCACCTAGGTGGCTCAGTCAGTTGAGCATCCAACTTTGGCTTAGGTCATGATCTCATGGTTCGTGGGTTTGTGTCAGGCTCTGTGCTGACAGCTCAGAGCCTGGAGCCTGCTTCAGTTCTGCATCTCCTCTCTCCCTGGCCCTCCCCCTCTTGCTCCCTCTCTCTCTCTCTCTCTCTCTTTCTCAAAAATAAACATTTTTAAAAAATGAATAAAGTGTGCTTATGCCTTCAAGGAAACTAACTGGCAGTTTTTATCACCAATGAAAAAACTAGATCTTCCAAATAAACATTCGAATTTTGGAAAACTTGTATATGTTCCCATAAGCCTGACAGTTTTCTTATATGTGACAACTTTTCTGACCAAGTCAGTTATTTTAACAAATGTAATTTTTAAATAATACATAATTAAATTTCAACATTTGGAATATCTGTATAACTTAGTGAACCAATATTTTCCAAATGCTCAGTGCCTAATCACAGAGAGAAGATCGATTCAATGTATAAGAGTGACTAACAGATTTTATTTATTTTAGAATTGCTTTTACACCTTTATTCTTCATTTCAAATATAAAAATGTTAGAAATAGCATACAGTGCTCAGAATATTATATGTGTAAGAAGGATATTTTAACCTTAAATCAGTCTTACTTAACTAAGATAATCAAGATCAACAGATTTTAATGTAATGAAGTAAAAAGTGTTTATTTATGTGGTCTTAGATTCCACTTTGTGACTAACTTTTACAACATTACCTTCTATCATATTTTGATTGAATAACAAAGATTATCCATAATTATCTAAAGAAGCTATTACAATACTTCTTTCTTTTCCGACTACATGTCAGCATGAGACCAAATTTTCTTTATATCCTTCAACCAAAATAACGTATTACAGCAGATTGAATGCATAAATAACTCCAGTTATTTTCTAATAGGTCAGACATTCAAGAAAATTGTTAAATATTCAAGAATGTCCATTTTTTCACAAAATTATTTTTGTTTTTAAAAACAGCAAGTTTTCCATAAAAAATGTGTTACTTAACATACAGTGTTTTCGTTATTTTTTTTATTTTTATTTAAAAAAAATTTTTTTTTAACGTTTATTCATTTTTTTTGAGAGACAGAGAGAGACAAAGTATGAGCAGGGAAGGGGCAGAGAGAGAGGGAGACACAGAATCTGAAGGAGGCTGCAGGCTCTGAGCTGTCAGCACAGAGCCTGACACAGGGCTCAAACTCACAAACTGTGAGATCATGACCTGAGCCGAAGTCGGACGCTCAACCGACTGAGCCACCCAGGTGCCCCTCGCTATTTTTAAATAACTCATGATTAAATATTTATAAAATGCCTGTTTTAATTTTCAATACAAGAGCTATTGATAGGCATAATTCACACAAGCAAAAGTTATTTTTGGTCTTCAATAATTGTTACTAAGGCACAGGAGTCCTGAGACCAAAATATTTGAGAGCTGCTGTATTTAAGCTATTTCACCTGGGAAAGATAATACATTAAGCCAATGGTTCAATGGTTTTAACTTGAGCTACATAGTGAAATCATATAGAAAGCTTTTTTTTTTTTTTTTTTTTTTTTTTAAATAATGCTTGAGTGCCACCCCCTGAAGGTTTTGATATGATTAGTCTGGTGTGTGGCCTGGGCATCAGGTCTCTTCAAAACTTCCCAAATGATTCTAGCAGGCTAAGAACCATTGCAGTAATCCCATGCTCCGAGAAATACATTACCAAAAATCATATAATCAGATTAATGATAACATTAATCATCATGTTGTGAAAGCTCTGAGGGAAATGGTAGTGAAAAAAAAAAAAAAAAGAACTTGGTAAAATGGGACAATCCTAGACAAATTATGAAGTAGACAAGTTTATAATTTTTTTTTTAAATTATTTTAGAGAGAGAGAAGGCACGAGTGTGGGAGAGGGGCAAAGAGAGAATCTTAAAGAGGCTCCACACTCAGCACGGAGGAGCCCAATGCGGAGCTCCATCCCACAACTCTGGGATCATGACCTGAGCCGAAATCAAGAGTCAGATGTCAACCTACTGAGTCACCCACGTGCTCCTGAAGTAGACAAGTTTGGATCCAAACCTCCCACCCTTCCCCTCACTTTTTGCCCGTGCACAAGCCTCGCGCTAAAACACCTTGCCCTTTGTTCCTTGAATAGCCACAGCGACTATAAAGACGCCCACGTTATATTCCTGCCCAAATCTGCCCACCACAGCTTTTAATAATGGAATGAAAAATTAGAATGTTTGCTTCCTCAGTACAGAGTCAGACCTTTGCTGTTCCTCAGAAATCTCAGGAATCCAGATTTCCTGTAAATCTTCCCAGCTCCCTTCACCTTATCAGAGGTCAAGTCAAGGTGGCAATAAAAGTTAGGAAAAAAAATCCCCTTTCCTCTGGTTTTCTGGCCCTCTCCCTTCCCAGCCGTTTAGAATAACAACTCACTCTCCTCTCAAAGAAGGGGAGGAGAACATTCCCCTTGACCCCTGATTCCTTTCACTGACACTCATCTTGCTCCCAAACAAAATTCCTCTTACTCCTTTTTTAATTTTATCCTGCTTTTTTAAATCAATTTTTCTCTGCAAGCTCTAAAAACCAAAAGCCTTTAAGATCCAAAGAAATGAATTTCCAGTAAGGAATTTTAATCTCCTCACAGAGATGAGGGCAGAGAGAATCAAAAGATGAAAAACCAAAAAAAAAGTTCATCTCTTTACTGCTCACAGAATAGACAGCTCTGATCTGCACGCCCAAATTGACTGTGGTTTCAATTAACCGATTGTTATGAAGAGTATGTGTTCATATAGTGTATGTTTGCATATCCATTAATTTTTTTTTCTTTTTTTGCAGTTTAAGGATTAAGTAGGTGACGAGGCACCAATTTCTCGAGAATATTAATGCTACTATGGGAATGACAAAAAGCTGTTAGTGCACAAACTTATTTGCATCCAAAATTACTAGCTAAATTTTTTGATGCAAGTTAAAAATATGATCAAAGGTGTTAGGTATGTCAATGATATATTTTTAAAGATCCTCTAATTCTATATATGAGTATGATGAAAACCATTATTATTATCCTTGTTGTGAATGATAAGAAAATAAAAGCACAAGGAGGTCAAGTAACCTGCCCCCGGTGCATACAAAGCCAACTCAACTGTAGGTAGTGTACTATTGCTGTAGCCCGTAGGCTTTTCCAGTTTCAAAGGAGAAAATTTAAGTAGTTATAAAATCTAGTTTTTAATATGCTAAGGTAAGCTTGTCCTGAATGTAAACCCAGACACCTTTGAAATTATTTTATTTCCAAGTGTTAAGCAGAGTACTCATTTTGTATTGCTTTCTCTCCTTTCATCAGATGTCTAATACCATACCTGTTAATTAGAAGGGGAAATGCTAATTTTTTTCTAAAAAAAAAAAATGAAATACTACAATGTAAGTTAATACACTCTAAACCCAGGCACCCCTGAAGTAGACAAATTTAGACCCAACCTCCCACCCTTCCCCTCACTTTTTGCCCGTGCACAAGCCTCACGCTAAAACACCTTGCCCTTTGTTCCTTGAATAGCCACAGAGACTACAGACGCCCACATTATGTCCCTGCCCGAATCCATCCACCCCAGCTTTTAATGATGGAACGAAAAATTAGAATGTTTGCTTCCGCGGTACAGAGTCAGACCTTTGCAAAGACTAAAGCACTGGTTATCTTTTCCTTTGGGGTCATTTATGGATTTTCTAAGGTTTTATATTCAATTTATTTATGTTCTAATGATAGGAAATTGTGAGAATTCTCTACTGATGAAGCTACACTGTCTGTAATCAGAGTTAATTGTAAGAGCACTTCTTTCAGTTTTGTAATCCGGCAGCGGTATTAATTGGGGCTGTTAATTAAGCCCTTCAAAAGAACAACAATTCCAAGAGTAATTTTCAAGTCAGAAACAAACAAACAAACAAAGAAAAATTGTTTTTCAGATTCAGGTTAGGCCCAGCGGCGTCAAATAAAGTAGGAAGAAAGGCTCTAAAATCTCTTTTTGCAGGATTCAAAAATAAAATGTTAAGAAAGCAAGTAAATATGATACAAATATACAGAAACTGGCAACAGTCATTAAACAAAAGAGTCAAGTGGACAATGCCACCATAGCTATTAATAATAATGATAGAAAGTTGCAACACGATACCATAACCCAAATTCTGCCTTAAACCACATATGTTCCTAATATATCTTCATTTTTGCTTAAATTTAGGATGAATTCATTGTTTTATTTACATATCTGAAGACATTAGCAAAGTATTTCAAGTGTTTTAATAATTTTAAAACAGCATGGACTGTGGTCATAAAAAAATCCTTTCAACCCTACGATTTACATATACAACATTGTTCAGACCATAATAAATTAGATGAGCTAATCCACCTTCAATTTTAATGTTTGAAAACGCATTTCAAGAGAGCGGCCATTGGCACGAGGCCAAGAGTATACCTGACTTTCCCTTTAAAAGAAGCTTAAATTACAGAGCATACAGTTTTAGTAAGACTAATCCCCTTCTGTCACTCGCCAAACCTTGATTTTTTGTGTGTGTGGTTCTCACTGGGTGAAGTCCCATGCCTATTATGGGGAACGCTAACGTTTGAATTCAGAGATCTGTGAGAAAGTAGAAGAGATTGAATAATTGCCTTTCATAATACATGTGTTTAGTCTTTCAAGAAAATCGTTCCAACAGTCTAGGGTTGAATCTGTCTTACAAATTAGGAACAAGCAAAGTTGTAACTTTGGAAAGCAGGCTGGGAGGAAATTTTGCAAGCAAAGGAAGTGACCAGAGAAGAATGGTGCATCATCATTTCACTCTGAAGTAAGATGGTCTTCTTTCAACTCTCCTCTTACATTAGAGAAAAGGAACACCAATGAGAAAACAAGCTAGTGGCTGAGACAGGAACTACATGACATTCAGGCCATGCTGTACGCATAGGATACGGTAAAAATTATTACAGGGTTTTTAGAGACGAAAGATATAAAGGAAACATGGGATGGTGGCTAGGTAATAGCTTATTCCACGCATCTCTGTGTGACAGTGTTTCACATATTCACCTTTATTATATTCTGCAGCTAGTTATATAATACTATTATTTTACAGTACACATATATCTTTAGCATATGCTTTACATGTGTAGAAGGCTTGATAACATAATCCTTACAAAAACAGGGACCTGGATGCATACTAAATTCTCAGTAATTCTCAGTAAAATATTGAATGTCTGAAAACAAATACCTTATGATTATTCAGAGTGGTACCTTCTAAAACATATGAGGAAATATTTGACTTGTCATAGTGCCTAAAAACACAGCCCAACCAATCACAACAGGCAATGACCTACCTTCTTTAATTATTGCCCTCTTTCCTTTAGCTTCCATTTTTTATGTAATGAACACCATTAGTTCCCAAATGCCGGTCCCATGTTAACACTTGTCCATGACTCTCCTTAATGAGAAAATTAAGAAAAATGTTTTGTCAATAAGGTAACTGTATTTAATAGTTATTATTACATTCTTCCTTCATATTTGATGCTAAATATTTTTAAATTAATGCAACAGTTGGTGTAAGTTCCTGAGTTAGTTTTGCTCTGTTATTGTTGTTGTTTTTAACTGTGGCAAAATATACATAACATAAAATTTGCTGTCCTCGCCAATTTTAAGAGTGCAGTTTAGCATTAAGTACATTCACACTGTTGTGCAACCATCACCACTATCTATCTCCAGAACTCTTGTCATCTGGCAGAACTGAATCTCTGAATCCGTTAAATAATAATTCTCCATTCGCTCCTCCCTCCAGTCCTTGGCAACCACTATTCCATTTTCCTGTCTCTATGAATTTGACTACTCTAGGTACCTCACATAAGTGGGTATTTATATTTTTGTGACTGGCTTCTTTCACTTAGTATGATGTCCTCAAGGTTCATCCATGTTGTAGCACGTGTTAGACTTCCCTTCTGTTTCGAGATCAAATAATATTCCATTACATATAACCACATTTTGCTTTTCCATTCATCTGTCATTGGTTATTCAGGTTGCTTATGCTGCTATGAACATGGGTGTACAAATATCTCTTCAAGACTTTCATTTCTTTTGTATGTATACCCAGAAGCGGAGTTGCTGGGTCATATGGTAACTCTATTTTTAATTTTTTGAGAAATTGCTATACTGTTTTCCGTAGCAGCTGCACCATTTTGTATTTCCGTCAACAGCACCTGAGGGTTCCAGTTTCTCCACATCCTTGTCAACATTTGTTATTTTCTGTTTTTTGACAGTAGCCATCCTGATGGGTGTGATGTAGTATCTCATTATGATTTCGATTTGCGTTTCCCTAATAATTAGTGATATTGCAATCTTGCCTTATTTTAATGTTCTTAGTTGGTAAAACAAGAAGTTGGCAACTCGGCAAGGCTCTCCAGTTTTTCTTGTAAATATCTTGGTCCTTGAAATCTGAACATCTGAGAGCCATCAGTGTCCTCTCTGTCTTCTCATCTTCCATTTACCTCCTCAATTCATTACAGTACGGCTTTGGCCCCAATCTTCTCCTGCCACCTCTGTCCTCAGAGTCAACACATGATGAACTTATCATTGCCAAATAGAATGGATCTTCTTCAGTCCTATTATAATTGGTGAAAAGCATAGAACTCTGGAGTCAAACCTTAGGATCCTGTCTCCTTCGACATAGTAGGACCCCAATAAATGTAATTTCCACTCCTGGTCTTCCTGCAGGATAATTTCATCCCTTCCCATAGTTTCATTCTCCATCCTATGCACTGACTCCCAAATCTCAGGGGAGTACTAAGAGTGGGCAAAGCATACTGCAAAGAAGATAGGGATGAGTTATGTAGTCCCTGCTTTTCAGCAGCTTACAGGTGTTTGTTTGTTTGCTGAGAGACAGAAAGAGAGAAAGAGAGAGAGAGCGCACACAAGCAGGGGAGGGGCACAGGGAGAAGGAGAGAGAGAATCTCAAGCAGGTTCCAAGCCCAGTGCAGAGCCCGATGCTGGCCTTGAAATCACAACCCTGAGATCATGACCTGAGCTGAAATCAAGAGTCAGATATGGGACACCTAGGTGGCTTAGTCGGCTGAGCGTCTGACTTCAGCTCAGGTCATGATCTCACGGTTCGTGGGTTCGAGCCCCGTGTCGGGCTCTGTGCTGACAGCTCAGAGCCTGGAGCCTGTTTCAGATTCTGTATCTCCCTCTCTCTGCCTCTTCCCCACTCATGCCCTGTCTCTCTCTGTCCCAAAAATAAATAAACATTGTTTAAAAAAAAAAAAAGTCAGATGCTTAACCAACTGAGCCACCCAGACACCCCAGGATCTTACAGTTTAGTGAGAGAGTTGTGTGATAAAATGTCACAGGTGCTATGGAAGCAGCACGTCTGGACCACAAGGAAAGGCATGGTGATTCCCAGTCTGTCTGAATCAGATAGGAAAGACCTCATAGATGGAGCTGGAACTGAAATAAGTTTCCAGGTGGAAACGGGGGAGACAAGTATCACATTAGCAAAAATACAGTGGGAAACTGTCAGTAGTTCACCACTGCTTGAGGTGGTAGGTATGTCAGGAATTGGGGGTAAAGCAGGAAGAGGCACATTAGGCACCATGCTAAAATGTTTGCATAATGAAGGCATTGGTTAGCTCCTGAAGGACTTTAGCCACAAGGAATCATATTCTGCATTTTAGAACTATTACTCTGGTGGCAGAGTGGAGAGTGGGCTAAAGAAAAGATTCAATCAAGGGGGGAAATGTTTTAGAAATCTCTTAGATGGCTAGTGAATCAGGTGAAAGCTAATGGAGGCCTGAGTTAAGACAGTCATAGTGAAAAAGGAGAAGAAGAATACAACACTAGAAATAGGACGGTCTGAAATTGACAGGACTTGGTCGCTAATTGGGTTTGAGAACAAGGAAAAAGAAGTCTAGGCTAACCAAGAAGTTTCTGTCTTAGATGACTAAATAGATGGTAGTACTGTGAACTAAGATTGGAAATATAGGAAGAAGAAAAGGTTTTGAGGAAAAGGTGAGTTTAGTTAGGCACACTTTGAATTTGTGATCTTTCTATGGAACATTGAGGTGGTTATATAAAGGGATCAAGGCTATGGATAAAGATTTGTAAGTCTGTGATTGAAGCCATGTGAGGCGAATACAGCAGGTGTCCTGCCAATATCCACCCCGCCCCCACCATTCCCCCACCTGTCCACTTAAGGGCTTCCAACTGCAAGCACCTGTGACTCCATTGGGAGCCTCCTGGGAGGTCCAGCCACCTCTGGGGGTCATGGGCAGTGACTGCTAATGGATATGGAGTTTCTTTTGGGGGTGATGAAAATATTCTGAAATTAGATAGTGGCAATATTGCATACCTTTGTGAGTTAACTCAGAACCACTTTAAAAAGGTGAACTTTTATAGTTTGTGAATTATATCTCAATTTTTAAATGACTGTGTGAGGACTGGTCCTATGGCTCAGCCTAACAAAACTATTTGGTCCACAACTGTGCGCCATGTTTCATACCTCTGTGCCTTTGCTCACTGTTGCTTCCACTTGGAATTTTCTTTTTTTTCCCTCATTTCCCTCCCCCATATTTTCCAATTCTACTCCTTCAAAGCTCAGCTAAAATCCTCTTTGTCCATATGTTTAGCCTTCCCAGGTCAGACATATGTCTTGTACTTCTTTGCCACCTTCTAACCTTTTATTTTGCTTCCTATTTCTTTTTTACTCTTTTCTCTGTACGATAGATTTGACATACCTTATTAATAAAGGTTAGTCCCCCAAGATCAGTAACTGTTTCACCTATAGGTCCTGTCTAATGCCTTGCACATGGCAGCCTCTCAAAAAATGTTTATTGAATAGAGGCACCTGGGTGGCTCAGTCGGTTGAGCGACCGACTTCGGCTCAGGTCATGATCTCACGGTCTGTGGGTTATAGCCCTGCGTGGGGCTCTGTGCTGACAGCTCCGAGCCTGGAGCCTGCTTTGGATTCTGTGTCTCCCTCTCTCTCTGCCCCTGCCCTGCTCTCTCTCTCTCTCTCAAAAATAAATGTTAAAAAAATGTTTATTGAATCAATATATCAAGGACTGTAAAGTCTTTTTTTTATTTAAAAAAAAATTTTTTTAACGTTTATTTATTTTTGAGACAGAGAGAGACAGAGCATGAACAGGGGAGGGTCAGAGAGAGGGAGACACAGAATCTGAAACAGGCTCCAGGCTCGGAGCTGTCAGCACAGAGCCCAATGCTGGGCTCGAACTCACAGACCACGAAATCATAACCTGAGCCAAAGTCGGCTGCTTAACCGACTGAGCCACCCGGGCACCCCAAGGACTGTAAAGTCTTAAGGGGGAGCTAGGAAAAAGGCATGTAAGCCAAATTAACCTCAACTAGACTTCAGCTGCACACTTCATCATCATTTAAGGAACTATGAGTTTAAAGTCTAGGGTTACATAGTCAGAATTCTTTCTGGAGGTATCTGAGATTGTGAAATTTGAGATATATGATCAAAGTACAAATTATAGTAAAATGTTCATCTCAGTAGAGTCTGATTAACTTTATTAAAAACAAAACCAGGGGGCCTGAGTGGCCCAGTCAGTTAAGCGTCCAACTTGGGCTTGGGTCATGATCTCCTGGTTCGTGAGTTCAAACCCCACATCAGGCTGTCTGCCTTCAGCACAGAGCCTGCTTCAAATTGTCTGTCTCCCCCTCTCTCTGCCCCACCCCTGTTCTTTCTCTTTCTCCCTCAAAATAAATAAGCATAAATAAATAAATAAATAAATAAATAAATAAATAAAACAAAAACAAAACCAACAAACAAAACCATGTAGTGATTTTATCCTGGACGGGACACCTGAAGCTATTAGTGGAGAAAGTGATGGTTTCTGGTCAACTGAGCACCAGTGCAGTAGGATATTCCCTTGATGAAGTGAAAAGGACTTTACTCCATGGTCACAGGGATTCCTGTGTCATTTAAACTCTTCGCTATTATTTTAAATTTCCCTTCACAGACTCAAGCTTATTAACTTTTCCCCTCTGTGCTTCCAGGAGGAGCTGTGGCACTCTGAAAAGCTCCACCTCTTAAATGTAATAGCTAACATTTATTGAGCATTCACTGTGTGAATTCTTAAAAGCGTCTTCCATTTGTTATGTCATTTAGGTCTTGCACAGCTCATGGGATAAGGACCGTTATCATCCAAGTTAACTGAGGCTGAGAAGGAAGCTCACTGATGTTGGCATGCCCATGACCGCAAAGCCGTTCAGTGGCAGAACCGTGATGCGTACCTGGGCAGACTACCTCCGATGCTCATTGCATGTGTGGTACACTCAAGGCATCTCTTCATTCTCACGACCCCATGGTGTACATAATTATCTCCCCTCATTTCACAGGTAAGAACACCAATTCTTAGTGAGATTGAGCGGCATGCACCTGTGACATGGCAGGGACTAGGTTGGATTCTGTCTTCTAAGTCCCATCCCAACCCTCTTCTAACTGGCTCTTTAGGCCTGGTGCGGTTTCCAGACTGTGAGTGAGGGAGCCCACTTGTCTAATTCCTTTGCTCTGACCAGTGTTGGTACAAGAGTTAATTTTAATACTGGCTCCTTATCCAGGTCTGTAGCACTTGTGTTCTCTTTCTCAGTTGACTTTCAAGATATATTATGGCCAGTTTACAGTATTTCAAAAGCAAGGTTTATAGTGAATATTTAATTAAAATGAAATCCAAAGGCACATTTATGCATTATTTTGTCCTTGGAGAAACGTATTTTACAACCACAAAGATAAACATGAATTACTGGGGATGAGCAAGGTAATTGGTTTTTGATTACAAATTACCTGACTATTAAATTTTAGGGACACCATATGAAATCCTGGGTGGAGTATATGCAGTAGCTTCTCCTTATAGTTACTTGGTTTTTCTAATCCTCCTTTTAGTTGGACAATCCTTTCGCGATTCTTTGCTTATATACTATGTTCTACGTATATTTGTAGATACAAACATGAATATATTTGCAGTTTATTTCTACAAATATATTAGAACATAGTATGTAATCAAACAGTAAATTATATAAAGTTAAATATAAGTGCATATAAAGAAAAGGGAGGTGTTATGTGTAATATACAGAGAAAGTGATATAAAAATGGATGAATGTGACTGGCCCAGAGCTGATGTTCAATAAATGATAAATATTACTCGCCTTTATATCCATGATCTTCTACAAGTTCAGTAGGGGGAAAGACACATTCCTATGAAGGGGGAATCCAGGTAGATCTGATATATACTCAGTTAAAGAAATTGTAGTTTCTGTCAAGCAAAAAATTGCAGCTACAAAGATAGTCTTATGCTAGAATGCATTGTTGAAAGATTCATCTAAAGTGGAGGAGACAATTTAGTTTTTAAAAAGAGAAGCAGAACAGTGGAAATGAAATGAATTCTCTCTCTCTCTCTCTCTCTCTCTCACACACACACACACACACACACACACACACACACACACACATCCTTAAATCTCTATATAATACCAGGTTGATTCGTTTAGAAAAGTTACTTCTAGGAAGAGTAACTTCTGTCCCTTTAAGGACCACGAGAGAACATGGAAGTCACTAGTGACATGGGAATGGCTGTAAACTGCTCCAATGAGGTCCTGGGAATCTTGCTGAGAGAGAGTATTTGGGGCTGGACTAAAACGTCTGTTGGGAAGTGGAAGGAAGAAAAAGGCAAAGCTAGGTAAGAGTGTTCTTTAAAAAGAATGTAAACTTGAGTGGAGTTACTTTCAATTTTAAAATAAAACAAGAGCAGAAAATAAGTCTAAATATAAAATATTAGATCGAATTAGGTAGATACTACTGGATATGGGATATGGGACATTTAGCAGCTTCCAATTCCTGAGAATGTTTCAGAAAGGTCTTTTCTAAAAAACAGCTTCAGAGTACATTAGAATTATACACAAGCTTACTTGTCCCATCTTTAATATAATTTTTTTTAAAATTCCCATTTCTTAAGTTTAAATACAGGGACATCGATTAAGATTGACAATTTAGGGTAAAAAGAAAGGACCCACTTAACTTTCTTTTCTTTCTATTCTCAAAAGCTGCTTGGGAGCGTCGCCTGAGGATGGATGGATTGTTGACAGTAGCCTATCTAGCTTGTTACAAGATATTTTACTTAAGTATTTTTGAGACAAAATCTTGAGAGAAGGAGAACTAGGTCGTTTCTGGGACAACTGTCGGCTGCTCAGGGTTTTCTCTCACATTAAAGTTGTAATTTACCACATAGTGTATTTTCCCTCTAGATCCTCATCCCGACACCCACCCCTCCCTCTGCCCCTCCCCAGGCATTGTCACTCTCTTTCCCCTGGGGGTGGAAGCCGAGGTTTGTGATGCTTGACTGCACTTCACTTTGATGGTAGGGGACCCCGTGGAGTTCCATGACGGACAGAGAGGAAACACAAAACACATGCAAAGTAGCCACTTCGATTTACTCTGTTTAGATGGAGGGCTCTTGATGTTTCTGCCTCCGGGGCGGGATGTCCGGGGCCCCGGCGCCAGGCGGCCACCTGGAAGGCAGGCCCGAGGGAGGGAAAGGCGGGGAGCAGGGAGAAGAGCTCTCAGGGGGGTAGCTGTTCTCTGCTGTGGACCTCTTGCAAGCCTCCCTCCCAAGTTGCCACCTCTTGGTTCCTTGCCCCCGTCGCCTCCGTCAGAGCGGACGACAAAAGAGCAAGAGGCAATGATGGGTATCAAGCGCCGTGTGTAACTGGTTCAAATACCCGGTGGCGCCCCGCTGCCGCGCGCCCACGGAGACACAGGGATCCCCGAGCGCGCAGGGCCAGCCCGAAAGGACCCAGCGCTCGCGCTGCCCCTGCACCGCGCGCAGGCATAGCGTGACTGACATCCCCGCGCGGAAACTACAGCTCCCGGCAGGCCCCGCGCCGGCCGCGCGCCCCCGCCCCGCACGCCCCCGCCCCCCGCCCCCGGGCCTCAGGACGGGACAGGGAGGAGGGCGGGAGGGAGAGGGAGGAAGGGGCGCCAGCGGCGGGCGGGATCGTGCGAGGCGCGTGAAGCCTCGCTGGCGCCTCGTCCGGGACCCAGACGCTGGCGGCCGTGGAGTTTCTCACGACCGGCGGAGCTCTCCCTCTGTAAGTCGTCGCCTCGGGGAGCGCGGATCAGACACCGAAAAAGTTAGCGCCGCGGCGGCCGCCGCTTTGTTCTCGCGGCCCGTCGGGTGAGGCGGCGGCGGCCCCTCCCCCACCCGCACGCGGCGGCGGCGGGACTCCGGGCCCCGCGCCGGGCTGGGCGGCGACCGCCCGGGGCCAGGCGGGAAGTTGGCGGAGCGCTGGGCGGGAGGCGCGGGCGGGGGTGGGGGTGGGGGCGCCGCGGCGGGCCGGGGGCGCCGGCGCGGCCGCCAGATGGGGCCAAGTTCCGGCGTGGGCGCGGAGGCCAACTTGGGTCCGCGCTCCGCGGGCGACCACCGCGCGTGCGGCCGCCTCGGGAGCGGTCTGTTTCGGGGTCCCTCCAGCTGGCTCCCGACGCCGGACCCGCGACAGTCAAGCTGCCGAATTTGGGATGAGCCTTTTTTTCTTTTTCATTTCATCACTTCGAGTTGCAGCCGTCTCAGAGCGGGGAGTAAATGGTGCTTAGAGCATGGGAGCCCCCACCCCAGTTTCCTGACTGTGCTTAGTTTTGCAAGTTGCAGCCTTGCTCGGAGTTGTTCTTAACCCCGGGAGGTTTTTCTTGAGATGAAACGCTGAGGAGTGCGACTGTTTCTTTGAGCAGCAACCATAACCGCGTACTACTCGATTGCCTGTTGGATATTTTATTTGAAGTCATCGCAGGCAGAAGCATAGGCCTTGCCGACTGCAGGCACGAATATAAATTCCAGGGACAGGCGTAAAACCTGCAGACTTTTCCATACACAGATTGATGGCTTGGACATAACTGTCTCTTCGACCACACCCATCCCCACAGGAAATAAGATATCGGTGTCATCTTTGATTAGGAAGAATAAGTTCCACCCTGAACTACAATTTTGTACTACCCAGCCTTCATAAGCTGTAGCCGCAAATGAAACAAAAAGTTTTCGAATGCCTTAATCTGTACCCTAGAAAATGCTATATTGTGTTACTCTTACAACTGCTTCTACTTAGTACTTAACGCTGCAGTTCTTTCCTACGTTTTTAGCGACTATGATTTTGCTTAGATCAAGCTTACTTACTTACCAACTTCTCATGCCTTGAAGGCTGGGAATACCTCTGGATTTGCTGCCGAAGACGTCCATATAAAGTACCCCGATCTAGGTCTAGACTAGTTTAATTTTATCAAGGAACCTTTTCTTCCTCCCCTGTTAGGATCTGAATTGAGAGCAAGCATGAAATTCAGCTAAAAAAGAAGTTACAAGTTTTAGTAAAAGTATTTTAAACATGTCACTTAAAGCCTTCACCTTACGTTTTGCTTTTTAGCAGTTAATATACATGTGGTAGACCTGATCAGATGAGTTTGGAGTATTTGACAAGCCAGTTTCCATACAATAATTTGGTGGCTAGCATTTCACTTTTTAGGATGATTCACATTCAAGATATCTGGAGTAGTTTTTTAAGCATCTCAGATAGTAGTGAGTCTTTTAGATATACAAATTTTATAAGCTTTCAGTGTCATCAGACGACCCCTTTAAAAGAGAAATTTCTCTTGTGGGTTGTTTTTAATTTAACACTGGCATATGCAAAAAAAAAAAAAAGGCTTTAATAAATCAAGTTTTGGGACAGTAAATTTAAAAAATTAAATTAGAATTGAAAAAACCTCATAGAGAAAAAACGAACTGATCATTTAAATGCACTTTTAAGGGACATTTTCTCATTTAAAAAAAGACATTTTAAAAGTGATGAAAATATTACCATATTGAAGTGAATTGCTCATTTTTAAAAGAAATTACTCTTACAGGCCTGGATATATGAGGAAATTATTTGCTAGTACAGATTTTAACTTGATTTAATAATCGTTCTTATGGTTCACAATTTTCTGTTAGTACTTTGAGTCTCTGATTATGTAATTTAAATTGAACTTGTATGTGCCCTCTTTGGAGCAGTTGTCCTGTTCGTCAAAAAATTTGAGATGATACACTTAGGAAATGTTTTTGTTTTAATTTCATTGCAGAAAAGTTTTCTCCACTTGTGTGGTTAGTTTACAGTGACATTGTGTGAGAAATTGCTCATTGGCTGTTAGCCAGTCAGATTTCTCAGATACCACTGGGGCGAAGAGAGGCGATGAAGGCCCATCAAGCCCAGCATAGATTCCTACAGCACTGCCAGATTGGCAGTCTGTAATCTTATTACCGGATAAACTTTTCAGTGGCTGAGCAGAGAGCAGACATAGTATGCTCTCTGTCCTCTCTCTGAGAGTAGAAGGACTGAGATTCAAATGTCACTGATCCAGATAAACAGAATTTTAGCAGCAACAATTTAGTTGAATGCTGATCTCTTAGGAAAAGTATTATATTAACCTAAGGTAATAGTTTTTGAAATTGTATTTGCTGCAAACTGTGATTTTAAAAAACCGAAAAGTTATTTGACTTTAATGCGATATACAGTATAAAAGCAACACTAGGATTATTAAGCCAGATCAAGCCTGTTATTAAAGCAAAATGACCTCAGGACACTGGTCAGTATTGCACTGAAAAAGGGCACATGCTTTTTTACGTGCTAAAAGAATACGTCTACATATTAACAGGAGGGAAAAAAAAATAGCATTCCTAGCACACAAAACTAAATTGAACAAGGACAACCCATTACTAGTAGGAGTCATGGTAAATATTACGCTGTTCTGAATAAGAAAAGCATTTTACCTCTTCACTTTAGCCCTGGTTACAAAAAGGACATTGGCTACACTAAATAATGAGCTTCCTTTTGAAGTACTGTATGTAAGAATTGGATTTGTTTTGTCTTCCTGGAATCCTCCCTTCTCTGCTTCCCTGACTCCTACTTATCCTTTAGGTCTTAGCTTAAGCACTACTTCCTTAAAGTCACCTTGCCTGAGACCCCAGTTAAAATTAGGTCCTTTTGGTATACTCGGTCATTTCACTTTCCATAATTTGTAGTTCCCTTGCTGTTTATGTGAATGGTGTTTGTTTAATGTGTGTGCCCCACATCACACTGTAAGCTCCAGAAAGAACAGTAGCCATATCTGTATTGGTTACTGCTATATAAGCGCAGCGACTGTAGTAACAGTCTGGCAAATAATAGGCACTCAGTAAATATTTGTTGAATGAAAATGCTGTTGTTAGAGCTTGTAATTAGAGGCTTTGCCAAGATATGAGATATGTACGTTCAGGGGGGAGGTAAGGGAGTGGGAGAGAAAGGTAGATCAACTTGTGATGTTACTACGAAGTCCTAGGCCTTTGTTTTACCTTGTCTGTAGTAATATGGCAGGTTGGGCTCACGATTCCTTTCATATTTCATCTTTTGATTCCATTCCGCAGTGGTGATGGATCCTGTAAGCTCATTTGAATGGGATATGCGACAAATTAACTCCCCCCAAAGAATATTTGAGATGTTCCAAGTAAACGTATTAGAAATGCTTGCCAATCCATAGCTGTTAGAAGTAAAGATATCTAATTGATACATAGCTTATAAATTAGTAATTGTCTTTTGTCTCCGTTTTCTAATTGAAACATAAAGACAAAGTAAATTACACTTCTTGGATTTTTTTGATGTTTAGTGTTAATATTTTGAATCCTACGTCTTGCATCTTACAGAGAAAATCAGGGTTCCATAAAATAAAAGGAGAGAGAAAACAGTTGGGATGAATGGGCAGAAGCTTAAAGACAGCTCACTTAGTTTCTTCTATTTGCTTTCATGCTGAAACTGTAAAAAATATTTTTATACAAAACTATAACATTTATATAGTTTATTAAGTTATCAATAGTTCTGATAAATTGGTTGATTGTATTACTAGACAGTTATAATAAAATGGAAATTTAGTGGGAAGACATCCATTGAAAATAAATTATTATTGAACACAGCAGTATCTTGTATTTTGAAGTATTTGACCTGAATACAGTATTATTGGTAGATATTTTGCTACCTTTTTCATGACAGTTGTTCAGCTTTTGAAACTACTTGTAAGTGACTGACTACTTCAGGAGAAAACCTGGTGGGTAGTTAGGCTGTTGGAGGTGGAATGCAACAGAAAGAACACGGGCTTTGGAGTCTGGCAAACTTTTGTTTGAATCCCAGTTCTATCTCACATTAGCTGTGTAGTTGTGAGCAAGCAACTATAAACTTTGGTTCCTTTTCAGTAAAACAGAGTGGAACAAATCTAGAGTGGTCTTGAGAATGTAATGAAGTATCATATATCAATTGCTGCGGTTAGCATAAAGTAGGACCTTCCTTCTTAATTTCCTCATGGAATCACTGTAAAAATCGTTAAAACTTACTGAGCACTGAACTGTAAGCCGGGTGCTGTTGAAAGTGCTTTACATGCAGTAGCTCCGTGCTCTTGACCTCCTGTGAGGTAAGCAAGTAGTGCGGTTATCTTCATTTTACTTCTCTGCAGTGATACTGAATAAAACCGATTATTCTCTTAACACCTTTTCAAATGTTTGAACACCATTATTCTGTTTGGCTTTGTTAAGCATGTATTTGTCCCATGACATTGTTTTCACCTTTATCTAGATGCATGCTGTTACTACTATTTTTTAATCAATATGGCTCTTAAAAATGTGGACTGTAGAAATGAATACAGTGGTAAGGTAGGCTGACTGGCAACAGAGTTTACAGGTTGGTGCTGATGTGTTCTCAGTGTCCTGGGGGGTTAGATTTGCATTAGTTCTTTTAGTTACAGATTAGCAGCTCTCGTTAAACTCTTAGGTGGCTGACTCCCCTTCTGAATACCTTCTAAATCAGCACTTCTCCATTTCTTCTCCATTAACTTTTTGAAACCAAATGTAAAGCTTTACACTCACTGTTGTTACATTTCACTTTAATTTTAGTTTATTTCTCCCGGATCGTACACTCTGAGGATTTTATAAGCATGTTTTCTGTGTCTTTATCTTATGAATAATCAAAAACAATATAGGGCCGAGGACAGAGTTCTGAGGCACTCCCCTAAAGACTTCTTTCATCTAGGCTGATCTAGAGTAGTGAATTTACCCAACTACACTAACATCCAACTCACACTCAAACAACATATTTGCAAAAATAGTGTGAAAAACCATCTTGAATACTGTTTTGGCCAGAATACACTTTTTTCTCCCTGGCTTTGCTAATTGTGTGATTTTGGGCAAGTACTTTGATTTCTAAGCGTGTTTTTTCCACTATACAATGGGTTGTTGCAGAGGATTAAATGAGGTAATGCATATAAAGTGCTTAGACAGTGTCTGGCAGATAGTTGGAGCTCAATGACTATAAGTTATTATTTTTTTCCCTTGCATCTGAGAAGTCTAGTAATCCTTCTTTTCCAAGATGTAAATGCAGTTGATTTGGCATTATTTGTTCTGTTTTAATTCATGCTGACATCTAGTGATTATTATATTCTTTTCTAAATATTCAGAAACCATTTCCTTTCATAATCTATTCTCAGATTTGACTAAAAATTAAGTTTACATGTCTGTGATTTCTGAAATCTACTTCCCTACTCCTCCAGCTCCAAAATTCGAAGCAACCCTGACCCATCTCCAGGCCCTGATTATTTTTTTCTGAGCTCTTTCTCTAAGATTTTAGGAGTCAGCTTTGTGATTACACTTGCTAATTGCTTTTGCAGTGTGGAATGAATTGCATCTGGAACCCAAGACTTACTACATAAAGTTGTTTTAGTCTCTCTCATTCACCAGGCTGGGGTTTCGGTTCTCATTGCCCTTCTACAACTTTAGTTTAAAAACTGAGAGAAGATCAGCAAAATACAAGTTGAGCAATTCTGCCTTCTGTACGTGCTCAACCTTAACAACATCCTCTCTGAGCAGTGATTCTCTCAGTTCCTTGTTCTCTTTGAAAAATAATATGTTATTTTATGGAGATAGCACTTAGTAAGAAAGTATGAAACTTGGGTCCTGATTCCCACTCTGCCTCTTAATTACCTGCGTGATGCTGGGCACGTTGCTTTATCTGCTTGTGCTTCTATTTTCTCATCTGCAAAAGTCATATTTGTCTCCAAAGAGGTGTGCACGAGGTAAAGTATGTAAAGCATTTATGAGATGTTAAGTGCTGTACTGTATAAGGTGGGTTAATATTTATTTGAATGTAGCTATAAAAGCTTTTGTTATCTTTAAGTAATTTTTTCTAAGCCTTAGTTTTCCCTGAGCTTTCTAATTCCTGATACTACATCTGTATGTTTTTGCTCTTCTGTTGTGTTCATCCTGATTTATTTAGCCCCATTAACTACTGTCCGGAGAGTCATTCTGCAACCACATTGGATGCTTCACTCTTTTTCATCATTGGAATTGTTTACAGTTATATATGGAAAATTTAGAAAGATTTCTTGTGAGCCATTTCACTTAGGCCATGGGGGTCATGCCTTTTGTTTTGTTTTTGAAATGTCCTGTTGTAAACTGTGATACATATATAACTGAGTCTAGTGCTGTCTCTCTTTTTACTTATAGAAACCCTTTATGATAAGGTCACTTTCTCCTATGTTCCTGTCTTAAGTATGTTGTTCACATTATAACTGTGCATAGTATGTCCCCTTCTGCTTTCTTGGCCTTACGGAAGAAATCTGTCAAAAAGCAAGTCAGCAATCATATTTTGGTAGAATTAGACTTTTAATATAAAAAAGAATACTCTTAACATGTCGTTATTAGGACAGTGTTCTACTTCTTTGGTATGGCTGAGTGGTACGTGCTTTACTTCTATGACGATATCAGTTTTAACCTTTTTTTAGTCCCTTCTGTTTTTCTCTGTTTTTGTCTTAACTCAGTTGTGTATTGTGGAATAAAAGTGTTTGATCTTCAGATTTTGGGTGTTAGTGAGGGGTGCCATGGGCTTGGTGGTGGTGGTGGTAGTGGTGAGCAGAAGGCTCTCCCTAAAATTATATCTACAGTAAAAAAAAAAGAAAAAGAAAAAAGACTCTGATAACTAGACCTCCAGAACGACTACCTGTTAGGATTTATTGGTGAATTGTAAACATGCAACCAAAACTTATCATTTAAAAAAATTAAAGGGATTCTTGGCATTCTGAAAATAATGTCAAATGAGTATAAAATATTAAGAGTGTTTTTAAAATTCCTTCCAGGCTGACTACATTTCAGAAAAAATCAACTCTTCTCAGCGGACCAATTCTTCAAGTGAAATATACCTGTACTGTTTTAAAAAGCTTTGTGCTTCATCATGGAAAAATTTACCCCCCCCAAAAATGAAAATGAAGACATTTGAGAAGGTGATTTAAGGTGTGGATATTTGAGAAAGTATCCCACCAAATCATTGAACCTAACGATAAGGATTAAATAGATTAATCCTAAACACTTCTCTTTTAAACCAGGAGGATTTCATCTTAACAGAAAAACAACTTTTATTCAATATGTATTTTCTGAAATTAAAAGAGAGAGACAAAAGTAGACTTAAAAGAAAATAGATGAAGATGGTTAGTAAATAAGCAGTGTCAACTCTTTTCTGATGAGGATAATTCAGTGATGTTAAATCCTTTCCAAATCCCTGGTTGTGGTCCTGAAGACAAGACTGTTTTTTGATGGGACATCTGATACTAGGGGAAGTGGGACCTTCTGTGTATTTAGCTCACAGTTGTAGAAGATGCAGTCATTGGCATGAGTGGCTTAAAAGAGGAAATACAGCAGTTTTCAATTAAATCCAAAAGTACAGTCATTTTTTTACTCCTGTGATTGTAAAAGCCTCTTCATAACCACTGAAAAAGAATTGACAACTATTTTAAAAGATTAAAGAAAGGCAGATGTCTGCAAACAATTCCCCTCCATCAGCCCAGAAGTCTGTATTACCTGCAACTCTTCCTGCTGTGCTTCCCACTCCTTCTCCGTGTTCAAGTCCTAAAACAGGACTCTCTGCCCGGCTCTCTAATGGAAGCTTCAGTGCACCATCACTCACCAACTCCAGAGGCTCAGAGCATACAATTTCATTTCTGCTGCAAATTGGCCTTACACGGGAGAGTGTTACCATTGAAGCTCAGGAACTATCTTTATCTGCTGTCAAGGATCTTGTGTGCTCCATTGTTTATCAAAAGGTACTGTGCATACTATTTATGTCCATACTTTTTCTAATTAACGTTGTTCCTAATGCTTTTCTATAAATTATACATGCAACAATGAGTTAACACGTGAGTCAATTGATTATGTCCTAATTTTGATCATTTTGGGAAAAGTGCTAATAGGCTAGAAGCCTAAGGTCTGAAATTTCAGGTCCTAACAACTGGAGCCTATATCCTAACTTTAAAATACTGCCTATTCAATTTTCCTTTTTAAGAGCATGAAAATCCATATAGAATCAAGAGGACTTAAGAAATCTCCTTTGTTTTTAGAGAAAACAGGAGTTAGAGGGTGCAAGCCATCCAGATGGCTTCCCTAAAGGATAAGACCCAGCTGTGGCTGAGTCCCAGGTGCATACGTGTTCTTCCTAGGTGCGCTGTATTCCGCCCTCTTTTTTATACTCTCTTCTTTCCCTTTTGGTCTTAATTTCACCTAAACTGCCATCTGATATGAGAAGACCACTCTCTCTTGCTTAAAAAATAGGTAAATGAGTTTTGAATATATGACAATACATAAAAATTGGAAATTGAGGGTAGTTTTTGTTTCCTCTCTACCTGTCTCCTGTCCTGTACTATACCATTTTTGTTTTTGAGAGAGAGAGAGCGCGCGCGCAAGCAAGCATGAGAGTGCTAATGGGAGAAGAGCGGAAGCAGAGGGAGAAGGAGAGAGAGAACCTCAGTTAGGCTCCATGCCCAGATCCAAGCCCGACACAGGGCTGGATCTCACAAGTGTGAGATCGTGATCTCAGCTGAAACCAAGAGTCAGACGCTTAACCAACTGAGCCACCCAGGCACCCCTATACTATACTATTTTTTAAGGAACCTTAGCTAAATGTCTTTAATAATCTTGATTTGGTGGATAAGCAGGGACGTTCTCTATTTTATCATGAAACTGTATATTTACATAGTGTGAATCGGGTACATTTTATTTTTGATGGACTGAGCATATGGTTCAAACAAATTAGTATATTTTTTATTTTAAAAATCATTGCACAAGATTAATATATTTGGATTCATGCTCTTTATCTTCCTGTTTTTGTTTTAATTTCTTTAAAAATTAAAAAAAAATTTTAATGTTTATTTTTGAGAGAGACAAAGCACAAATGGGGGAGGAGCAGAGAGAGAGAGAGAGCAAGCCGGACATGGGCTTGAACTCACAAACCATGAGATCATGACCTGAGCTGAAGTCGGATGCTTAACTGACTGAGCCACCTGGGTGCCCCCCAAAGTATTTTTTTAATGTTTATTTATTTTGAGAGAGAGAGAGAGAGAGAGAGAGAGACCAAGCATGAGTGGGGGAGGGGCAGACAGAGAGGGAGACACAGAGTGTGAAGCAGGCTCCAGGCTCTGAGCTGTCAGCACAGAGCCCGATGCGGGGCTCAAACCCACAAACCTGAGCCAAGATTATGACCTGAGCTGAAGTTGGACGCTCAACCAATGGAGCCACCCAGGCGCCCGCCCCTGTTTTTCTTTTAATTTCTTATCTTTGTTTGTTATTATCTTCTGATGTAGATGCATTTAATAGTCTAAAACATGTGATGTGGTTTGTAAAAATAATCTGTGCCTGTGTGTCAACAATAACTTGTCTGTTGAAATGTGGCCTAAAGATTCACTTTCCTTTTGTAGATCTGTAGAACCGTCTGCGTGCCTTTAAGTATTTTTGCTTTTATTTTCCCTTTCATTAAATGTTATAGAGGTTTTTCACAAATATTTTTGCGAAAAGGTTTTTAATTTAAAGGTAAGCTTTTAACTTAACTATAGTTTGTAACTTTAATGTTTCTTTTTTATTTGAGTGCATAGAAATTCTAAAAAATGTTTGTTTATTTTGTGAAAGAGTGTGCCAACAGGGGAGGGGGAGAGAGAGAGAGGGAGAAAGAAAGAAAGAGAACCCCACACAGGCTCCACACTCAGTGCAGAGTCCGACACAGGGCTCCATCACACAACCCTGGCATCATGACCCAAGTCGAAATTAAGAGTTGGACACTTAACCAACTGAGCCACCCAGGCACCCCAAACCTATAGAAATTTATAATCAATGTTTTGGCAGAGTCTGTATTTATTGTTTTCAATCTTCTAAAATTTCACTTTGTTCTTACATTTATACAGAGGCATGCTGATTTCCTACAGGATTATTTTAGAATTCATGTTACTTCATCTTTAATATAGATGTGAGAAGTGGGTCAGATGGGTTAAACTCTTAGAAAACTTGATTAAAAATCATAATCCATGAAAAATTACAGTGATACCAAGGAAATAAACAGGATAGAGCCGAAGGAAAAAAAAGATAACTTAGGGTGAACTTTATATAGAATTATTGATTCTAGAAATATCATAGTGAACTGAATTTGAATCAGTATTATAGTGATATGGGGATGTATCTGGCAAAAATATGTAGCATATATAGGGCATAAACATACTACACATTTCTAAGAGTTTTGAGCTTGAAACTAGGTCAGCTGTATTGCTTATTTACTGTTTAACTTTGCACAAGTGATTTGACTTCTCGGATTACAATTTCCAGATCTATCAATGACTGAGTTGGGATGATTTCTAGTGTGTAATTACAGTGGTGAGATTATGAAACATTTAATCAAAATTGGGTCTTCACTGCTAGAGACAGTTAAAGGAAAAAGGAGTTTCAAGGGATGACCTACTCCAGATCCTAACCAGAGAAAAATCTTAAGGCAACTAGCTCAGATTCTGAGATTTTATAGAGACATCTCATGGATCCCTAACTCATTTGGAGGATGGAAAAATCACGTCAGAAGTTCTTTTGTTTTTTCCTTCCCTCTTGGGTACTTGCTCATTAGTCATCCATTTTCATTACCTACATCTCTACAGCTCCAGGTTAGCTGCCAGGGCTCTGAGGGTCACATACCTGCTTTTCTTATATCTATTCTTAGTAAATGCATTTACCTGAACCTTTTAAAAGATGGGGTACTGGTTAAATTTTAGGTTGGGAAGATTAACCATATATCCCCTCTCTCAAAAAGCTTACAGTCTACTGAAGGAAACAGAGTAAAACATGAAAAGTAGAAAGTGAGGTTAAGGTAGAGAGTGCTCTTCTCAGGTTAATAAAGGATGTGGAAGACTTCATGCAGAAAGTAGCATTTTATTTGACATTTAAAGAATGAGCAAGATTTCAATAATATAGGAGGTGAGGAATACATTCCAGGTAAAAGAATTAAGATGATTGAAGATACAGAAGGGGACAAGAGGAAGATTATAATAACATTTACTGAGTGCCTATTCTATGTTGGGAGCTTTACACACATTTTCTAGTTAATCCTCACAATAGTTTGTGGTGCATCTCAAATTTTAATGTATATGCCAGTTATCTAGTGATTCTTCTAAAATGTAGCTTTTGAATCAGTAGGTTTGGGGTGGGTCTAAGCATTTGTAATATGGTCTTAGGGGAGGTTGATGCTCCTTCTCCAAGGACCTCACTGAGTGGGAAGAGTGTGGGTGATATAATTGCTGTTGAATAAAGGAGGAACTGAATTTCAGAGACATTTAATTACTTGCTGAAAGTTGGAATTCAAACACAGGTCTTTTTTAAACTCCAAAACCTGTATACTCTTTTCAGTGCACCACACTGCCTTCTTCATGCAAAGGAAATTTTTGCACTTGATTCCTGTAAGAGCAGAGATTTAACTAAGGTCTGCGTGCAGCAAAGCAACATGGTCAGATTTGTGTTTGGGAAAGCTTAAATGTGTAACTCAGTGTGACATAAAATAAGGAGATCAGGTAAGAAGCCACTGTAATGAATATCTGAACTGAGATGGTTGGGAAGTGAATATATTTGAAGAGCGTTGGGCAAGTAGTGTTGGTAAAACTTGACAGCCTATTGAAGAAGACGGGAGCGCGGGTGGCTGGATGGGTGGTGATGCTGGTAACCAAGTTAGAAAATTCAGAAAGAAAAGTAAGGTTTTTACTGGGGGGAGAGAATTCTCTCTCTGGGGGGAGAGAATAGGACTGATTTTTATCAAACTTTAATAAGATAGAGTTCCCATGTTCTAGAGATTTTTAAGGATTTGGGCCCTAGTGTTCTGCTGTGACTCTTGAAATAGAATCATGATTCCTTGAGAAGAACCTTCCCAACTTTCTTTCTGTAGAGAAACCAACAAGGCAGAAAAGTGATGAAAAGAGCTCTTACTTTGAAGGACCAGAGGAAAGGTCTCTAAAAGTTAGTGAAATAAGCCTGGAGGGCAATCCTCCTTTTGAATTAGTAGAGGAGGACTGCCTGAGATATGATTTCATGTTAATGATATTTTAGATTTTTTAAAATATTTTTAATCTAGTCATAATACCAAATGTGTATTCCATCTATTTTACATTTTTGCCATCCAGTGTTAACAGTATATTAGTAATAATCGACCTCAGATATAAGGAATAGGAATTTGACCTTAGGTACAAGAATGGAGTTTATTAATTTGTAAGGCTTTTTAAAGTACCCCTGCAGTGATCCAAAGTGTAGTTTGTGGGATTCCATAAAAGTTTTTGCAGCTATTAAAAAAGGAAACATTTTGTGTGGACATGGTTGGGGGAGGGAGAGATCTGCAAAGTATATAGGACATACAGATAACATAGTAAGTGTAGAACAGGGCATGCTGTGCTATCATTTTGTACTACATACACTTACACATACATATGTACATGTATATATGATCGCTTGATTGCTTTTTGATTACCTTGGAAGGAGAGAGCGATTTCTTCCAGGAGGGGACTGGTGACTGGGAAACAAGAGTGAAAGGGAGATTTACTTTTCATTGTATACCCTTGTGTACCTTTTAGATTTTGTGTCTTCTGCATGTATTCCATATTCAGAAATAATATTTCAATATTTTTTTCAAATAACAGCACAGTGATCTAAACAGAATGACCATTACATTTTTAAATTAATTTATTGGCTAAGATTGGATTTTATATTGCTTTATTTTCTAGTACCTCTCAGGCATTAAATAGAAGTATGCCATATATGTAGTTTTTTTCCCTTTAATAGCTATTTTAATAAGGTGTTTACTTTTTTAAAAATCAGACTTAATATATATAATTTACCTGTAATAAAATCCATTGATATTCACGAGTTTGGGGAGTTTTAACAATTGTAGGAAGTTTGTGCAACTATCACCCATTCAAGATACAGAGCATCTTCATTACCCCCTAAGTTCCCTCTTGCACTTTTGCAGTCTCCTTTCCTCGTCCTGGTCCTGGGCTACCGCTGCACTACACTCTGTTACTATAGTTTGACTTTTTCTAGATTTTCATATAAATGAAGTCATATAGTGTGTAGTCTATTGTTCTGCTGTCTTTCACATACTTTGTTTTTAATTCATCCATGCTGTTACGTATGGTAGTTCTTTTTTGTTGCTGAGTACTGTTCCATTGTGTGCATATACCATAATTTGTTTATTCATCAGTTGATTGATACTAGAGTTGTTTCCAATTTGGGGGAATTTTGAATAAAGTTGCTGTTAACATTCTCATACAAATCTTGATTGTAGATATGTGTTTTCATTTCCTTGGGGTAAATATTCGGGTGTATAATGGCCATATCCTTGCCAGCACTTAGTATTTCCAGTCTTTTTAATTGAACCATTCTGGTTGATGTGTAATGCTCTCTCCTTGTGACTTTGATTTGCATTTCCCTAATGGCTAACGAGATTGGTTATCTGTGCATGGGTTTATTCACTTATTTTCTTTGGTTAAATTCCATACAGATTGTTTATGTTATTGAAGTATAAAAGTTTTTTAACATCTTAGATACAAGTTCTTTTTTTTTTTTTTTTTTTAATTTTTTTAACGTTTATTTATTTTTGAGACAGAGAAAGACAGAGCATGAACAGGGGAGGGGCAGAGAGAGAGGGAGACACAGAATCTGAAACGGGCTCCAGGCTCTGAGCTGTCAGCACAGAGCCCGACGCGGGGCTCGAACTCATGGACCGCGAGATCATGACCTAAGCTGAAGTCGGATGCTTAACCGACTGAGCCACCCAGGCGCCCCTACAAGTTCTTATCAGATATGAAATGCAGATATTTTCTTCCAGTCTGTGGCAGCTTTTCATTTTTTTCTCTCTCTTTTTAATCTAAGTAATAGTGTAAATAATCATCATTTTAAAGGCTTCAGTTATATTGATGCATAGTAGTTTACAACCAGTTTCTTATTTTAGTCGTTTATGTTGCTTCTCATTTTTTCCAGTTTTATGGAGATATAATTGATATATTTGTATTAGTTTTTTAAAAATGTTTATTTATTTATTTTGAGAGAGAGAATGTGAGCATGAGCAGGGGAGGAGTGGAGAGAGAGAGAGAGAGAGAGAGAGAGAGAGGGAGAGACAGTCCTAAGCAAGCTATGCACTGTCATTGCTGAGCCCAAGATGGGGCTCAGTCTCATGAACCATGAGATCATGACCTGAGCTGCAATCAAGAGTTGGACGCTTAACCTACCAAGCCACCCAGGCATCCCTAAATTTGGATTAGTTTAAGGTATACAACATAATGATTTGATATATGTATATTTTGCAAGATGATGACCACAATAAACTTAGATAACATACATCACCTTCCATAGTTAAATTTTTTTCTTGTGATGAGAATTTCTAAGGTCTGTTCTCTTAGCAGCTTTTAAGTATACAATAAAGAATGGTTAACTATAGGGGCGCCTGGGTGACTCAGTCGGTTGAGTGTCCGACTTCAGCTCAGGTCACGATCTTATGATCCATGAGTTCGAGCCCCGCGTCGGGCTTTGTGCTGACAGCTTGGAGCCTGGAGCCTGCTTTGGATTCTGTGTCTCCTCTGCACCTCCCCTGCTCACACTCTGTCTCCCTCTTAAAAATAAATAACCATTCTTTTTTTTTTTTTTAATTAAAAAAAAAATGTTTAACTATAGTCACCGTGCTGTACATTACATTGCCAGAACTTATTTATCTTATAACTGGAAGTTTGTACCCTTTGACCACCTTCACTCATTTTCCCCATCTCCTGTCCTCTGCCTCTGGTAACCACCAATCTGCTCTCTGTTTCTGTGAGTTAAGTTATATGAGACTCCATATAGGTGAGATCACATGGTAGTTGTCTTTCTCTGCTTGACTTATTTCATTTAGCATAAAGTCCTCAAGGTCCATCCATGCTGTGGCAAATGGTAGGATTTCTTTATTTTATGGCTGAATAATATTTCATTGTATATATACCACAACTTCTTCATTCATTCATCCATGGATGGACATTTAGGTTGTTTCCATGTCTTAGCTATTATAATGATGCATTGACATGGAGTGCAGATTATTAAAGGTAGTGTTTTAATTTTCTTCAGATATATGCCCAGAAATGGAGTTGGTGTGTCATATGGTAGTTCTATTTTTAATTTTTCAAGGAATGTCCATACTGTTTTCCATAGTGGCTGCACAAATTTAGATTCCCACCAGCAGTGCACAGGGGTTCCCTTTTCTCCACATTCTTACCAACACTTGTTATCTCTTGTTGATGATAGCCATAAAGTGATATCTCCTTGTGGTTTGAATTTGCATTTTCCTGATGGTTAGTGATAATGAGGACCTTTTCATGTACCTGTTGGCCACTTGTATGTCTTCTTTGGGAGAATGTCTATTCAGTTCTTCTGACCATTTTTAAATTGGATTGTTTGTTCTTGTTGTTTTGCCATTGAGTTATATGAGTTCTTTATATATTTTGGGTATTAAACCCTTATCAGATATATGATTTGCAAATACTTTTTCCCCCTTCTGTAGGTTGCCTTTTCATTTTGTCAATGTTTTCCTTTGCTGAGAAGAAGGTTTTTAATTTGATGTAGCCCTTGTTTATTTTTGCTTTGGTTGCCTTTGCTTTTGGTGTCAAATCTAAAAATCATTGCCAAGAATGATGTCAAGGAGCTTATCCCCTATTTTTTCTTCTAAGAGTTTTATGGTTTCAGGTCCATTTTGAGTTGATTTTTGTGTATGGTGTAAAATAGGGGTTCAGTTTCATTCTTTTGCATGTGGCTGTCCCAGTTCTACCAGCACTATTTGTTTAATTATTTAAATCGCACAAGTGTGGAAGAGGGCGGAGGGAGAGAAAGAGAATTTTAAGCGGGCTCCATGGTGGTCTAACATGGTCTGTCCTAGAGAATGTTCCATGTTTGCTTGAGAAGAATATGTATTCTGCTGCTTTTAGATGGAATGTTCTGTAAATGCCTGTTAAGTGTCTGATCTAATGTGTAGTTTAACTCCAATGTTCCCTTTTGATTTTTTGTCTGGATGATCTGTCCATTGTTGAAAGTGGGGTATTAAAGTCCCTGGTTATTATTGCATAGCTGTCTATTTCTTCTTTTGGGTCTATTAATATTAACTTTATAGATTTTATGTATTTAGGTGCCTCTATGTTTGGTGCATAAATATTTACAAATATTATATCCACTTGAAGGATTGACTGCTTTATCATTATATAATGATCGTTGTCTCTTTACAGTCTTTGGCTTAAAGTCTATTTTGTCTGATCTAAATTAGTTTGTATACTTTTCATTATAATACACTATATATGCTCTTTTCATTCTCTTAGTATCATCTGGAGAGCCAAAATTTCTAATTTTGATGAAGTACAATTAATTTTTTCCTTTGTAGATAGTGTTTTTGTTTCACGTCTAACACGTATTTGCCTAAATGAAGATAACAGATTTTTTTGTCCCATGTTTTCTTCGGGAAGTTTCATAGTTTTAGCTTTTCCTTTATGTTTATGATATGTATGTTAGTTCTTGGGGCTACCACAGCTTCATGACTTAACAGAAATTTTTCTGACAGTTCTTGAGGCTGGCTGTCTATAATTAAGGTATCAGTAGGGTTTGTTCCTTCTGAGGGCTACAGGAATCTGTTTCATGCCTCTCTTTCAGCTTCTAACGGTCTCAGGCATTCTTTGGTTTGTAGATGGTATTCTCGTGTCTTCATATTGTTTTCCTTCTATAAATATTTGTGTTTATAAATTTCACCTTTTTATAAGGACACAGTCATATGGGATTAGGGCTCAGCTTAATGACCTCATCCTAACTTGATCATCTGTGTATAAAAACCCTATTTCCAAAGATTACACTCCCAGGTACTGGGGGTTAGGACTTTGCATCTTTTGGAGGAACACTGTTTAACTCATTACAATCCATTTCAAAACAAAAATTTGTATATGGTGTGAAATAAAGGTTGAGCTTCATTTCTTTGCATCAGACATCAAATTTTTCCAGGACCATTTGTCGAAAAGACTGTTCTTCCCTCATTGAATTACTTTAGTACCTTTATCGTAAATCAGTTGACCACATATGTTTTGGTCTATTTCTGAACATTGTTTTGCTTTATTGACCTACATGTGTACCCTTAAACTAATTTCACATTGTCTTGAATTCAGTTTTATAAAGACATGAAATCAGGTGCATTAAGTCCTCCAACTTTGTTCTTTTTCAAAATGATTTTTACCAATCTGTATCCTTTGCATTTCCATTATAATAAAATCAGCTTGACAATTTCTACCAAAAATGTCTATTGAAATTATGTACATCATTTGTTGTCTGTGTTTCATATTTTTGATACAATTATAAATGGGGTTCTAAAAAATCTCTTTTTCATTTTATTATATAGAAACACTATGATTTTTGTACAATGTTATTGTGTCCTGCAACCTTGCTAAACTCATTTATCACTTCTAGTAACTTCAAAAAATTTTGTACAGTTCTGTACATAGATGATCTTGTCTTTTGTAAATAAAGATAGTTATATGCCTTGTCTGCTAATATTTCTTTTTCTTGTTTTGTAATGGAGGCTAAGCCTGTATTGTACTATATTGCATAGAAGTGATAAGAATGGACATTTGTACCTTGTTATCAGTCTTAAAAGGAAAAGCATTTGGTCTTTCACCATTAAATTTGATGTAATTTTTTAGATGTTCTTCATCAAGTTGAGGAAATTCCTGTCTGTACATAGTAGACTGAGATTTACTATCTTGAATGATTGTAAATTATATACTTTTTCTGTGTCTATGTGTTTTTATCTTTTAGTCTGTTAATATGATGAAGTATGTTGGCTTATACTTTTTTTTCCATTCCTTTATTATTTATTTTTATTTTTTTATTTTTATTTATTTTTAAAAAAAATTTTTTTTTAATGTTTATTTATTTTTGACAGAGAGGGAGACAGAGCATGAGTAGGGGAGGGGCAGAGAGAGAGAGGGAGACACAGAATTGGAAGCAGACCTCAGGCCCTGAGCTTGTCAGCACAGAGCCCAACGTGGGGCTCGAACCCACAGACTGTGAGATCATGACCTGGGCCGAAGTTGGACGGTCAACTGACTGAGCCACCCAAGCGCCCCAACTTTATTTTTTATTTTTTAAAATTTACGTCCAAATTAGTATATAGTGAAGCAATGATTTCAGTAGATTCCTTAGTGCTCCTTACCCATTTAGCCCATCCCCCCTCCCACAACCCCTCCAGTAACCCTGTTTGTTCTCCATATTTATGAGTCTCTTTTATTTTGTCCCCCTCCCTGTTTTTATATTATTTTTGTTTCCCTTCCCTTATGTTCATTGGTTTTGTCTCTTAAAGTCCTCATATGAGTGAAGTCATATGATTTTTATCTTTCTCTGATTGACTAATTTCACTTAGCATAATACCCTCCAGTTCCATCCACGTAGTTGTAAATGGCAAGAGTTCATTCTTTTTGATTGCCGAGTAATACTCCATGGTATATATATACCACATTTTCTTTATCCATTCATCCATCGATGGGCATTTGGGCTCTTTCCATACTTTGGCTATTGTTGATAGTGCTACTATAAACATGGGGGTGCTGGTGTCCCTTTGCAACAGCACATCTGTGTCCCTTGGATATATGCCTAGTAGTGCAATTGCTGGGTTGTAGGGTAGTTCTATTTTTAGTTTTTTGAGAAACGTCCTTACTGTTTTCCAGAGTGGCTGCACCAGCTTGCATTCTCACCAACAATGCAGAAGAGATCCTCTTTCTCTGCATCCTTGCCAACATCTGTTGTTGCCTGAGTTGTTAATGTTAGCCATTCTGACAGGTGTAAGGTGGTATCTCATTGTGGTTTTGATTTGTATTTCCCAGATGATGAGTGATGTTGAGCATTTTTTCATGTGTCAGTTGGCCACCTGGATGTCTTCTTTGGAGAAGTGTCTATTCATGTCTTTTGCCCATTTCTTCACTGGATTATTTGATTTTTGGGTGTTGAATTTGATAAGTTCTTTGTAGATTTTGGATACTAACCCTTTATTTGATATGTCATTTGCAAATATCTTCTTCCATTCTGTTGGTTGCCTTTCAGTTTTGGTGATTGTTTCCTTCGCTGTGCAGAAGCTTTTTATTTTGATGAGGTTCCAATAGTTCATTTTTGCTTTTGTTTCCCTTCCCTCAGGAGATGTGTTTAGTGAGAAATTGTTGCGGGCAAGATCAAAGAGGTTTTTGCCTGCTTTCTCCTCAAGGATTTTGATGGCTTCCTGTCTTACATTGAGGTCTTTCATCCACTTTGAGTTTATTTTTGTGTATAGTGTAAGAAAGTGGTCCAGGTTCATTTTTCTGCATGTTGCTGTCCAGTTTTCCCAACACCACTTGCTGAAGAGACGGTCTTTATTCCATTGGATATTCTTTCCTGTTTTGTCAAAGATTAGTTGCCCATACGTTTGTGGGTCCATTTCTGGGTTCTCTGTTCTATTTCATTGATCTGAGTGTCTATTCTTGTGCCAGTACCATACTGTCTTGATGATTACAGCTTTGTAGTATAGCTTGAAGTCTGGGATTGTGATGCTTCCTGCTTTGGTTTTCTTTTTCAAGATTGCTTTGGCTATTCGGGGTCTTTTCTGGTTCCATACACATTTTAGGATTATTTGTTCTAGCTCTGTGAAGAATGCTGGTGTTACTTTGATAGGGATCGCGTTGACTATGTAGGTTGCTTTGGGTAGTATTGACATTTTAACAATATTTGTTCTTCCTATCCAGGAGCATGGACTCTTTTTCCATTTCTTTGTGTCTTCTTCAATTTCTTTCATCAGCTTTCTATAGTTTTCAGTGTATAGATTTTTCACTTCTTTGGTTAGATTTATTCCTAGGTATTTTATGGTTTTTGGTGTGGCTTATACTTTAAATGTTACCACCCTTGCTTTCCTGGGCATCATATATTCCTTTTTATGCTTTCCTTGATTCAATATATCTCTGTTTTCTTAATATTTTTCTAAGATAATGGGAAATGTATTGGCCTATATTTTTTCCTTCTATTATCTTTGTGTGGTTTTGGCATCAAGGTAATGTTGGCCTCGCAAAATGAGTTTGGAGGTATTTTCTTCCTGTCTTCTGAATAAATTTGTATAAAATTGATATTATTTCTTCCTTAAATATTTGATAGAATTCACCAATGAAGCCCACTCTGCCTGGAATTTTTTTTATGAGAACATTTTTAAATCGCTTTCTATTTCTTTAATGAACATAGAGCTGTTCAGGTTATTTATTTCTTTGTGAGTGCAGTTTTTATTTTGTGTCTTTAAAGGAAAATTTTCATTTCATCTAAGTTGGCAAATCTATTGCCAAAAATCGTGCTTTATGTTGTTTTATTATCCTTTAAAGTGATTATTGTCTGTTTTCTATTTTTTTAATTTTCTTTTTTTCTATCTTCTTTATGCATAACTTTATTTTTTCAGTTTCTTAAGGTAGAACATCGGATCATTGATTTGAGTCTTGTCTTTTCTGATATGTGTCTAGCGCTGTAAGTTTTCCTCTAATCACTACTTAAGCTATATGCCACAAACTTTGATATGTTGTATTTTCATCTACATTTTGTTTAAATTATTTCCTAATTACTTTTGTGATTTCATCTGCAGTCCAAGGATTGTTTAATTTGGAAACATTTGAAAGTTTTCCAGATATTTTTCTGTTATATTGATTTCTAGTTTTATTTCAATTTTGGTCCAAGAATATACTTTAATTTCAATCTGTTTAATTTGAGGGTTTTGTTTTTTTTTTCATAGTGTAAGATTCTGTCTTACACTACATTCTGAATGTTACATATGCAAATTTTTTTTTTTTTTAAGTTTTTTTTTTTTTTAACGTTTTATTTATTTTTGGGACAGAGAGAGACAGAGCATGAATGGGGGAGGGGCAGAGAGAGAGGGAGACACAGAATCGGAAGCAGGCTCCAGGCTCCGAGCCATCAGCCCAGAGCCCGACGTGGGGCTTGAACTCAGGGACCGCGAGATCGTGACCTGAGCCGAAGTCGGACGCTTAACCGACTGAGCCACACAGGCACCCCAGTTTTTTTTTTTTTTAAGTGGAGTTTTCTATAAAAGTTAGGTTAAGTTGGTTGATAGTGTTTTCTGTATCTTTATGGATTTCTTTTTATTTGTTCTATTATTTATTGAAAAAGGAGTATTGAAATCTTTGTAATTTTAGATTTGCCTATTAGTCCTTTCAGTTTCAATTAATTTTTGTTTTATTTTTGAAACTATTATTTACAGACACATTTAGGATTTTTACAGCCTTTGATATATTGATTTATTTTTCAGTGTAACTTTTCTTCTTTATTTTTGGTAATGTACTTTGTTCTGAAGTCATCTTTGTGTGATATTAATATAACCATTCCTACTTTTTCTAAAAAATTATTGTTTGCATTGTGGTATGTTTTTACCACATTTATGTTTTTGCTTATAACCTCTCATATGTGAAGTGGGGTTTTTTTTTTGTAGACTACATATGCTTGGGTCATTCTTTCCGAATTCAGTGTGACAACTCTGCTTTTTAAAGGTTTAGACCATTTATATTTAATATGATGTTTAGTATAGATGCATTTAAACATACTGTTTTCTGTTTGTCCCTTCTGGTCTTGGGTCATTTTCTCTCTTCTTTGGAATTGAGTATTTTCTGTAATCCCTTTTTATCTCTACTATACCCTTCAAAAAGTTTTTTCAGCAATTGCTCTAGTGCCAGGGTCAGTAGACTACATCTGTGGGCCAAATCTGACCTACCTCCTCTTTTTGTGAATAGAGTTTTATTGGGACATAGCAGGTTCATTCATTTGTATCTTGCCTGTGGCTGCCTGTATGCTACAGTAGCAAAATTAAGTAGCTATGACGGAGACCATGTGGTATACCAAGCCTAAAATATTAGTATCTGCTTTCTACAGAAAATTTTTGCCAACGCTTCCTCTAGTTTATGTGCATCTTTAACTCATCAGAGATGTCTTCAAACAGTATCGTACTACTCTGTGTATGATGTAATATATACCTTAGAATAGTATATTTCTATTTTCTTTCTGTTGTCACTTGTACTACTGTTGTCATACATTTTATTTCTGTAGACAGTTGATTCTCATTATTTGTGATAGTTATGTTCTATAAAATGACCTCAAACATTGAATTAGTGAATGCTGAACAACTGCTCCTAGGGGAAATACAGGGTTAGATTCCTGTGAGCATCTCGTCAGAAAACTTTTGTTAACTAGTAAATACGTAACCTTGTTTTATGCACGTACTTAAAAGACGTTTAAAGACACCGTACTTAATATATATTGTTGATGCATTGATATTGCTCTCATGGCCAACAGTACTGTAACTCATGCCTGAATGAAGCTTATCTAACACATGTATTTTCTCCATAAGGCATATCATAGGCTACTTGCTCTTAGGAACATTGAATAGCACTTCAGCATGATGCTTGGGGGTCATTTTAAATAGAAAAATCACCATTGAAACCCCCAAATTCAGAACACATGACACTAAATAAATAGCCCATGAAAAGGACATGCGTTTTTGTACTATGATAGTTGAGACAAGAAGTCAGAGCATCACTTTGTTTGACTTCAGTTGGGAACGTGCACAGTGACAGATTTTTTTGTCTTCTGTCCATGTCTGCAAATGACTACAAAAGCACAAAATATTGATTTTTGGTTACAAATAAATTTTAGCAAGTTCATAGATACAGAATCTGTGAATGATGAGGATCAACTGTTGCTACAGATCCCACAACACATTGTTATTCTTGCTTTTAACAGTAAACTATGTTTTAAAAAAATTAAAAGCGAGAAAAATGACCTTTTATCACGTATTTAGCATTTGTATTACTTTGTGTTAGATCCAAAGTATATGCAATATCTTCTTTTCTCTGCTTCATTTACAGTTTTTCTCTTCTTGGTTTTCAGCAATTTGAATATGATATGCCTTGTGGTTTTCTGTTTTTGTTGCTGGGGTTTGTTGAAGGTTATAGTTTCCTCAACTTGGGAGACTTTTTGTATTCATTAAAGCTTCCTTGAGTCTTTTCCTGTGTCCCATTTTTACTACCCTTACAAATTTTCCTGAACATGTTCTTGTTTGCTTTCCTCCTTACGTTCTTTCTAATACAGGCTTTCACTTGAAATATACAGTGTAATGGAAAAGCTGTATTTGAATTACTTCTGGGTCGTGCCATGACCACATCTGAATGAATGCATTATTTTAAAACATTTTTCATTCCCAGCCTACTGTTGGAAATAGATTGAAGAGGTGTGAACCAAGCTCCTTGTTAAAGTTTTCCACGATTCAGTAATTTTTGGTAAGATAGTAAATTGTTGTAACCAGTTTACTTATCTTGATTCATTCAATCAAATGAACAAGCTCTAATACGTGTACTTTGATAAATGTACTTTATTTCAACGTGTGTGCCTATTTTTTTAACCTATAAAATCTTATATACTATCTACTTTTAAAACCCCCCACAAGATATTTTGATTACTCTGACAGTGAGCATTTTCTGATAACCAGCTTTTTAAATTTTTAATTAGGAGCAAAATTTTCAAGCTTTGTTTTGTCATATGTGTATGCAAAAGTGGCTACACTTCTAAAAATCTTTTGTCACAGGCCACATGTTGTGAAAGATCAAGATTCTTAAAATGTTTACAAACTCCATGTATGTGGTTTCAAGGTTTTGTGCAACTTTGTAACAGTGATTTTCAATTCTGGCTGCCCCTGAGAACAACCAGGAAACTTAACAGACCCTTTCCCAGACCAGTTGAGTCAGGCTGTCTGGGCATGGAGAGTCTAACAGCTCTGTCTGTGGTTCTAAGAAGTATCCAGAGTTGAGAACCTCAAGTATAATGAAAATCAATAAACTTAAAGGGCCAGATAAGTAAATAATCTGAAGATAATTTTTCCAAATACTTAAATTGTATATTTTGTTATGAGTTTACTATTATATAAAATAAAATTATATATTTGTTGAATCTTGCATGCAAATTCAAAAATTCAGTGAGGTCTGCATCTGATTATAGGTTAATATGATAGTTGAAAATTTTAGATAGAAGAATAAGTACTAGTGATTTCGTTTCTTTTACTTGGCAGTTTGCAGAGAGCTAAATAGTGTAGTACAGTGACCCCTTACCTAGGTGCCGTTATCTGTTATGGCTTCATGCAACTGAACAAATATTTGTGGTGCACTTACTCTGTTCAGTCACTGTGCTAGAGAGACTGTGGAGTTACCAAGATGAAAGATAAATTTCCTGCCCCAGCGATTTATGCTTTGGAAAAAGAGAAGTTGAGTGAATGTAAAATTACTTTAGATCATGGTAAGACCTGAAGTAAAAGTACAAAATGGTAAATGACTCAAGGAAGAACTACCATCTCATTCAGGAGTTATGAAAACTTGTTTTAACCTTACTTTTTGCTTGTATTATCACCAACTATAGCCCTTCGCCTGGGGAAATAAACCTTAGCAGCTGGTACAATACCCTGCTACTACTTTGATAGCTTGTGGCATGGATAAAGCAAGATGCCTTTAACATCCTCAGTAGTCAGAAACCTGTGTATTTATGTACATGTGGACCTTTTTTTTTTTTTTCATGGTTAAATGAATAAATCTGTATGATTGTGCTTCCTTGTGCTCTAAATTTTAGGTGAGTTAGACCTAATTATTTAAGAAATTCATGGTGATTTCTGTTCTGTTCGTGGTAATCCCTTTACAATCCCCCCCATCATTTTTCTTATAGTACATTAAACCATCAGTTGCCTTTTATGGAGATTATGAGAATAGTAAAACATAACATTTTTTGTATATCCATTTAATTACCGTGTGCTATGCTCTTTACTCCTGGACAACTTATGTTTAAAGTTTTGTTGTATTGATTGTGATTGTTCTTTTACTTGAATGTAAAAATCGTAAGCTCTGTAAGGTCAGACATTGTGTCCACAATAGATGTTCAACAAATGTTTTTTGGTTGAATAAACAAAATAAATTCATATGAAACAGTATAGTATGGTTGTTAAAAAAAATACAAGCTTCAAGGGGCACCTGGGTGGCTCAGTCGGTTAAGCGTCCAGCGTCGGCTCAGGTCATGATCTCGCAGTTCGTGAGATTGAGCCCTGCGTCAGGCTGACAGCTCGGAGCCTGGAGCCCGCTTCGGATTCTGTGTCTCCCTCTGTCTCTGCTCTTCCCCCGCTAACCCTCTGTCTCTCTCTCAAAAAATAAACTTTTTTTTAATAGGAGCTTTGGGGTCAAATTTGGGTTTTATCTCTACCACTTACTAGTTGTGTAACCTTGGTTTCTTATCTAAAAAATGAGGTTTAAAAGTGCTCATTTCATGGCTTTGTGTGTGTGTATGTATACCAAATGGTACATTTATAAAACACTTAGCCCCGCACCTAGCATAGCAATCTCATTGTTAGTTCGTCAATAATATTATTTATTAATCTGTTCTTAGTGGTTTCTAAAGTGAAAAAACTTTAGTCACACATACTTTGGGAACGCTTTTCTGTGAGTTTATTGGAAATTAGTAGTGGTCCAGAAATGAGTGAAAACTACTAGTAGTTGAGTTTATGTTTTGCTTTTGTGCTTTACAGAATATACACGTGTCATAAACTGTTTTCTGCTGTGTAGAAGGCAACTGAGTTTTTCTTAATCTGTATAGGTAAATTATTCACAATTTTCTGTTCACTCTGCAAATGCTCCTTTTAAAGGTACAGAAAATTGGAGGTTAATGGTATATCAGTTCTGTGGTTTATTTAATCACCTATTCTTGGGCTGTTAGTGTCTATTTCACGTGCATTCTTTAGCTCCTGAAAACCTGTGTTTTTGTCTTAGAATATTGTACTATATTCCTCAGGGGATGAAGTAGTTCTGTGATTCTTTAGATTAATGGTGATTACAGATGTGACTTCAGAATAATAATTGTGAGTTCAACTGATTTAACTAGTTAATTACTATTATTGAGCAGTGAGTAAACATGCCTGTCGGTGTTTCTATACCCTTAGACTGTTGTATCTAATATAATGGAATTAGGATATTCCTGTACAGTATGCACATTCTCAAGAATTAAACTGGCAGAAGGAGCCTATAGAGCTACTTTAAAGGCATAGGGATAGTTAATTGAAACTTTTGATATCAAAAGAAGGACATGTGGGGTGGTTCAGTCAGTTAAGCATCCGACTTCAGCTCAGGTCATGATCTCATGTTTCGGTTTGTGAGTTTGAATCCTGTGGTGGGCTTTGTGCTGACAGCTTGGAGCCTGGAGACTTGCTTCCGATTCTGTGTCTCCTTCTCTCTCTGCCCCTCCCCCACTCACATGCTCTCTCTGTCTCTCAAAAATGAATAAATGTTAAAAAAATTAAAGAAAAAAGAAGGACATGGAAACTAACCAAGAATACTATCTCCATTAGGAAAAAAAAAATGATCAAAATATTTATTGATAACTGTCTTAAGAATGGATGAATCCAAATGTAAATAAAATTTAAAAATTTTGTGAAATAGTTAATAAAAGACTTTGTGAAATAAATGTATACTCATATTCCTGAAAAAGGAAGACTAATCATATATAATTTCTACTTCCCGAATTAAATTAAATTTTCCATTCAAGATTTTATTGGGATTCTTTTTACCATGACAGTATTTTTCTAAACTTTATTTAGGATAAAAAGTAATTGAAAGCATTAAGTTAAAAGTCTGAAAAAGAAGAGAAAGAGAGAAAAAAAAAAGCTACAGTAATGGAAACTATATACTACTTAAACAGTAATAGAACTACAGTACTTTTAAGTATGTGGCTAAGGAAATGAGGAATAAAGGAGAATCATTTTTCAGAAATGGAGTTTAGAAGAGATGCCTGGTTGGCTCAGTCAGTTAAGCATCCAACTATTGATTTTGGCTTAGGTCATGATCTCATGGTTGTGAGACTGAGCTCCTTGTCAGACTCCTTGTTGGGCTGGGTTCTGTGCTGGGCATAGAGAGCCTGCTTAAGATTCTCTCTTCCTCTCTCAGATCCCCTCCCCTGCTCATGCTTGCATGCACTTTCTCTCTCTCTCAAAAAAAGTGTTTAGAAAACAAGTTAAGCAGTGAAAGGGGCATTAACATAGACCTGGCACTTAATATCTGGTACCAGGATAAATTTCAGAGGAATTAAAGGTTAAGTATGAGATTCAAATAAAAGGAAAATTAGAATAAAATGGAATTGAATATTCATCATACTTACAGATATCTCACTTTCAGATCAGGAAAAGGAAACACAAGGAAAAAGAACCATTTATGCATCAGGCTCTGTGCTGACAGCTCAGAGCCTGGAGCCTGCTTCGGATTCTGTGTCTCCCTCTCTCTCTGCCCCTCCCCTGCTCACACTCTGTCTTTCTCTGTCTCAAAAATAAATAAAAACATTTAAAAAAAAATTTGTTTTAAAGAACCGTTTATAGATTTGAGTTGAAAATTAAAATATTTACATATGTTAAAACAATATAAACAAAAATAAGATTGGGTAAATACTACACAAGTATTCTCTAGGTTAATATCTTTATTCTGCAAAGAGTTCATGTATTGGCAAGAAAAACACTGATCTCTAAATATTTAGTCAAATGATATAAAAATAAACTTCACAAAAATTTTAAATTAGTAAACAGGCATGCGGGGAAATGTTCAAAATGTAGTAATAAATACAGGTTAGTTATGTTGTTCAATCGGGAAAAATGAAATTGGTATTTCCAATATAGATGAGGGTGTGGTAAAACTTCATAGAAATAGAGAACAATCAATGATTTCAGGCTTATAATTAGAAATGGGATTGAATTGTAACTAACACAGATAATACATATACACCAAAGTTTTTTTTTGTTTGTTTGTTTCCAAGAAAATATCTAACAGATCATTTATAGTTGAGCTTTGCTTAAAACTTGGATGTGACCGAAAGTGGTCACTCTTTGAATTCAGTCCAGTTTCATGACACATCCAGAGGGTGGAGTGGGTGGAGTTTCTTTTGTTGTTGTTGTTGTCTTTAACATAAGCCAAAAATTCAGCTTCCTTTCCTTGAAGATTTGAAATGCGTCCAACATTTGTATTACATTGAGATTGGTTCTGTTTTATTCACCTTTCTGTCCCCGCAAATGCCTTAGTCTCAGTAGACATTTTTTAAAGGACACATTGTACTTTTACTGCTGAAAACAATACTGTAGATAATCTATAGTGGTAGTTCCCTCTAGTGATGAAATGACTTCTAGAAAGAAATAAGCAGATAAGCACCAATATTCTTTTCTGATCCATTTCATGTATCAGTTCCTTAGTTGTGTCCAATCTGCTCTGACTAGTTTAGATTTTCAGATATTTAGTTCAAAGAACTCTTTCTTCCTGGGATTGTGCAAAAGGCCAGCTTCTTGAAATACTTGAAATTCTCAAAGTTATTCACTCTGAGGACATCAGTGAACTTTTTCCTTTTTCCTTGTAAGAATGTAGATTAGCATGATTTAAATAGCAGATATTATAGCTCCAATATCTAATTTTAATGTATAAGATTAAATTAAACCAGTGATTTTGATCCCTGACAACCTTTAGCAATGTCTGGAGACTTTTTTTGGTTGTCACTAATGGGGAAAGAGGGAGTGCTACTGGCATCTGAAGGGTAGAGGGCAGGGATGTTACTCTGATGTACCAGGAAGCCCCCCACAGCAGAGAATCATCTGGCCCCAACTGCTAGTAGTGCTGAAGTTGAAAAACCCTGAGTTAAACTATGTAGAAATAGAATTTCTGAACTTTGGAGAAATAAAAAAAACTTCTGTTACTATTGTAGGGTCACATTAGAGGTGCCTGGGTGGCACAGCCTGTTGAGTCTAGGACTTCAGCTCAGGTCATGATCTCACGGTTCCTGTATTTGAGCCCCGAATCAGCCTCTCTGCTATCAGCACTGAGCCTGCTTCAGATCCTCTGTCCCCCTCTCTCTCTGCCCCTCCCCCACTCACACACTCTCTCAAAAATAAATAAACATTAAAAAAATTGAATAAGTTGTGAATATGAATATCTTGATGTGAATTGTAGCTTGAGAGCTTTCAGGTAGGATTTCTAGTTTGGCTTGGGTGTGTTTAAGTATAGTATACAGTTTCTGTTGTGAGCATGGGAATAATTATACAATGTAAATCTTAATTTTTATTGAAATCTAGTTGACATGCAATTTATATTAGTTTCAGGAATGAACGTAAATTTTTAGACTTACACATTAGATTCCTCTATCTACATAGGAGCTTATAAAGCAGACTTAGCAACAGACAGTATCTCTGCCCTCTAGGAGTTTATCCACTGAAGAGAATTCTTAAACTGGTGAAACTCAGAGGGCTAGTGAGAGTGGCTATCAGGAGAACTGAGAAGGCAGACAGATCTGACCAGGAGGTAGAGTTGGGGTTGAGCCAAGCAGAAACCGGACCTCTGCTAGGAGGTCACTATCAAAGAATCAAATTACAATGAATGAGCAAATCAAAACGGAGGGAACAGGTCAAAAGCTTTGCCCATCTTACAGTGATTGTGCATGGATTCTCAATGTCAAAATTACATTAGTGTTTAAACCTGTACTGTTATTTTTTGTTATTGGCATATGTTTAAAAAAATAATCCAAGAAAGAGGTAGCACTGTTCTAAAGCCAAAGAGACAGACTCAGTTGGAGATTTTGAATTCTTTCACTTTCTTGCTTTATGATTATAGACTCTTTTCAGGTCACTTACTTCAGATTTGTGTGTGTGTGTGTGTGTGTGTGTGTGTGTGTGTGTGTGTGTGTGTGTGTGTGTGTTTTATTTTGGGGGAGGGAACGGCAGAGAGAAAGGGAGAGAGAGAACCTTAAGCAAGCTTCACACTGTCAGCACAGAGCCCAACACGGGGCTCGATCCTATGAACTGTGAGATCTTGATCTGAGCTGAAATCAAGAGTTAAACACTTAACCAACTGAGCCACCCAGGTGCCCCTTCAGATCTTGATCTGCAAAATTGGGATCATGATTTCTTCCTTCATTAAAAAGTTATGGTGATAAATGTAAAGCCCTTAATTCAGTGTCTGGCATATAATTAGTACCCTCAAAACAGTAATACTCAGTTTTAAAATTTCTCTAATCTGGGAAGATCATCGATACTGTAGTGTTCTTAAATTTTTAGTAAATACCAAAACATGTATAGCATTCTTTCAATACACTGACATTGCTTTACTTATGCTTTTTGATTTTAGTATTTAGCATATGACAAACTATAAAAAATAGAGATTAAGTGTTTATTAGAGGACTGGGATTACTCGTTTTAGGAGTTTTGAGGAAATTAAATGAGATAGCCTATGTTGAGTGCTTTACATGATGCCTGGTGCATAGTAACTACTCTCAGTGAGTGTTAGTTCCCCACCTTCTTGATTTCATATTGCCAAGAAGCTTAGAAAATAGCACTGTGATGCTACTGCTATTGTGTTAATTTGTTGAATGAATAGATGTAATAGGAGTAGGAAAGGAAATTGGCCAACAGCAATTCGTTTTAAGCTGTGATGGTGTTTACTGAAATTGAAATGAATCTTACTAGAGCAGACTCTGCTTTTAGCTGATTTAAAACATTTGTTTTTAGTTTTGACCATTTACATGACACTAGACCTAAAGAGTCTTTGGTTATGTATCCTAGTTTAGGAGTGATTTTGGTCTACTCGCCAACTGAATACATTGTTTCTGCAGACATAGATTAGGTATAATTTTCAGGTCCTGCCAAAGTAGAGCGAAAACCCCAGCTGTATCTTTTGTTTTCTGGAAACCAGTTGTCATTATGTGTTGGGTTTTTTTTTTTTTTTTTTTTTTTTTTTTTTTCCTGCTCTATTCTTTCTACTACAGCTGTGTTGCAGTGGCTAGGTGACATCTAGCCTGCATTTTTGTCTTGGCAAAATAGTGCCAGGCAACCATTACTAATCTGGAGGCTCAAACCGGAAGAAAGATTTTTTTTTTTTAATTCTTCTGGATACTCAGGTTAAGATGTTGGATAGACTAGAAAGTTCCAGGAAGTTTGAATGAAAGATAATCAGAACTAATAGCAAAACAAGGAAAAAAGGTAATGGAAAAAGATCACTCTGGTTTGTGTCAAAGAGAAATGGTGTTAAATGAAGCAGCTCCTCTACTATGTCATATCCAGAAAATCCTGGGTTGGAGATTAATAATGAAAGTGAAGAATAAGTTCAGAGTACGGGCACCTGGGTGGCTCAGTCGGTTAAGCGTCTGACTTGTGCTCAGGTCATGATCTTGGGGTTTGTGAGTTCGAGCCCTGTGTTGGTCACTGTGTTGACAGCTCAGAGCCTGGAGCCTGCTTCAGATTCTGTTTCCTTCTCTCTCTGCTTCTCCCCGCTGGAGCGCACTCTCTCTCTCTTAAAAACAAATACACATTAAAAAAAATTTTTTTTAAGAATAAATTCAGAGTAAACATTGAATAATTTTCTCATTGACTCATCTAGACCCTAGTGCCTACTATCTGTATATAAAAATAATCATTGGGAGCCCCTGGGTGGCTCAGTCAATTAAGTGTCCTACTCTTGATCTCGGCTCAGGTCATGATGTCAGGGTTTGTGAGTTCAAGCCCCGCATTGGGCTCTGTGCTGACAGTGCAGAGCCTGCTTGGGATTCTCCCTCCCTTTCTCTCTGCCCCTTCGCTGCTTGTACTCTCTATCTCAAAAATAAATAAATAAACAAAATACATGAATAAAAGAAATAGTCTTTGAAATTCTTCTCTTCAACTACATACTTTCCCTAAAAATGATGTTAAATAGTATATTTGTTTCTGGGAATTATATTAGTGTGAAACTTGTTACCTTTGCTCTGTAATCAACAGTTGTTTTTTGTTTTTGTTTTTTTTTTTCCCAGTAAGTTAAATACCAAGTTCTAGGTACTGGATGTCCAGTAGGGAGCATGAAAAGAGAATGCCCTTGCCCTTGTGGAGCTTATTTACTATGACCTGGTTTATTATTAGACTTTCTATGATTTACTTGACATCAGACTTAAAAATTACCTTAGTATTCAGCTTCTCAAATTAAGTGAATACAGATAAACCTGTGGCACTGAGAATGTTCTATATCTTGAGCTGGGTGGTAGTTACGTGTGTGTGTGTGTGTGTGTGTGTGTGTGTGTGTGTGTATAGCTATCTATTTTAATTAAGATTATTGCATTTTACTCATTATGTTTCGATGTAAACTGTTTTTATTAAAATTAGATGTCCATTGAAACACTCCAGTGGTTTCCCTTTGCACCTAGAAAATCCCATAGTCCTTTAAAAAGGTGTACAGTAATAATTTTTTGTTCAGATAATGTTAAATTCTGAAGCTTGTTAACGTGTAAAAATTGTATTTGACCAAGTAGAATTAAAAACTTATAAACTTCTACCTCATCTAACATTTTACTGATAGAATTTTATGACATGACATGAATTTTATGACATGAACTTTAAACTGTTCACATTAAATATCTCTCAAGTTATAGTATTGCTTGAAGGAGTTTTATTTGCAAGTATTGGGAACTTTTAATTACAAACAAATTAATACTATCAAAAGTAGCTTCCATAAAATGGCTATCGAAAGATAAGATCTGTTTTTTATTATTGAAGTTGTCTTTACTGCAAAAGTAAAGATATACAGAATGTGAAGTGGGCAAAGAGAGCAGTGCATAAGGAGTGAGAATTTCACTTACAATGAAATTCCATTACTCTCCCATATGGACTGGGAAAAGACTTCATTTGGCACAATCTGTAGAAAGCAAGTGTAGAAATGCCTGGGGCAATTTGGAATGAAGTCAAATTAAAGGCCTATTTTGCGCTACCTTGCTAGCTCTTTTGCTGTTTCTTTCATTTCCTCTTTTCTTCTCTTAATCAAGTCTGAGGTAGGCTAGGGAAGGAAATATGGGCATGTCTAGTTTCCAGAACTTTGTTAACTTCCTTCCACATTTTCCAGTCTCTCAATATTCTTGACCCCTTTGTTGCCCAGAGCAGGGTTTCTCAGTTTCAGCACTATCAACATTTTGGGATGGATAATTCTTTGTTCTCTGAAGTGTCCTGTGCCTCAGAGGATGTTTAGCCACACCCCTGGTTTCTACCCCCTTGATGCCAGTACGTCACATTGTAACAACCCAAGTGTCTCAAGACATCACCACATACTTTCTGGGGGAAAAAACTGCCCTGATTGAGAACCTTAGTTTAGGATATGCAATAGCCCTTGACAGTAACTGACAGTTACTAAGCGTGTTACCACCTCTGCTCCTCTTCTAATCTTGTTCCCTATTGCAGATTGCTTTCTTCCCTATGAAAGTAGAATGCTTAGAAAGCATTATACCATTTTATTAGCTAAGACTTGCATTCTGGATGATAAAGAGAAAGCCCAATGAAAACAGTGGATTCATAAATATAATCAAGAACTAACTGATTTTCATTAGTTTGCTAGAATATTTCTTCCTCTTAAAATTATACAACTTTGAAAGGGAAAAAAAGTTCTCTTTTGTTCTTTATTCTGCTGGAGTCTGGCTTAGGTAAACACGCTGTTGCTTTGGTAAAACTCCCTTTTTCTGTATAGGATGTTTTATTGCATCAGATCATTTGAGAAATTCAACATATATACTGTTAAATAAACAGGGTGTTTTTTGTGTGTGTGTTTGATATGTTGTCCAGGACTTATTAAGTATCTCCCACATAATGAGATGCATTTTGAAGAATGGTTGGATTTGGAGTTTTAAAGATCTGTCAATCCATTAGAAATGGGCAAAGAATATGAATAACCAGTGTAGAGAAAAGGAAATACAGATGTCCCTTAAACATGTAAAAAATGTTCAACTTCTTGGGGCACCTGAGTAGCTCAGTCATTTAAGCACCTGACTTCAGCTCAGGTTGTGATCTCATGGTTCCATGAGTTCCAACCCTGCGTCAAGGCCCCACATCAACAGTGGGGAGCTCTCTGTGTCCTAAGAGTGAAGAGCCTGCTTCAGATCCTATGTCTTCTTCTCTCTCTGCCCCCTCTTGCTCGTGTGCATGCACTCTCTCTCAAAAATAAGCAAACATTTAAAATGTTCAACTTCTCAGGATTAAAACTATACTGAAATACCATGTTTTACCTAATATTAACAGATTTGCTAAGGATTAAATTGTGTCTCTCCACCCCAACCCCCTACATCCATATGTTGAAACCCTAACCTTCACCTAGTGTGACTTTGGAGATAGGACTTTTAGGAAGTAATTAAAGTTAAATGAAGTCATAGGGTTGTAGTTCGATAGGATTGGTGGCTTTATAAGAAGAGGAAGAGAGAAAGAGGTTTGTCTCTCTCTCTCCCCATGTGCATTTTGGAAGGAGAGCTCATCTGAGCACTTAGCGAAGAAAGCTGCTGTCTACAAGTCAGGAAGAGGCCTCTCACTAGAACTTGATCATGCTAGTACCCTGGTCTCAGGACTCTAGCTCCCAGCAATTTGAGAAAATAAGTTTGTGTTGTTTAAGCTACTCAGTCTATATTTTGTTATGCGGCCTAAGCTAATACAACACTATAAACTAGAATGTGGAAAAAACAAGCACTCAGTTTATTACTTATGGGAATATAACTTGGTATGACCTCTTTAAAGAGAATTTTGGCAATATCTAAAAATGTCAAATGTGGATGTTCTTAGACCTAGCAAATCTACTTTTAGGAAGTAGTCCTAATCATATACTCAAAAAGTAGAAAAAGGTAAGTATGTAAGATTATATATTGGGTGTTGTTTGTAATAAAGGATTTGAGGGACACCTGGGTGGCTGTCGGTTAAACCTCTGACTCTTGATTTTAGCTCAGGTCATGATCTCACAGTTGGTGGTTTTGAGCCTCACATTGGGCTCCACTCTGAGTGTGTAGCCTACTTGGGATTCTTTCTCCCCCTAGCTCTCTGCCCCTCCCCTGCTCGTGTGTGCACATGCACCCACACAAACTCTCTCTCAAAATAAATAAACTTAAAAAAAAGATTTGAAACAGTAGCTAAGATTTATAGAGTGCCCAAAATGGATCAGGAGTTCTAACTTTTTATGTGTATTCATTCATTAATTCTGATGACAGCCTTATGAAGTGGGTACTATTTTACAGATAGAGAAACTGAGGTTAAGTAAGTTAGCCACAGTTAAATAGTAAGTGAAATGATCAGGATTTGAACTCAGGAGTTTGGGCTTAGTTTTATTCCTTGATCCATATCCCATCAGTGGGAAACTGGTAAAATAAAACTATGCAATTGTAAAAATAAATTAAAAAATAGAATAGAATAGGAAAGAAAGGAAGAAAGGAGAGAAAGAAGGAAAGAAAAAGGGAAGAGGGATGGCTGGGTGGCTCAGTTGGTTAAGTGTCCAACTTTGGCTCATGTCATGATTTAGTGGTTCGTGAGCTGGAGCCCCACATCGGGCCCTCTGCTGTCAGTGCAGAGCCTGCTTTGGATCCTCTGCCTCCCTCTTTCTTTCTGCCCCTCTCCTACATGCGTGCCATGCACTCTCTCTCAAAAATAAATTTAAAAAAGAATAAGAACATTTTATGCATAAAATATCTTCAGAAGGATGCTAGGGAAAACTGGCAACAGTGTTGACTATGGCAGGGATAACTGGACAACTGAGGCATAGATTTTGCACTCTACTCTTCTGTACTGTAAAAATTTTGAACCATGTGAAAAAATTGCCTATTAAAAAATAAATAAAATTCTATTTTTAAAGAGTGTATATTGTATCCCAAAGTATTAGTAAATATCTGTGAGGCCGTGTGTGTGTGTGTGTGTGTTTAAAAATGATTAGATGAATAAATAAATGGGGGAAAATAGATAAATCTCACATGTAGAAGAACTCCCAATAATTTATATAGATACTCTGCCTTCAAGGAGAAGGAATGTAACCTTCCATTCCTTAAGGGTGGACTGCACACGGCGACTTCCTTCCAAAGAGCACAGTATTAGGGGTTCAGAGGAAATAGCTTTTCAGTGAAGAAACTTGACAAATACTACCTTAGCCAGATAATCAAGGTCTACATCAGTAGCAATAAATCATGTTGGTAGTAGGTACACTTGATATGATGTGAGGAGAATGGCACTTTACCTTTGTGGTCTTTTTCCCCAAAACTCATAATTCCATTTTAATTATGAGAAAAACATCAGATATATTCTAATGGTGGCATCCTCACACAATACAGCAAAGTCTGAGAAAGCATTGTCACAGCCAAAAGTGGCCTAAGAAGACATCACAGTGAAAGATAATGTGGTATCCTGTGTAGGATCCTGGGACGTAAAAAGGAAATTGAGTAAAAACTCAGGAAACTTGAATAAAGTATGGACTTTAGTTAATGAGAATGTATCAATATTAGTTCATTAAGTTGTAATTAATGTACCATACTAATATAAGATGTTGATAACAGGGGAAACTAGGTGTGGGGTATATGAGATCTCTATGTATTATCCCAGTTTTTCTGTAACTAAAACTGTTCTTAAAAACAAAATCTGTTTTTTAAAAAGAGTATACATAACAAATGTATTGAATAATGTAAAAGTAAACTTGAAATTCAGATGTCCATGACTCATTCCACAGAACTTAACCATAAACTTGGGAAGGGAGCCTTAGCATATTTCATTTTTAAGGTCCACTGGTGATTCTAGTGTATGGTTAGAATTGAGACATGGCTTAAGAATTTACTCTTGCTTGAAAATCTTATTTCTGGGGGCGCCTGGGTGGCTCAGTTGGTTAAGCCTCTGACTCTTGATTTTGGTTCATGATCTCACGGTGGGATTGAGCCCCATGTTGGGCTGTGCACTGACAGCTTGGAGCCTGATTCTCTCTCTCCCTCTCTCTGCACTGCCCCTGCTCACTCATTCACACACACACACACACACACACTCTCTCTCTCTCTCTCTCTCTCTCTGTCTCTCTCTCTAAAAATAAACATTTAAAAAAATCTTATTTCTGAATTTTTAAAAATGATGAATAGTCAATACCTGTACATTCAAATCATTTGGTTTTGGGGTTCTTATGGGGGCATTTTCTCAGTATAATCTTTTTTAGATCTTTTAAACTGTGTGCTCATGGTTTATTTCCCTGTTTCTTCTTTTTAGATGTTTATCTTTAGTGTACACATGCCTTAAGACTTCAAAATGTTTTTAAAGCTTGGGTACATTGTTTCTCTGATGGTCAGTATTTAATATTCTCTTGCTTTTTTTCAGGCCCTACTTTCTGTTACTTCATTTTGTGCTGACTCTTCACTTTCGGATGATTCCTAAATATTCCACGAAACACACCTATAAGTCATAATTGGTGAATAGCAGAAATCTATTTTTTACAAGCTGTTTAATACACTTTCCTCTCTTGGAACTCTGTAATTTCTCAAACATATAGATGAAGAAAGTATGTAAACATTTGCTAGTCCAGAAAATTACTTCATTCTTTATCATTGAGGGCTTTCCAACCTGGTACACAAATGCTTATTTCAAGTAAATATTCTTAATACTCCCTATCATTTTTTTTATTTGCTCTTCAGTTTCTTAATGCCAGTATGGATTCACTAGGTCATGTGTTTATCAAGATTATTTTATACACATTTTTTTTTTCTCAGCCACACATTTTTAAACGTTTTTCTTCTGTCATTAATGTGTTTATTTAGCTCTTTAGTTATTGGGACTTCTGGGCTGGTCAAAACAATGCTAATGATCCCTGTAATTTGCCAAAGATAGATTTTAGAAGTGTTCTTTCTTGTCTTGCTTTCCGTCTTACTGAATAGTCCAGACCCTGATGCCTCTTTCCTGACCCATGGCTTCAGCCTTCTTTAGGAGCTTGCTCTGGTCTCATCCTGTTTCCTTTTAAGATACAGATTTGATCATGTCACTGCCTTGTTCTGGTATTCTTTCTCTCTCCTCCCCACCCCCTAACGTATGGGATATGAGCCCCTAGCATTTACCGATCATGGTACTATTTTATAACATCAAGTAATTTAATTTTAACAAGAATCCTATAAAGCCAGTACCCTTTTTATTCCAAATTTATAGACAAGAAGCTGAGCATAGGGAGGTTAAGTAGCTTATCTAAGGTTCTATAGTTAGTAGGTGGCAAAGCCTGAACCCCATTCTGTTGACTCCCGAGTTTCTTTAAGTATAGCCCCCTTGGAGCTCCTGTGTGCATTTTTGCCCTCTTTCTGCACAGCCGTCCCCTCATTCTTCAGTCATAGGGGTCCACTTACTTTGTCCCATTTACCTTGTATTTTCTCAGCTATGACCCTTGTACTTTCACTTTCACTTTCTGCCCATAGAAACCCTGCTTTTCTTTTTATGATTCTCTTCAAATATCACTGTTAAAGTGACATTCCACCTTCCCAGTTAAAGTTTTTTATTCCCTCTTCTAGAATTTTATTTATTTTTCATTTTTGTCATTTCCATTATCAGGTTATATATTTGTTTTATTTCCATCTTCCTACTAGATTGTAAGTTTCTGGGAGGGGAGGGGCTGTCTTACCTTTAGAAACCATGGGGCCAATGCCTTGCACATAGAGGACATGCAGAAATGTGAATTTTTAACAGGAATTTTATTCATACAAATATTTTGTTAGATATTTTATAAGGATGGAAAGTGGAATCTTTTTTGTTAATACTTAAGAATTGTTGCAACTAATTTATGGAGATTTTCTGATTTGATGATACTTCATAAAATTTTAATTTCAAGTTTTAATATTAAATAAAACTCCATTTTTGATTCTGTACTTTTCTTTTAAGTTTGTTTATTTTGAGAAGGGGAGTGGGGAACAGAGGATCCAAAGTGGGCTCTGTGCTGACAGCAGAGAGCCTGATGCGGGGCTTGATCCCACCAACCGTGAGATCATGACCTGAGCTGAAGTTGGGCACTCAACAAACTGAGCCACCCAGGCACCCCTACTTTTATATTTTCAGTTGAAAATTATGTACTGTTAGGTATATGTTTAAAGCATATTATAAAGTTTTGGAAGTATTATTGGTAACTCAGATAATTGAAAGGAGAACTAATATAAAGATTCTGAATATTTCTGTACTTTTTCATTATTTACTCAGGTTTAAAAAAATTCAAATCAACTCAAATTTCTAATTAAGTCATTATTTTCAATTTTTTTAATTTAATATTTTCCAATAAAATTTAGACCTTTTTAGAGAAATATACAAGAATTTTTAATGGGAAAATTAAATTCAGAAGATAAGGAGAAGGTATCTCCACCTAAAACACATGCCTAAGATCCTAGACTCACGCTAGAAATGAACTACATATTTGACTTTGCTTTTTCCAGTGGGCAAAGTAAACATGATTAGTTACATGATCAAATTGTTCATATTCTAAAACCAACCAGATAAGTGTCTTTTATGAGTCCTCACAAAGAAGGGCTACCATATGAAGTAGGTCCGTATCCTCAGCAACATCCCTGCAATAGATACATTTATGGTTTAGTATGACATACATATCAGACCATTCAGTGCAGGCCAGTGACATACCATATAGTCCATCAAAGGATACTCTATGAGGAGCCAAAATAAGTCAATGAGAGTATACAATCCTGAGATAAACTAAAGAAATTTGAAATACTTTGAGCAGCATTTCCCAAGGCACTGATATTTTAGAAGATGGTCTTGATTTTGATTTAGAAATTAAACAGTTATTTTGTGAGGCAAAGACAAGTTTCCCTTACATAACTTTATTAACTATAAAAACTTTTAGAGCTCATACCTTCATATTTTTAGTCCTTGGTATGCCAGTCCCCAAAGTGTCAGCTCTGTAGTCACAAACTGTAGAAGCCTTGAAATAATATACATAGGGTATATATGAACAGATCTGCAAGTCTCCTGCTCTGGCCAAAGGTTTTTTAAGAGGAAAGTATTAGGTAAATGCTGGAGGCTGTAGGTGCATTTGTCAAAAATGTTGGAATTGATACTCTTGTGACTATAGTTTGGGAATTGCTAACCTTCTACCAGCACTATTCAGTAGAGTTTCCTGTGATGGTGAAAGTGTTCTATATCTGCACATTCCAAAATGGTAGCCAAGCCAGTAGCCAAGGTGGTGATTGAGCACATGTAATGTAGCTAGAGTGACTGAGGAACTGAACTTTTAATTTTGTTTAATTTTAATTAAAATAACTGCATGTGGCTAGTAGCTAAAGAGGAAGCTCGGTTCTAGAGGACAGGAAAGAATGCTGATCTCTCAGGCTGTGTGAGATAGAGTAGCAGCTAAGTTCAAGATTATATTCTTCATCAATAACTGAATAAAGAAATCTTGTGTTTTTAAGAGACATGAGCTTTTACTAAAGATAATGATTATATTTAAGTTTGCTGTTTTGTTTTTGAGCTTGACAATTAACCAAGGATGCTTGAGTCCATGGTTGATCTTTTAGATATTAATACAATTGTTTTCAGACCGTGTTAGGCTAAAAACTACACTTAAAATTATTTCATAAGATTGAGACATTTACTTATAAAACTGGAAACCTGTGGGTATACTGATATAAGACTGTTTTCTTGTAGTTTCCAGAGTGTGGATTCTTTGGCATGTATGACAAAATTCTTCTCTTTCGCCATGACATGAATTCAGAAAATATTTTGCAGCTGATTACCTCAGCAGATGAAATACATGAAGGAGACCTAGTAGAAGTTGTTCTTTCAGGTAAGTAGCTTCTTTTATTTTGTTGCCTTTTTTTTTTTTCCAACAAGCATTATTTTTTGTGCTAAATGCTGTGTTCTGTTATACTTAGTCTTTATACTATAGTTGCTTAACTTCTTTCATCTATTGTAATGGCTACCAGGTGATTTTTACTTTCGGGAAGGTTATATCACAGATGACACAGTAGGAAAATAAGCCCTGAATTGTTTATTTGAGTGTTACTAAGCTAAGGGAATTATCATTTGAACTGGCAGAAGAATATATACTCTTTGAAATAAATTGAAATAAAACAATTATACTAAAATTCAGTTCGCTTATCCCCATTTCTATGAAGAGCATGGAAGAGAATTGAGGCTCAAAAAAGAAAATCAGGAAAAAAGGAGAAGTAATGAAGATGTGGAAGAGAAAACTGCAGTGCTGATCATTCCCATGATTTAAATAATGCTCCTTCCCTATGTGTTCTCAGTGGACATTTTCTTACCTCCCTCCTTCCCCACCCCCCCCCACCCGTTCTTGCCACCTGTTGTTCCTTAGCTCCTTCTGTTTCTGATCTCATCCAATGGCAGGTGGGCAGGATTTAGTGAGGAATGTAAAGGAACAGAGAGTGCAGCTAGTAGGCCTGCAGAATTTCTTGTTTGACAGGAAAGGAGAGGGGGAGAGAGAAGGGTGTGAGAGGAAGGAAGAGAAGGAAAAGGAAAGCCAGCCAAGAGTTCAGAGTCCTGCCACCAATTTTTCCTCTTTTCAGACTCATCTTTGTCACCTGTTCTTGAGATCCTCTCTCCCCTCACCTTTCCTTATTAGTCCTCGATCCTTCCCATTTGATAGCTGCTGTTTTTTAGAGTCTCTTTTTCTTAACTACCAGGACTATGGAGAACAGACTCTGGAAAGAGCTTATACTGAGATCCTGTTAGAACTCAGAGTGTTTACCATTGAGGTTAAGTTCCACAGTTTTATGGGTTTTTTTGTTTGTTTGTTTTTTGTTTGTTTGTTTGTTTTTACTTTAGTGTTCTATTTCCCAGTGTGTTATAAGTTAAACAGTTTTAGACCTAACAACTATTTGTGATCTTGTCACTATGAGAATATTCTTTTGGAGATTGAAATATCTACCCACAGACCTCCTTTTGGAGCTCAAATTATTTGGACCTGAGGAACTTCCTAAAATAGTTTGAAACCCACAATATTAAATGCCGAGAATAGTTTATGATGAATGAAACTTACAAAGAAAGAAAGATTCCACATGCTTTGACATAAATGAGTATGGTCAACATTCTTAATATTACTGTAATTGCAGATATACGTTTTATTGTGGTACTTGTCTTTTTTAAAAGCTTTGGCCACAGTAGAAGACTTCCAGATTCGTCCACATACTCTCTATGTACATTCTTACAAAGCTCCTACTTTTTGTGATTATTGTGGTGAAATGCTCTGGGGATTGGTACGTCAAGGACTGAAATGTGAAGGTATGTGTTCTGAGTTTTGGTGTCTTTTGAAAGGGGATTTTGCATTTGCATTCTCTAATCGTTAATGAAAGAATAAGATCATTGGTTAGTGACTAGGTAGTAACCAGTGTTTAGAACTGGACAGATCTAGTTTTTCTGCATTAGAATTGCTAAGGGGTAGGAGGCAGGTGCACATTTCTGATTAGTCTTCTGAGTACTCTAAGGTGGAGGGTCAATAAAGTTTTTCTGCAGAGGGCCAGAGAGCAAATTTTTAAGTATTATTGGTTAATAGTCTCTGTCACAGCTACTTAAATCTGCTTTGGGCCAGGGAAGCTATAAACAAGATGTAGAGAAATGAACAACATGCTGTGTTTTAATAAAATTAATTATGAACACTGAAATTTGGATTTCATACAATTTTTACATATCATGGGAGGAATTTGGTACACAGTCTACAGTTTGCTGAAGTGCTTTAAGCTAATTGTTCTCAAACTTTACCATGTATCAGAATCACCTTGAGGACTTGTTAAACATACTTTGCTAGGACCTACCCCCAGAATTTCTGATTCAGTCGGTCTGGGGTGGAGCCCAATAATTTACACTGAATTTTTTGGCTTCTGCTTAGTTTGTCATTCAGGTTCTTAATTAGGATAACTATTGCTGCCAGAGAAAGTAAATTAAATAAAAGAAGCGTCTATTTTTTATGTAACATACTTACATATTTAAGTTTCTTTAATCTATTTTTTTACCTTTTAAAATATATTTAGGCTGTGGATTAAATTATCATAAACGATGTGCCTTCAAGATTCCAAATAACTGTAGTGGAGTAAGAAAGAGACGTCTATCAAATGTATCTCTGCCAGGACCTGGCCTCTCGGTTCCAAGACTCCTACAGACTGAATATGTACCCCTTCCCACAGAGGAGGTATGTATTTTAAGGCAATAAGAGGGCATTTTAGTACTTGTTCCTTATGTTTCTACGAGGTATATGACATCATCCTAGGACATAAATTATACACTAAAGACTACAAACATTCCTACACTTAAGAAAATTAAAATATATTACTGGAGACAGAGGTTACCAGTAGTAATGAGTTGCGTATTATCTTCTTTGGGACCACATTATCACTTGGACCACTGTGTTAACCTCCTAACCAGTATCCTGGTTCCCATACTTCACCTCATCTTTTACACTACAGTCAGATCATCTTATTTCACTAGAGCTTAATACACAACTCTGATTATATCACTCCCCACTAGGAAACCTTTATATATTCTCTTTCCAACAATCTGTTCTATTTAGCATTCCCTGAACACCCGATTGTTCCCTCTACCTTTGCTCTTATTGGTGTCCCTCCTCCATGCTTTTTTCAGACCTAGCTCAACAGCTGCCCTTCCTGAATTTTCCTCTTACCCAGAAGTTATTTTATTGGTCGAATGCCAAACCACTTTTCAGACCTGTCTAATGGTGTGTATATCATTCTACCTTAATATCATGGTGTCCTCAAGGAATTCATGATCTGTTTAGAGAAGACAATGCCCATGGTCTTTTGTGTGCCCTACCGTGCCCAGCACAATATGTTATACTCTGTATATGTTATACTCACTGAATATGTTATATTCAGTGATGTAAGAATGAGTGAATGAATGAACCCAGTGATTATCACAATATTCCAGTGAGATATTTTAGTAGATCTGTACATAATGAGATAGTTGAGACTTATAATGGTTAAGTAGTAACTTGACTCAAGTCACCGAGCAAATTCGTAAGCAACATTAGAATTAAATCCAGATTTAATTATTTTTAGATCAGGGATTTTTCCTAATATATTGTACCCGTGAAGAGTAAAATAGTAGATCAAGAGAGAAAGAAATAACTTCCTTGTTCTTTTGATAGTACTTAAAGTGACCTCCATCCATAGATTGCAATCTTATCATTTAGTTGTTTCTGTAACCCCTTTGGTCTTCCATAAATTAATGGCAGAACCAAGCCTTTGGGCTATTGGCTTGATATCCTGGTCACAAGATTTTGCTATACTGAGGCACCTTAGAATAAAAGCTTCTGAAGTTCTTTCACAAAAATCCCATATTTCCCTGTTGCTTAGCACTAATGTGAGATGTTTAACTTAGAAAAAAAGAGTGCTGTGGCATAAGAACTGAGAGCAAAGAGTTATTAGAAACATATACAAGAGCTCGGGAAAAGACTGGTGATTGAAAAGTGAGTGTATTTTATACATGAACTACACAGGAAACTTAGGTCGCAATGGGGTCTGTAGGATAGAGGCATGTTGTTTTAAGAGCCCCACAACTGATGCTGGGATGCCAGCTCCCCCTAGATGAGGAGTACTAGATGAGGAAATAGGCAAGACAGAGCAGATGAATCAGGTTAAATTTAATTCATTAGTTTCTGTTTTATCCTGAAGATGAAAATTCCTTGGGGAAGTGTATGAAGTAGAGTGACATGTTTGAATTGGTTAGATCGTGCAGAGGATTGTAGAATGAGTAGAAATTGTAGAGTGGAATGTGTGAAAAAAGGCTGCTTCTATCAGTCTACGCATGCAGTCTCAAAAAGGAAAAAGGTACAGTAAGAGAAGAGCTCATGGAGGAAAATCAGAGGGAAGCGTGGGAAAAGAGGACACACTAAAGGAATATAGGACATACCAATGAGGAGATGAGTGCAGCCTTGAATCTGAACGAAGGTTAGAGAAGAGCTGACTCCAAATGGCTGCCTGGTGAGAGCCTCCTAAGTTCCACGTGCCAGGCTTCATGATGAATGCTTTACTCGTCTTTTCCCATGTAATCCTCACCACAGTCCTGGAAGGCATAGCAGCTCTCATCCTGATTTCTTAGATAAGATGTGAGGAAGAAAAGTTTCTGAGTAGTCAAGATACTAAACTTCACTGACCACTGAGATAAGCTGGAAAAAAGGCCAGGCGGGGATAGAAACTTCTGAATCTGACTCTGGGGTTGTCATTGTTTACATGTAAGAAGGCAGTTTCTGTTGCAGTGTCTGAAGTCATTGTAAGGGAAGTGAGTAAAGAGACAGAGGAGCAGAAGCTAGTCTTTGGGACTAGAAGATGGTCACTGAATTTGGTTACAACAGGACCACTAAGACTAGAGAGACCAGACTTGAATGATGGCTCTTTGGAGATGAGAAGGAGGAATATTCCTTGCAGTACATTTGGGCAGAGGCCTGAGGGGCCAGGACAGGACAGAATCAAGGTAGAAACTGTTGGAACTAAGCGTATGCATAAAAGTGGAGGCATTTTTTTACTGAATAATATTCCAAAGTCAAATATGTATAATTAGGGAATTTCCCCCCTTTGAATGCTTTTATTGCTTTTATTATTACATCTGATTGAGAGTTGGCAACATGTTATAAAGTTTTTGTAGGCAAATGTTCACTTTAGACATTAGTTGAAACCCATGCCATGGAAATAATCGGATTACTTTTAGAGAATTTCTGGCTTCTCATTAATAAAGAAGTAAGAATTTTAGTAGTTTGTAAAGAGGGGCCATTAAATCAAGGTAAGAGAAGAACTTTCACTCTAGTTACTCTAGTCTTAGTGGTCCCATTTTCACCAAATGTTCCACAGGTAATTTTACCAGTATCCTCCTTCCTCCAAATTCTGGTTCAGTCTTCCATACCTTTCCTGCCTTCCTCACTCAAGAGAGTGGGAAACCATGGTCCCTGATGAGATTGTAGCCTATGCTCAGGTGTGTTTGAGATGGGAAAAAGATGGGACTGGACTTTCATGGAGAAGACCTGGGGCTAAGGGCATCTGCCTAGGTGGCAGGGGGTGCGGGCAGTTAAGCGTCCAACTCTTGATTTTGGTTTACATCATGATCTCACAGTCATAAGATCAAGTCCCGTGTCAGGCTCCATGCAGTGCATGGAGCCTACTTGAAATTCATTCTTTCTCTCTCTCTCTCTCTCTCTCTCTCTCTCTCTCTCTCTCTGTCTCCCTATCATGTACATGTTCTCTCTCTCTCAAAAAAAAAAAAAAACAAAAAAAACCCAAAAAACCCACAGACAGAAGACCTAGGGCTAAATCTTGATTATAATGCTTGCACTTAAGTAATATTAATCCCTTTGAGCCTGTTTTTTCATATTTAAGTAACTTTGTACTAAATATGAAAAATTAGGTGGCTGCTGTAGCCCAGTCTCCTGAGTAGCTCCTTGCACACATGCTTTGTACCGTGTCCCTAATACCCAGTCCCAGGAGGGCCTGACCAAAGGCAGTCAGTCACTAGCTGGCCACTGGCATATGAAGGGATTTGTTATGACAGTTCTTCCTTACAGGGGTGTCCTACATATTTGATGATGGCTGGCAAAATCGATCTTCTTCCATCTTGTGTGCTTTAAACTTGAGACAAACCGAAAGTGGTAGAGGCAGGAGCAAGAGGAGCAGAGTGTTGAATCACCACTAGAATAGGGAGCCAGGGGTGAACAAAAGCCTACAACATCTGTTTCTCGTTCCCGCTGGCTTCCATTACTAGCTTTGCAGGATCGCTGCGGTGCTCAGTACCCAGCGTCACGGTGGAAGAAAAGGGCCAGGCTAGAGCGGGAGATCCTGAGAGCTGAAGCAAGTTTGGTTTGGGTTTTAACATTGTTTTTGTAACTTTTCTTAAATTAAACTGCTTCCTAATATGCTTTGGGACATTTGTGGCTACATAGCAGGGAAACACTATCCATCAGAGACCATTTTTGTGTTCTTTTTATAATGTTCTTCTCCATTTGAATGTCCTTTTCTGTTTCTTCTTAACCTTCTTCCTGCTTTCTTCCAAACAGTCTTTTTTTTTCTTCCTCCCTTCATTTATTTCATACAATTCTCTAATATATTTCATACATTATACATACATGAAATATTTATTTCATACAGTTTCTTCTGGCTTCTTTTGCTTTTATGGGTTGACTCAACTTCTCTGAGTTAGATATTACAAGTTATGGAAGGCACATGAAAGGTCTCAGGACTTCAGTTCTGGCAGTGAAGATACAAGCAGCTACAACAAAATCTATAATATGTCTAGATGATAGGTGTTTTGTGCTTGAGAATGTGGACTATACTGTATTCATTTTTGTTTCTGCAATACACAGCAGAGGGTCTGGTCTGTAGTATAATAATCAGTGAATGCTGAATGAATGGGATGAGCCATATTGAACTGGCCTATAATTTAACTTGATTATTTTCTTTGTACATATAGAAAGTATCATAGTTAGAAAAATCTAGTTATCTCTCAGGTTACACAAAAATTTTTAATCAACATCTTTAATTTTCCTCTTTGCTCCTCTGGGGGAGTAAAGCCCAAATAACTAGAAAATACTTAAAATATCAAGGGACTTCCTAAAACATCAGTACTGAGGGGTAAAGTTGTTTTAGCTAATTTTGTATCTGCCATTTTTAATGTCATCATCATTAGACTTAAGTTTTGTTTTTTTTTTTAATTTTTTTTTTTTTAACGTTTATTTTTGAGACAGAGAGAGACAGAGCATGAACAGGGGAGGGGCAGAGAGAGAGGGAGACACAGAATCCGAAATAGGCTCCAGGCTTTGAGCTGTCAGCACAGAGCCCAACGCGGGGCTCGAACTCACGGACCGTGAGATCATGACCTGAGCCGAAGTCGGACGCTTAACCGACCAAGCCACCCAGGCGCCCCTAGACTTAAGTTTTTAACAAACATATTTTAGTATTTGTAAAAATACATTTGAAAAACCAAGACTCATTTCAAAATATTTTTAGATATCATGTTCAGTAATTCAACATGAACAACAATAAACTTTCTGAATTTATTATTATTCAGAAAGGTTCGTGATTATGATTCATTTCTTGGTAAGGTTTTTCAAGGGATTTAAACATGTCATAAATTCATTTTAAGGCTTTTGTTTTTTATTTGTAAAACGCTATATATGTCTGGCAAATAGTTCATCAATGAATATACGTATGTGAGGATGAAAATTTTTTTTTTTTTTTTTGTATAAATAATAGCAAAAAAATCTGCACTGTTCACATTCAAATGATGGTAAGTTAAGCTTCCAGAGGAAACTGCTGAGATGCACATTTTTAGATTATTGGCTTTAGTGTTCAAAATAAATGACTTTGATCTCAAGTCCTGCTCTTAATACTTTGTTTTTAATATACTTAATACTTATGGAAATTACTTATGTTTTAGTCACATGTTCACCAAGAACCAAGTAAGAGAATTCCTTCTTGGAGTGGTCGCCCAATCTGGATGGAAAAGATGGTAATGTGCAGAGTAAAAGTTCCACACACATTTGCTGTTCACTCTTACACCCGCCCCACAATATGTCAGTACTGCAAGCGGTTACTAAAAGGCCTCTTTCGCCAAGGAATGCAGTGTAAAGGTAGGATTGGATGTTCTTCTGAAATAAAATTCATAGGTTTTTGTTAGGAAATTTGTTTCAAAATATTTATATTTCAGAAGCATAGGCAAAGAAATTGGGTTCATAGTTGTTAATTTAAAAAAAGAAAAAAATGCATGCATGCACACACATTCATATTTATCAACAACTATTGCTCTCTGTAGTATATGTACTATGTACCAGGACCTACAATACAGAAAAGCTAGAATTTGGATCTGTAAGGTATGGCTGCTCTACACCTATCAGTATGGGGCAGTTAGTAAGCAGGTGAGCAGATATTTGAGCTTAAGTCTTTCTGATTCCAGAGCCAAATGCTACCCAAAATATAAAATAATGCTTTCCTCTTTCCCTTAAACATTCACACACACACACACACACACACACACACACACACACACAAATATATTACAAGAGTTTTCTTGTTTTTATTTGTAATTATGTAGCTAGGAAAGCTGTACCAAAACTGTTATTCCAGAGACTAATCATACTGAAATAGGAAGAATATAAGTAGAAGCCACTGGAAATGTGATAGGGATTATCCATATTCGGGTACTAACCCAAAACACTATCATCGTATTCTAAAAACATCTCTCATTGAACCAGGCTTTTAATAGAATAATGGAATATTTTTTCCTACAGTTGTGTTATTTTTTATGTTTTTAAAGATGATTTTAACTTTTGTTTCATATCTCCTTCACAACACTCCTGAACAATATAGTGAAAACCAAAACAGTTTAAAATGTGTTATTAATTATTGAGCCAGGATGGGGTGTAAGTAGCCTGTCTATAATTTTATGTACTTATTTTTATGTGATTATTTTAATGGTTCTTGGTAACATACTTTTTATATAATAGAAGTGATGTGGAATTGAATTCTCAAGTTTTATATAAATAAAACATTAGAATTGAGGTCTTTGCAACAATAAATCCTATTTACAATACAGAATAAAATAATTGTACATAAATTTGACTTAAGTATATGAGAAAACTTTTCTTGGCAGTATATGGCAACATGGGAGAACATCAGATAGAGGACAGGTTGTGCGTTTGTTGCCAGGTAGTTAATAACTATCAGGCAGGCATAATTAAATGTTGAAATTTTATTTCAACAGCTTACTTTTAAATATGAGTTAATATATAAATTAATACTTTAAAATATCAACACTAAAGTATATTGGCAAGCAGCCACTAAGGAATGTTTTGGGAAAGAACATTAATAACAGATGTACAAATTCTAGCCAACAGATAATCTTAGAAAAGGTTGTAGGTAGTGCTGCTCTGCTGAACAGAACAGAAACATTCTAAAACCATATGCAGAGCAGTACGATAGTTTGTAGAGGACCTAACATAAATATGTAGATTGATGAATTTTGAAATAAAACCAGTTAACTCTGCTACTGGGTTATTGATTTAATTTCTTAGCTCTAAAAAAATAATGTTTCATGCTTGTATTGGTTCAGAAAGTAGCATGTATTGGTTCAGAAATATATATGTATTTCTGTATAACTAAGCTATTTTAATTATCAGTCAGAAACATTCACTTATTTCAGTGACTTCTTTTTTGTTTTTTTAGTTTTTTTAATATTTATTTATTTTTGAGAGAGACGGAGTGTGAGCAGAGAGTACTTATTTTTATGTGATTATTTTAACGGTTTAACGGGGCAGAGAGAGAGGGAGACACAGAATCCGAAGCAGTTTCCAGGCTCTGAGCTGTCCACACAGAGCCCAATGTGGAGCTCGAACTCATGAACCTGAGCCAAAGTCAAACTCTTAACTGACTGACCACCCAGGCACCCCAGTGATTTCTATTTTTAAGATATGAATTAGGATATTAAAAAGTAAAACAGTCATTTTCATTCACTTGTCAAGCTAAGAAAGAAAACAGTAATTTAGTTAAAACAGTTACGCTGGATCATTTGAGAAGATACACAGTTCCAAGAGCAGCTACTCATTCAATCACCTGTTTTTTTGTTTAAAAAAATTTTTTTTAAGTTAGTTTATTTATTTTGAGAGAGAGAGAGAGAGCGGGGAAGGGGCAGAGAGAGAGAATCCCAAGCAGGCTCCATACTGCCAGTGCAAAGCCCAATGTAGGGGCTTGAACCCACAAACTGTGAGATCATGACCTGAGCTGAAGTTGGACACTTAACTGACTGAGCCACTCATGTGCCTCATCACCTGCTTATTTTCTACTTTGTAATATTAAAACTTCAAGACAGCTTGAAAGCATACATAAAATATAAGAAAATATGAACAAGTTAATAAGAACATGAGTAAGAGTACAGAGAAATAAAAATGCCTGCCATTAGAACCTACCTACTTGCTGCCGACAGGCCACAAATTTGGCTCTACATTTTCAAAGCGAAAATGGAAATCTTGTTATTGTTACGGTTTGCATACCTCATGAGATAAAAAGCAAATCAATTAAGATAAATGGAAGATGTTAATATTAATATCATATATGAATTTTTCTAGGGCCTTTCATTTAAAAAGACAGTGTTATTTAATACAAGTTGGGTCACCCACCAAATTGTTAATCATGGGACTTTTTCTTATAATAACCTTTACCTTATGCCATTGGTGTGATACCCAGAACTTTCTTGAATCACAAGGGCTACAAAATCATTCTAAGTCAGGACTTGAAATTATTTTCTTCCCGATATTGCTGGAAGATGGAATTCCAAGGTGGAAGGGCGTAGTAAACAGTAGTAATAGCAGAGGGTCTCAATTTTGGTATCACCTAAAAAACACTTTTAAAACACATTTCTCAGCCCCACTCCCAGAGCTGCTGACATAATAGGTTTGGAGTAGCGCCCAGAAATTTGCATTTCTAACAAGTTCTTTGTAATGCTGATTCTGCTGGTCTGGGAACCAGAGTTTGAGAACCACTGAGTTACTTGTAGTATTGAATAGCTTGTACCTGACATTCATCTGCAGTGCTATCAACTCGGATGTTCTTGCAGGCTGAAGAGAACTATATATAAAGGTGGGAGACGTTGTGCATGAGAAGCTCATGCCTTTCCTTACAAGGCTGTATAGGAAAGCCCTTACTAATTCCTAATAAAAGCTTGTAGAATCTCAGTCTCTCTTCTGCATATGCACCAGGTCCTAATAATTAGGAACTGAAAGTAAGTGCTTGACATATATTGGAAAGTAGTCAGCCTGAGAAACTGTCAAGGGGAACATGGAAAGATGAGTATGAGTTAATGGAGCTGCCAGCAACATTTGGCAATTACAGATAAAGAAACTGAGCCCTAGAAGAATTGGGGAAGATGGCAGCAAAGTAGGAGGAACCTAGGTTCGCTCATCCCACAGATACAACTAGATAATTATCAAAGCATCCTAAATGTCCCAGAAATCTACCTGAAGACTGGCAGAACAAACTCTACAACTAAAGGTAGAAAAGAAGCCACAATGAAGAAGGATGGAAGTGTGGGATGTGGTTTAGGGAAGAAATGGATCTTGGCTGCTGTGGAAGACAGGGAGCCATGGTCATGAGAAGGATGAGAGAGAATGCACAAGGGAATGCACAAGGAGAATGTTTCCTCATCCATTGGCTTGGAAAGCAAGAGGGGCTGAATTACTTGAGTTCTGGCAGTCAGCAGAGATTAAAGCCTGAAGTTTTAAGCATCAGCGGACTGGAATCTGGGAGTCTAGAGGTATTGGGGCTGCCTTCAGAGACAAGACAGGCAAACAACCTAGGGGCAGACAGTGTGGAAGCAACAATCTGAAGAATGCCTGGGGCACACAGTGAGGAGATTATTTGCTCTTCTTGGAGCATGCCCCTGAGAAGCAGAGTTCACAAAGAGCCCTTTCTGGGAACAAAGGAGCTGGTGCCATTTTTTTCTCCTGCCAATTAGTGGTCATAGATCAGTGGAATAGAATGGAAAACCCTGAAATGAACCCACAACTGTATGATCAGTTAATCTTGGACAAAGTAGGAAAGAATATCCAGTGGGAAAAAGACAATCTTTTTAACAAATGGTGTTGGGAAAACTGGACAGCAACATGCAAAAGAATGAAACTGGACCACTCTCTTTTACCATACACAAAAATAAACTGAAAGTGGATTAAAGACCTAAGTGTGAGAACTGAAATCATAAAAGTCCTTGAAGAAAGCACAGCAATAATTTCTTTGATATGAGCCATAGCAACTTTTTTCTAGATAGGTCTCCTGACCCAAGGGAAACAGAAGCAAAAATAAACTGTTGGGACCACATCAAAATAAAAAGCTGCTGCACAGCAAAGGAAACAATAGGCAGCAATCTATGGAATGGGAGAAGATATTTAAAAATGACCTATCCCATAAAGGGTCAGTACCCAAAATACATAAAAAACTTATACAACTTAACAGCCAAAAAATGAGTAAGCCAATTAGAAATGGGCAGAAGACATGAATAGACATTTTTCCAAAGAAGACATACAGATGGCCAATAGGCACATGAAAAGATGCTCAACATCACTTATCATCGGGGAAACACAAATCAAAACTACAGTGATATATCACCTCACACCTGTCAGAATGGCTAAAATCAACAACACAAGAAACAAGTTTTCGTGAGGATGTGGTGAAAGGGGGTACCTTTTTGCACTTTTGGTGGGAATACAAACTGGTACAGCCTCTCTGGAGAACAGTATGGAAATACCTCAGAAAGTTAAAAATCGGGGCACCTGGGTGGCTCAGTTGGTTAAGCGTCCAACTTTTGATTTCAGCTCAGGTCATGATCCTACAAACTGAGATTGAGTCCCATGTTGGGCTCTGTGCTGACGGTGTTGGAGTTTGCTTGGGATTCTCTCTCTTCCTCTCTCTGCCCCTTTCCCACTCATGCTCTCTTTCTCTCTCAAAAATAAATAGACTTAAAAAAAAAAAAGTTAAAAATAGAACTACCCTATGATCCAGCAATCCCACCAGAAGTATTTACCCACAGAATACAAAAGCACTAATTCAGAGAGGTAACATGCACTCTTATGTTTATAATAGCGTTGTCTACAATAGCTAAATTATGGAAACAGCCATTATCAACAGATTGATGAATGGATAAAGAAGATGCGGCATATATATACAGTGGAACATTAATCAGCCATAAGAAAGAATGAAATCTTGCCACTTGGTAGATGGGGCTAGAGAGAATTATGCTAAGCAAAATAAGTCAGAGAAAGACAAATACCATATGATTTCACTCATATGTGGAATTTAAAAAACAAAACAAACGAGCAAAGGGGAAAAATAGAAACAAACCAAGAAACAGACTCTTAGCTATAGAGTTAAACATCTTAACTGATGGTTACCAGAGGGGAGGTTGGCAGGGGAAGTGTTAGAAAGGTTATAGGGATTAAGGAGTGCATTGTGATGAGCACTGGGTGATGTATGGAAGTGTTGAATCACTATATTACATACCTGAAACTAATATTACATCATGTTAACTAGCTGGAATTTACATTAAAACTTAAAAAAAATAAATTAAAAAAAAAGAAATGGAACCCTGAGGAGTTGAATACCTGTTAAGAGGTGGCATCAGAATTTGAAACCAGACCTTTATTCCAAGACCTGAGTTCTTAGTAAAGGAAAACTTTAAAAAGTCTCTAAGCATATCTGATACTGCCTGACTTTTTACATACATTAATAAACCAAATATTTTATTTCAGATTGTAAATTCAACTGCCATAAACGCTGTGCATCAAAAGTACCAAGAGACTGTCTTGGAGAAGTCACTTTCAATGGAGGTAAAATTCTTTTTCTTAATTTGCCTAAACGATCAGAAAAGGTCACAGTTCTTTTGTGTATTATCTTTGTATAAGGCTATATTTGCATGTTTTATTTTGTTTACTTTGTTTCTTAAACTTTGGCTTTTTAAATTTAATAATCAAGGAAAATACAGATAATCAGTAAAGGTACACTTATTGTATTGTATTGTATTGTATTGTATCTTATTTATGCCTTCCCATTTTTCCTATAGCCACCTACCATTTGTAGTCTAATGTTGCCAGTGGTGTTGCATATTTTCTTCCATCCTTAGACATAAAATACTTCTTTTTACCTGCTGTTGTCCCTAGAGGTGTTCATAGTTCTAATACTTACTGACTGCTTCTGTGTGCCAGGCACAGTTCTATACTCTTTACATACATTGATATTTAAACCTAAGAACAGCCCTTTGAGTTAAGTATTTACAGATGAGTAAACTTGGGCACAAAGACATTGAATAACTTGCCCAAGAAATATAGCCAACAGTTTATAGAGTTGGGATTTGAACCCATATGATCTGGCTTCTTAGTCCATAGTCATTAGAACACATTGTGCTGCCTCACTGTCTCTTTCTCCATCAAATAATCATTTGCTAAACATATTCCCTCATATGCCTTTTTCTTTTCTTTTTTCAAGATTATATATTAATTATGTTTTTGGAGGGAAGGAATAATGATTCCAAGCATAATTTTTTTTTATTGTTTGCCTGTAATATATATATATTTTTCAATATATGAAGTTTATTGTCAAATTGGTTTCCATACAACACCAGTGCTCATCCCAAAAGGTTCCCTCCTCAATACCCATCATCCAAGCATAATTTTTATTTAACATTTACAGGACTGGTAAAAATTAAATGTAAGTAGTTCTGTAGGATGAAAAGTATAAGGAATGGAAATTGAATTTCTTAAGATTTTAATGTTTTCTTTTATGGCATTTTTTTTTTTAAGTTTATTTATTTTGAGAGAGACAGTGCGAGGGCGGGGTGCAGAGAGAGAGGGAGATAGAGAATCACAACCTGGCTCTACGCTGTCAGTGCAGAGCCCAACTTTGGGCTCAAACTCACAAACTATGAGATTATGACTTGAGCCAAAACCAAGAGTCGGTCGCTCAACTGACTGGGCCACGCAGGCGCCCCTGTGGCATGTTTTTTATGGTTGCTATTTAACACCATTGACAGATCGTGATTGGTTTTCTCATTTGGGTTACTCTGAATTAATGCAGCTTTGCTATAGACTAAAGTTTCCTCCAGATTTATGGTTCATGTATTTTTGTACTTTACTGCTGTTTGACAGATGGATATGAAATACTATTTATATTGGTTTTAATGTATACTAAGTAGTTTGAACATCTTTCAAATGGTTACTGGTTCTTAAGGGTTTTTTTTTCCCCTATAAATTATCTGTTCACATGTTTTGTCCATTTTTCTGTTTATTTGTTATTGATTTGTAGGGAGTTGTTGATAATTCTACCTAATAGTTCTTTGTCAGTTATACTTGATGTAAATACCTTCTCTGAGTTCTGGATTATCATTTTTTTAAGCAGTGTTATTGAGAAACTTTGCATACTTGGCACATTTAGTTTATTCACAAAGTTAGGCATGTATCAGTGCAGTCCAGTGTTAGGACATTTTTCATTACCCTGAAAAGAAACTCCATACACATTAGCAGTCACTCGTCGCTCTTCCCCACTAGCCCATGGCAACCACTAATCAACTTTCTACTGCTGTGGGTTTGTCTATTCTAAACTTTGCGTACAGATGAAATCATAATATGTAGTCTTTTGTGACTGGTTTCTTGGACCTAGCTTAATGTTTTCAGGGCTCCTCCATGTTGTAACATGTATCGGTACTCGTTCTGCTTTGTTGATGAATAGCATTCCTCTGCATGAAGATACCACGTTTTATGTATCTGTTCACCAGCCAGTTGATGGACATTTGAGCTGTATCCACTTTGGGGCTATTACGAATAATGCTGCTATGAACATTTTGAGTACAATTTCTGTGGACATATGTTTTCATTTCACTTGGGTAGATACCTAGTTGTGGAATTGTTGAGTCATGTGGTAACTCCGTGTTTTAAAATTTTGAGGACTGCCAAACTGTTTTCCAAAGCAGCTGCACTGTTTTACACTCACTTTACCAGCAGTGTATGAGGATTCTAGTTTTTCTGAAAGGTCACCACCGCTTGTTATTATCTGTCATTTGGATTGTTGCCATCCTACTGAGTATGAAGTAATACTTCCTTGTGTTTTTGATTTGCATTCGTGGATGGCTAATTGATATGCACATCTTTTCACATACCTGTTGGTCATTTTTACATCTGCTTTGGGAAATATCTATTACTCTGGTCCTTTGCCCATTCAACTGGTTATTTATTTTTTTATTATCGAGTCTTAAGAGTTCTTTAAACATTTGAGATACAAGTCCCTTATTTGATATATGATATGTAAATACTTTTTTCCCTTCTGTTGGACAGACTTTTTGCTTTTTTGAGGTATCATTTGAAGCACAAAAGTTTTTAATTATAATCAAGTCCACTTTAATTTTTCTTCTGTAACTTATATTTTTGGTATTCTGTCTGGAAGGCTTTGCATAACCCAAGGTCACAAAGATTTACTCCTGTGTTTTCTTCTAAGAGTTTCATAGATTAACTCTTACATTTAGATCTGTGATCCACTTTAAGTTAATTTTTGTATTTGGTTTACAAAAGAGGTCGAGTTTCACCTTTTTGCATGTAGATAATCCAGTTCTACCAGCACCATTTTTGGAACAGACTATTTATCTTTCCCCAACAAATTGCCCTGGACCAGTTAACCCAACATACAATAGTGGTGGCTAATTTTTTGCTTTGCTTCTAGTATATTTTGTCATACAGAAATTTAAGTTCTAATTATTAAAAAAATTTTTTGAAATGTTTTTATTTATTTTTGAGAGAGAGAGAGACAGAGTACGAGCTGGGTAGGAGCAGAGAGAGAGAGGGAGACACAGAATCTGAAGCAAGCTCCAGGCTCTGAGCTGTCAGCACAGAGCCTGATGCGGGGCTCGAACTCAGGAGTCGTGAGATCATGACCTGAGCCAAAGTCAGACACTCAACTGACTGAGCCGCCCAGGCGCCCCTAAGTTCTGTTTAAGCAAATTAATTAATTGTCTGCCTTAGGGTGTGTGCATTTTATATCTTCCTTAATTAAATACCTCTTTATCCATAAAGATATTTTCCTATTTTCATTAAGAGTTTTAAAACCTTTTTTTTTTTTTCACATTTAATATACTTTTTCTATTTACATGTATTGCTCTCCCATTAATTTGAAACTCTGAATTCATTTAAAACTTTGCCAGAACCTTCCAGTCTGGGAACAGATACAGATATACCAATGGATATTGACAGTAGTGACATGAACAGTGATGGTAGCCGGGGCTTGGATGACATTGAAGAACCATCTCCTCCAGAAGATAAAATGTTCTTCTTGGATCCGTCTGATCTTGATGTGGAAAGAGATGAGGAAGCTGTGAAAACCATCAGGTAATGCACGTGTGTGTATTGCAAGCTACTTCCAAATGCAGGATTAGTCCAGGTGCTTCATTAAGAAAGAAAAAGCCACATTGCTTTCAATGGAACCTAGAATGTAATTTACAATCCAGTTAAAGTATTGCTAATTCCTTTACATGCACCACAGTATTTCTGAAATAAATTATACACTCTTGCCATCTACTCAAGATGGGAAAGTATGAGAATCCTTGTTAAAGAGAAAAATGCTTTATTTAAATGTAGTCTAGATATTATATCTGGCTGTGGAACAGCCACCACAAGGTGCCGGAATTAAACTATCAATTAAAGCAACCAGCTTCTTCATTTAGGCAAATTATCAGATGTTAGAAACACCAGTGAGAATATATACCTGCCGAATGTTGCACAGAGATGATGGTGACAAATTTGGGGGCAGTTTTCATTTTACCACAATTAGACTGTTAGCACTTTGTAAAATGCTATTGGATTATAAAACTTATAAATATCCCCTTATGTTTGTAGAAATTCAGTTTTTTGTGTATACAGCTTTGTAAGATACACTACTTTGTAATAAAATGTGAATATTTTGGCAGGTTTTGTTCTTCACTGGCAACAAAGAAGTATTTAGAGAAAATGGATCATTTATCAATCTCACATAACTGAGTGGTCATTTATTCATTTTGGCTTGTCATTAGATTACAGCTATTATCATTATCATTATGAACTAAAACTTACTGTTTACCCAGTTTGGAGACTGTGAAGAGAACTTAGCTAGCTTCCTAATCATGAATATTTCATAATTTAAGAGAAAATATTTAACTGAGATTCAAATTGAAAAACCATATATTTTTCACACATATCCCATCAAGTTGTTCTTTTACTTCCAGCTGTGCTGTTTCTGACCCATGTTTCAATATTACCTGATTTGACGCAGTACTTTATTTTTTCTTAATTGGTAGCTATAAATCATTTTATTAGTATCTATTAGAAATACTTCTTGTTAACAACATGAAAAATGGAATTTGACATTTGAACCATGTGATTTTGTGAATAGGTATACTTGCTTTTTACCTTGTTACGAATTTACTAATTAATCATGCTGCTTAGGGCAAAAGAAGCTTTCTCAACAGCAGTCCCAAATGAGACCCTCTTCCAGGCTCCAGATCTTCCAGTTGGGGAAGATTCTTTCTGCTCTGTTCATTGTTTTGTGTTGGGACCTTCCAAAAAATATTGATGACACATAATGAGGACTTTCAGGATTGTCTTAGTCTTTTATAAATCAACTGTGTATCATCATGAAAGGATTAAGTTCTTTTTCTTAACCTATTTCTGTAAGATATTTTGAAAAAATTTAGCTCAGTTATCTTTAAAAAGGCCAGTGAGCTTACAGTATTCATAGGATTTTTTAAAAATTCAAATTATCAATATTTTATCATAAATGTTAAATGTTTTGTAGTCCGTCAACAAGCAGTAATATTCCGCTGATGAGGGTTGTACAGTCCATCAAGCACACAAAGAGGAAGAGCAGCACGATGGTGAAGGAAGGGTGGATGGTCCATTACACCAGCAGGGACACCCTGGTCAGTAGTCACAGATATTTTAATATGGTAGTGAAAGTTTGTTACGTACTTTATTTTGTGCATTTTTAAAATCAAAATGAGGATGTGATATGTATTAAGACATAGTATATTGGAACTGTAGTTACATTTGTAAAGAGTTCTCAAAAGGCAGAACGTTGAAATATCTTTACAAACCAGTAGAGCAGTAGAGATTCAGAAGAGGTCTGGGGATATAACATCAAATACAAAATCCATGAAAGAAATAATAAGAGGGACTTCATTATAATTATAAACTCCTGCTCTGCGAAAGACAGTATCAAGAGAATAAGACAACCACTGGCTAGGAGGAAGTATTTACAAAAGAGACATCTGATGAAAGACTTCTCTAAAATATACAAAGAACGCTTAAAACTCAACAGTAAGAAAACAAACAACCCAATTAAAAAATGAGTCAAAGACCTTAACATATACCTCACCAAAGAAGATCTGTACAGATGGCAAACAGGCATATGATGAAGATGTTCCACATCATATGTTGTCAGGGAGATGCAACTTAAAACAACAGTGAGATACCACTACACGCTTATTGGAATGACCAAAATCTGGAACACTGTCGACACCAAATGCTGGCAAGGATGTAGGGCAACACAAACTTTCATTCATTGCTGATGGGGATGCAGTGGTGTAGATACTTTGGAAGACTGGTGGTTTCTTACAAATTATGGGCTTTGTGATTATGATGTGTCAGTGTAGGTTCATCAGTTGTAATGAATGTACCACTCAGAAGGATGTAGGTCACAGGAATGCTCTGCATGTGTGGGCACAGGGGATATATGAGAAATCTCTGTACCTTCCCTTTAATTAGGCTATGAACTTAAAATGGCCAAAATCTTCATTTTACAAAATTATTTTAAGAAACATGAAAAAAAAAAAAGCCACGTGTCAAAAAAAGCAAAGACAAATGACAAACTGAAAAAAGTATTCTGAAGTCATGTTCTAGACAAGGATTCATTTCATGATATGTAAAGGATACCAACAAATTGATTCAAAAAAAATACAAACAAAGAATGGGCAAATATTATCTACAGAGTTCACAGGCAGGAAAATATAAATGACTTTTAAAGATGAGCGCTTGATCTCATATTTAATAAAAAGTACAATTTAAAATTTCACTGAATTACCTTTTTTTTTTATCAGTATAGCAAAGATCAAAAAGTTTAGTGACATACTAGATTAGTGAAGGTTTGAGTAAATAGGTACTCATGTTGCCGATAAAACTATAAATTGGATCAAATCATATGTAGGATAATTAATACTGTCAAGGAGAATTACATGTGTACATATCTTTTGACCTGGCAAGCCAATAGGTAAATTAGAAATGTAGCCTACAGATGAATTACATATCAGTGCATGTATACCACACGTGTATTTGCATGTGCTCACATAAAGTTCTCTAAAAGGATTCCCAGAAACCTACTACCGTTGCTTACGTGGGGTAGGGTGGACTCGAGTATGCTTATGACTACGTATCCTTTTTCTGTTCGCAGAATTTTGACCCCCGTGAATTTTAAACCTATTCAGACACACAAACTTATGAGTAGAAATGAAAGGAAAAGGAAAGAAAGGCACAGGTACTTTGGAAGAATCGTTATTTTTATACCTAACAGTTGTATGCCCTTTATTTTATAGAGAAAGAGGCATTATTGGAGACTGGACAGCAAATGTCTCACATTATTTCAAAATGAATCTGGATCAAAGTATTATAAGGTAAAGATTCCACATTTAAAAAAATAACATACATTAAAATATCGTATGTTTTCCAAATAAAGTAATATTTGTTAGTTATTATATTGGCATATACTGTGTATTATGACTCTGCCTAATATCGCTTATAAGTCACTCTCGAGTTCCTTGTTGAAACAGTTTTCCCCCACCCTCCATTTCACCCCCCACAGCAGCCCTGCTACCAAAGGATGTTTTCTGTTGTGTGTTCCTTTGGTCTTGGCCTGCCTGTCAGGTTGCTGCTGATTTCCTTCTGGACACCATGATTTAGATTGGGCTGTTCGTGATCATTGCCTGTCCAGAAGAGGCCGGTGTGGTATCCATGTTCTCCCTGCACCATTTGATCTTAGGCCCCGATTCCCACATGCTGCTGCTTCGCTTTTGTATAGTCTTCTTTGCCTGGCTTGTTCCACACTTGGCCATGTCACAGACCGACACCAAACAAAATTGTAAGTGGAGCGATTGTATCCTTAAGAGAGAGATCAGAAACTGATGACTTTGAGCTGGTTGGGTTCTTTTAAATAGGGTTTTTTTTTTTTTGTTTTTTTGTTTTTGCCTCAGGGAGTAGACTACACATACAGAGTTGTTACAGTTGTGGGCAGAACCAGAATGGAGTGTGTGAACAACCTGTGCTAGCGTTCTCCTTTTGCTGTTGTTTTTGCTTTGTTTTCCTTTGAGGGCTGCATCTTGCAGACAGCAGCTGGCAGAGAAGTAATTGTTGAGTTGATTTAATGACAGTTGGAAAGGGACAAGTGTTGGATACAGTGGCGGTTAACTCTCCCCAGTCCTCTCCTTCCTTGCATTCTAACAACCTGCTATAGGCTGGAACACTGGGTTAGTACGCTCCAGGCTCTGCCTTTGGCAGATCACTGATGGCAGACACTACTGTAAGACTTGACTGCGTGCTCCGTGTACCACATACTTGTGTTCATCTTAGTGCATTCGCTAGAAATGTGTGTCTTTGATCGTTTAGCGTATTTGAAAATAAAAACAAAGATGTATTTATATTTTTTAATGCTTAATTTTTTACTGCAGGAAATTCCACTTTCAGAAATTCTCCGCATATCTTCGCCACAAGATTTCACAAACATTTCACAAGGCAGCAACCCACACTGTTTTGAAATCATCACTGACACTATGGTATACTTTGTTGGGGAGAACAATGGGGATAGTTCCCACAATCCTGTTCTTGCTGCCACTGGAATTGGAGTTGATGTAGCACAGAGCTGGGAAAAAGCAATTCGCCAAGCTCTCATGCCTGTTACCCCTCAAGCAAGTGTTTGCACTTCTCCGGGGCAAGGGAAAGATCACAGTAAGCAATAAGCTTGTTGATGGCTTTTTTCCCCCCCTTTGGTTCTTAAGCGTTTTGTGGGTGTGGTTGTGTTTATGTATTTCTAACGCTCATTTTAAGCTTCATCGTTAGTAACCAATACTGCGGGTTAATTCCTTTATACAATTCACATTGGTTATAGTGTATACATACAACCCCCAGAGCTAGATTCCAGAGTCAGTCTCCCTCTCCAGGCTGTGCCAACCTATTAGGTGATCTTAGGCAAAACTTCACCTCTCTGTGATAGTACCTACTTTGTGGGGTTGTCAGCATTCGAGGAAAGAGAACCAGTAAGGAATAGAACAGTCTTTGGTTTCCATGAACTCTCAGTGGATTAAAGTAAATTGGTAGTATTAGTATTTTGCTTCATGGTGGGATATAAACAGATGATCAAGAATTACGGTTCACGTCATACTTGTGAAATCTATGAAGCCAGAAATGCTGTTTTTCTTTTAACTGAATTAAGACATTCAGAAATACTAAAAAAAAATTGTTGAAACACATGTTCTTTGCACCAACAAAACTTATAAAATAAAAGCTAAATTTTGTAAAGGATCAAATGAAAGCCATAATATAATGTCACTTTTACGCCATTGGTATTATGTTATTTCTGGGGAAACACCATTTATTAGATATATTTAAATTGAAATAGGTATCAACCAGTTCCTACATGTACTTTATTTCTGTTCAACTGTATTATTTTGTGCACCTATTCTTGGCATTATGTTACACTCTGAGCTAGAGTATGAAAGAAACACAGAAATTAAGGGAGATAGACACACATACATAAGAAAGTGTTACGTAGCAGCATGAAGCAGTAGTGCGCAAAAACGAGTAATGCGTTACTTGGAGGATGCGGATGTGGATAGAAGGAGTAAGCAGAGACTTCATGATTTGGATCTTGACCTTGGATCCCAAGTAGGTTAGGATAGGAAAAGCTAAAAGAGAAGGGTAGAGAGCTAGTGTTATTCTAGTTAAGGAGACAGGTGTGATCAATGGGATGAAGGTAATGACCATGACCATGTTTGGTGTTTAATATTGATTCTAAGAGGATGAATTAATGGATATCTACAGTGCTGCTAAAGTTTTGGGGGATTTTAGACAGAACTCTGATAACCTAACTAAAGCCATGGACCTATTCCCCCAGAAAATAATACAGGAGCATACATACAAATTTTATGTATAACTGGATGTGGGAACCTCCTCTAGCCCATCATCCATGGACCTCCTCCCTCGGGTTGAGAATCTCGAAAAGCGGAAGGGTTGCGTGAGAGTGCTAGAGAATGACGCGCAGTCGTGCCGCTTACTGTCTGTGTGACCTTGGTCTCTACAGTCTCTCATCTAAAGTGTGAATCATAATAAATGCATACAATGCACAGTTCCTGATGCACTGGTAATACTGTTATTGTTGTTGCTGCTGCTTTTTGTGGTGTAAAGTTCTGGGAAGCAATAGAAATTAAAACTGGGTGGAGCTGGACAGTGGAGGCCTTTGAAACAATCTGCGTTGACACTAGGAAACCGGAACAATTGGAAAGCACAGTGTTAGATACTTCTGTATCGTTGATGCTGTGCCTTTTTTGTTTCATTGATATTTAATGTTTTAATTATTTAAAATATTTTAAGATTGATTTAATATTTTTAAATGCAGGCTTTGACAGTCATTTTTTGATGCATAGTTTTTGATGCATAGTTTGCTTACATTTTGTTAATTTTTGTATTTGGGATTGTAAAGGAAATTTCATATTGTCTTTGAGTTGTCTCCAAGATTCTAGATGTTTGAGACCTAATCTCTTACTCACTTCCCATGCTGCCCTTTTCTCTTGTCAGTTACTTCCGTTGTGTACTAAAATAATACAAACATTTGAATTTTACAGCATTATGGAATATAAGATGAAGAAGTCCTTCCTATACACTTGTAACGCCCCCCCCCCCCCCTTATTCCTGATCCTATACCTCCTCCTTCAGAAGACCATTATGAACAATTTGGTGTATATTTCTTGCTTTAGGGAGAAGGGAAGCTTATGCTATCTGTGCTGTATTGTTATATTTTATTTTTGTAGAAAAGTGTGGTCATACTCTGTGTTCTTTTTGGAACTGGCTTTTATCCACTATTTAATATATATCAGATATATTTCAATGCTAGTATATGTAGATTTGTCTAATTTTTAATTTTAATTATTTTTTAATTTTTAAAAAAGTTTTTGTAATGTTTGTTTTTGAGAGAGAGACAGAGACAGAGCATGATGGGAGGGGGCAGAAAGAGAGGGAGACAGAATCTGAAGCAGGCTGTCAGCCCAGAGCCTGACACAGGGCTTGAACTCATGAACCACGAGATCATGACCTGAGCCAAAGTCAGACATTTAACCGACTGAAGCACCCAGGCACCCCAAATTTTCTTATTACTAAAGTAATGCATGCTTTTTATGTTTTAGAAAATGAAGGCAGTATAGAAGTGTATAAAGAGCAGGCTTTGTTCCCCAACCCTACTTCTCTCACTCATCGGAAGTATCATTTTCTTCATCAAATGCTGCTACTACCTTACAACTTGCCTTTCTAACTTAATATGCTGTGGAGAGCATTCTAACTCAGTATTATAGCTGTACACCATTAAATGTTTAGATAGGATTTCTTTGTGTGGATGTTTCATGTTTTATTTAACCAGTTTCCTGTTACTGGGTTAGTATTGTGTGTGTGGATAAATTTTTTTAAGGAACATAATTAGCCAATTTTTAATTCAGCCAGTTTATAAAACTTAATGTACTGTGGGCACTTGCATGTCAGCAGATGTTAATATTATTAAGTCCTATAACAATTTTGTTCTTTGCTCATACATCGTTCTTCTGTTTTACAGAAGATTTATCTACTAGTATCTCTGTATCTAACTGTCAGATCCAGGAAAATGTGGTAAGTAAAAATTGAAAATTATAGCTAAGATATGCAAATTGGATAATTAAAATAGGTAAATGAAGATGTGAAAATCAGTGCAAGAGATAAAAAACAAACTCTTAAACACAGCAAACTGGTGGTTGCCAGAGAGGAAGTGAATGGGGGGGTGGGGAAATAGAGGGGATTAAGAATGCATTTATCCTGATGAGCACTGAGAAACATATAGAACTGTTGAAACTAACACTGTATGCTAATTATACTTGAATTAAAAAAAAAAATATGGGGCGCCTGGGTGGCTCAGTCGGTTAAGCATCCAACTTCGGCTCGGGCCATGATCTCGCGGTTTGTGGGTTCGAGCCCCACGTTGGGCTCTGTGCTGGCAGCTGGAGCCGGGAGCCTGCTTTGGATTCTGTGTCTCCCTGTGTCTCGGCCCCTCCCCCGTTCATGCTCTGTCTCTCTCTGTCTCTCAATAATAAATAAACGTTAAAGAAAATTCAAAAAAATAATTCTTAGGCCAAAGTATTGACCAGTTGGCCTAAAGACACCAGGCAGGCTAGACTTCAGGGCTGATAACTTCTTTAAGGAATTCTGCCTTATGAAGGAAAGTGTGGCAGATTTTTTTAACTGTGAAAATAAAGTTAACTTTTTCATAAGTGTTAGTAGACTATTACATAGTGACAGACTAGTTCAAAGAGAAGGGAGAGACCACTTCTTGCTGGGTCAGCAGAGAAAGCTTCCTACAAGAAGTGAATCCTGAGTTGTGCCCAAGTGGATGGAAAGGGATTTTACTCAAGGGCTGAGAGGGTGAGGGCAGGGAATACTACTTCATACAAGACAGGGACCAGGATGGCACATAGAGAGAAGCAGGACATACAGGACTTGTAAGGAATAGTGAATAGGTTCAGTTTGGCTGGTATATATATGTAGGTATGTGCTGAGGATTGTAACAGGGGTCAGCAAACTTTTTTTTTTTTTTTAAACATTTATTTATTTTTGAGACAGAGAGCATGAACAGGGGAGGGTCAGAGAAAGAGGGAGACACAGAATCTGAAATAGGCTCCAGGCTCTGAGCTGTCAGCACAGAGCCCGACGCGGGGCTCGAACCCACAGACCGCGAGATCGTGACCTGAGGCGAAGTCGGACGCTTAACCGACTGAGCCACCCAGGCGCCCCAGCAAACTTTCTATAAAGGGATAGATAGTAAATATCTTAGGCTTTGTGGACCACACCCAATTACTTGATTCTGCCATGGTAGTGAGAAAGCAGCCTTAGTACAGAAAGGAATGAGCATGGCTGCGTTCCAATAAACCTGCATTTATGGACCCTTGATTTTGAACTTTATGTCACTTTCATGTGTCGAAAGATACCATTATTTTCTCTTTTTAAAAAAATGTAAAATCTGTTCTTTGATCAGGAGTCTGTACAAAAAGACCCAGCAGACCTACCAACTAGTTTGCCAACCATGGATTAGAAAGAAAAAAGGCTAGAAAAAGAAGTCATAAAATATTTCGTTGACTATATATAAATTTCTCTGATAAAAATCTCTCACCATCTTCCACCTGGGGCATCCAGCTGTTCTAGCTCTTAGCATATAAATGTTGCCTATTCTAGGATTGCGGTGAAGACACGTTATCCATTGGCGCTATGGGAAATAGAGGGTCTCAAGGAGATGTAATCTGTGTATCTCTTGTTGTAGTGGCAGGTACGAGAGATACCAGATTCTCGGGGAGGGAAGGAGGAGTAACAAGAACGTGAGGTCACTAACTTTGAAGGAGCTTGAGGGACATGCACATTCATAGCTGAAAGGGGGAAAGGTTTAGAGCTGATCTTTGTGAAAAAACCTTTTCTGGCAGCTATTATTTGAATAGCACATGTCCCCTCATCTAATTTGATTAGAACCAAAATTTGGTTGGTTAAACAAAAAGTTGATTAAAGTTAGGAAGCATATAAAAATGATTCTTACAAACCTTAAAATTTTCATGATAACTTAAAACATACCTATGTACATTCATTTGCTGTTGTCAGAGGACTGAGATTCTTATGGGTCTGCTAAGCAGACTTGCACTTTGTCTTTCTTGTGTCAGTCACATCTGTAATGCAGTTCCAATGCTAACCACCCAGATTTCGTGCAGACTTCACAGACTAAGGGTACAGTTCCCAAAAGGCTGCCCGCACTTGAGACACCAGCCACAAGTGCAGGGGTCTCCAGGTCACCCGTACTTCTGACCAACTGGCTACAAATCCAGAGGATTCCCACGAACCCACACTGAGGTTCAATAATTCACTAGAATGACTCTGAGAGCGCAGGAAAGCTCTGGACTTCTGATTACAGCTTAAGTATAAAAATCGGGACCAGCCAACTAAAGACACCTAGGGTGCGGTTTGGGAGGGTTCTGAATGTAGAGCTTCTGCGTTCTCTTGCTGAAGTCCGGGTATGCAACCCTTCCAGCACATAGATGTGTCACCAGCCCCGAGCGTTACCTGGATTGTGGTGTCCAGAGGTTTTTTTTGAGTTTCATTAAGTATGATTGACTGAATCGTTGGCTACATGATTGAACTCAATCTCCTGCCCCCTCGTGTCCTCCCCTGAGTTTGGACTGTTCAAAGCCCCAACCCTCTAATCACGTGGTTAGTCTTTCCAGTGATATTTCCTCATCCTAAGTCATCTTGTTAGCTTAACACAGGTGTGATCCAAAGGGCTCATGTATTACATGAATGAGATATTCCTGTGACTTGGGAAATTCCCAGGATTTAAGAGTCTCTCTCTGAGAAACCAGGGAAAGAGGCCAGTCAAATTCTTATTATACAACACCCATAATATCTATAATTTCCTATTTTTGTTTCTTTAAAGTAGAGCCAGGGATACTTGTGAAATATTCTGAGAACAGAATCCGCACTCCCCCAATCTGGAGTTTGTAAAACTCCTTAGTTTTCATAGAAATCTTGTGTGTTTCATTGACTTATCAAATATATTTATATTTAATTTTGTGTAATCTATAACAAGTACATTTGGCAAAATGGTTTGGGGAATAAATTCAGTTTTAAGAGCTACTCATTGGGATACCGGCCACAAGCATTTTGTTAGGCTGTGGTAGACATCGGTCAATATATGCTTTTCAGAGGGAATGGAGAGTGTAGGTTATTCTGGTGAGTTAGTAAAAGAAAAGGTGTTAGGATAGCCTCTAATGTAGTACTTATTTGACCCTGATATGGCCTGAATTCCTTATCTTTTTAATAGATTTTTCTGCTTCCCAAATACATCATAAGGCTCTTAACCAGGTCTCTTCCACAAATTAGCTACCTTTTGCAGAGCCCTGTGTACAGTTAGGGTTCAATAAATGTTGATGATAATCATAAAATCATAGGCATTTTTTAAATTAGGAGGAACCTAGGGATGTAGACCAATACTTTTTTTTACAGATGAGAAAACGTCCCAGGGGAGTCAACAATTTAAGATTATCTAATTAAAACAAATTAGGAAATCAGATTATGGAATTAGTGATTTTTATATGCTAAGCACTGGACTTGACACTTTGTAGATATCTTTATTTAATTTGCTTAAAAATCCAGTGAAATAGGTGTTACTATATTCCCTTTACCAATTGAGAAAATTGAGGCCTATGTGATTCTATTTGAGTTACTACCGTGAGACAGGCACTGGCTGGGAATGTAAGAGCCACGGAGATCGAGCCCCTGACTTCATGCAGACTGGCACAGACCCCAAACAAAAGGGAGACCGGGATCGAAGAGCTGTGGAGAGGACTGGGGATTGCCCTCCCAAGAATATTCCGACAGCAGCAACCACCACCAAGAGAGAGCGGGGCAGGGGAGAAGATTGGGGAGTGGCTCTCACTGACAGACTTTCTCACACATACGCTGTCACCAGCCTTTCAAAGTTAGCCTAATTTCGATAATATGAACCTTGTGAGTTTTTCTCTCAAATCAAAGATAGCAAATTTCTTTGATGGTGAAATAAGTAAAATACTGTTCTTAATTTTTTATGTTAATTTACTGTTTATAGATGATTACTTAATAAATGCATGATTTCTTTTATTCAAGGCATTTTCCCCCCCAAAGATCTTGCTGAATATATTTTACTTGCATATTAAGAGTCATAGTATTAAAACTGGGCTTTTCTAGGACATGGGAAGTCTATATTCATAAAATGTTTGCTATGAAAATTAGCTGCCTCATAAAAATAAAAATGTGTTTAAGTGTTAGAATGAAGAGTTAGAGATGCTGACCATGTTTCATAGGGCAAATAATGCTGCTTACTCCTTCCCAAATAGGACATTAGTACTGTTTACCAGATCTTTGCCGATGAGGTGCTTGGTTCAGGCCAGTTTGGCATCGTCTATGGAGGTGAGTGACTGCAGCCTGCTGCATATTATACGTACTCCAGAAAATTGTGAAATTTGAAAACCTCTGCTAGCTGTTACGTCTTGTCACAATTTTGTCCAGTGGCTTGTTTCTGCAGGGTTGACTTGCATTCTTTCAGCTAAGCCCTTTTCACTGTAACTGAGTATTCATTCTTCATTTCAACCGCAGACTTTACAAAGTAACAAAGAATCAGGAAATTAGTTCCACAGTAGTCTTACTTTATCTCTTGTAGCATAAAGATGTTTGTGAGGGAAAAATCAATGGCTCAGAGCTTTGTTGGGCTGCGTGTGAGCTTGTTTATTGGAGGTTATGCCCTACTGGATGTCCAACACAAATGGCCCCGTTCATCTGCTGTTGGCATGAATGTTATATCACGTCTGAGGACCTGAGATCTCACTGTGACTTATGATATTGGCAGAGTCATTTAAGCTCACCGTGCCTTTGTATCTTCATCTGTTGAATGGAGTTAATAAACCTTTACCTGCATAGTTCACAGGGTTGTTAATTAAACCTAATTGTACATAAAAGTACTTTTATGAGCTATGATCCGAGGTATAAAAGGAAGGTAATGTTAAATCCTAGTCCTCACTTGCTGGCACTGTTTAAGTAGTCTCCTCCTCGGCCTTTCTGCCTCCAGGCTTGCTCTCAAGTGTGGTTAAATAACTTTGTACTGACTCAGTGAACCTAGTAAAATTAATTCATTGATACAGTGTTTCTATCTTGACAGTCTCTGAAGACTAAGAGTAGTTAACTAATAAGGTAGATTATTTTTCAGCACCCAAGTTCATTCAAATTTCCTGCTGTTTTGAGTAATGAAGCTGTCATTAGGGACAGCTACTATTAAGGGAAAACAATTTACTTCTTAAAATTAAAGGTGAGTGAAGGAGAACAAAATCAGCCAAAGAAAAGAAATATAAGAGTAAATACATATCAGTTTTGGTCTGTGGACAACTTCCTGATAAAGCTTTTATGTTGTAGATGAGCTGACAGTTTGCTGCTTCTTACTTTTCTATACTTTTTTTTTTTTTTTTTTAAATAGGAAAACACAGAAAGACTGGAAGGGATGTGGCTATTAAAGTAATTGATAAGATGAGATTCCCCACAAAACAGGAAAGTCAACTCCGTAATGAAGTGGCTATTTTACAGGTAAAGAACAAAAAACCAAGTTGCTTTGTATTGGTTTTAATTTTGATTTATGAGTTTTTAAATACAGGTCTGTTTACTGTGCTGATAAGAATAAGGCTTGTTTTCTGTTTTGTTTTCATATTATGCCCTTTTGGCTTAGTGAGAGGTTGGTGGACATCTGCATTAAATCCTTAAGTCTTTTTTTTATTTTTTATTTTTTAAAGGAAAAATTAAGTTACAGTAACCTAGGAGTTACAAGAACTGCCGTTATGGTAGTAGTTTGTTTAGAACACATTTCATAAGTAAAATCTTAACAACAAAACTCTTAATTCGTCTCTCCAGAAGCTCAAAACACTTGATAGTTCTGTATCACCACATTTGATTAGGAGATCAGTGCTATACCCGTTCAGTTCTCACAGATGATCTGCTTGATGATTATAGCAATTGCTATAAAAAAAAAAAAAAAAAGTCTGCTTAAAAATTGTGGACTTTTTAACAGTAGCATTTGCTATTTTATTAATTCACAACTCCAAAGATTTAATTTTATAATGGTTTAGTCCACTAAGGTGTATTTTTAAAGATACACTGACAATGACTTAACTCCCATAAAATAAATTACTGTCTTCTTATTTTCATGTAACATTTTTACCTCTTTTGGGGGTCATCTAGATGACTAAAATGTAGCTTTATCTTTATTTTTATGAATATCCTAAATCATTTATAATATGCAAATATCTATTTACTGTGTAGCTTTTGCATAATATTTAAGAAATCATGGTGATACAATAGTTAATGCTGTCAGAGCCCCCATTTGCTTGTGGGTGAAGTTCAAGAAGATAGTCTACTGAACTTAGGCTTCCTTGAAGAAGCAGGTAAGAAATGTATAAACAAAGGATTAATTTTACATGTATTACATTATCAATTACTAGCAGTAATGTTTGCCTCACTTCTTTTTCAGAGGCGTGATAATCAAAAGATTATGATCAACAAGCTACCTGTGGTCCTTTCAAGTTGCTTCCTCCTATAAAACTACCTTCATACAGAATATTAATAGCATTCAGACTATATTAGGATATGGTTAGAAATCTTTTTCACATCTAATTTTGGAATCTTGCTCATTGTCCAACTAGTATGCAAAAAAAAAAACAAAAAACCATTAAGGATATATATTTTTTAAGGTTTTTTTTTTTTAATGTTTATTTACTTTTGAGAGAGAGACAGAGCGTGAGCAGGGGAGGGGCACAGAGCGAGGGAGACCCAGAATCTGAAGCAGGCTCCAGGCTCTGAGCTGTCAGCACAGAGCCTGACGTGGGACTTGAACTCACGGACAGTGAGATCATGACCTGAGTTGGACACCCAACTGACTGAGCCACCCAGGTGCTCCAAGGATATATTCTTAAGACTTGATTCATCCTTGTCGCTTTGATCACGAACGCATCTTTGAATTAAACACTGAAGCTTTTTTTCGCCATGTTATGAACTGTGGCTCATAATAGCTCAATTTAGGGGTTTCCAGGTAATGCACAGTGCAAAAGCTGTATTCTGTCCTTCTGGGTTTTTTCATTGATACTGTCCTATGGGGAATACAGTTAAGTGATTATAGTATGTCTCCAAATATACTATTTTCATCTTAAATTTAATACCATATTCTTTGTTATAGATTCTGTTCAAATCGTATGTCGTGAATGGCTTACTTTGTGCCAGAAACTAAACTTAATTAACATCACCCAGCAGGAAGAAGACAGGTTCAGAGTGTGAATCTAAGTCTGTCTCCACACCACATGCTCTTTCTTCTCTGCCACATTGGATCTCCTGCGTGTGTGTGTGTGTAAAATTGTGACTTCAGTTTCTTTGCAGTGTGTAAGTTCAGCGAATGTTGAGTGTGAGGACCAGCTTTAGGCTACTTTATATTTGAATTACAGTTCTCTTAGAACAATGTGAATATGGTAAATACATTTTTTTAAAGCAGACTTCTTTCAGAGAGTAACTCATTTGCTGAAATTCATTCCACAAGATTTGGTTGTATGAGCATTTCAGCGAGACCCTTCCACACGGGTCACGAGGCACTTACTGTACTCGGTCACTCGCTCCACCCTTTGGTTCCCGCCTCCCCTGGCAGCCCGGTCATCCTTACTTTCCAGTCACGGCCCCTGATTCTTCTTGTATGTAGTCCTCCTTAAACAAATCTAAAGGTCTGGGTGAACGCAGCCTGGTAGTTGATCCTGGTACTGTAAGTCCCCTGCAGCTCCACTGACAGCCGTAGTTTTTCTTCCCCATGTCCTCATCTTTTTTTCTTTTTTATGAATTTTTTTTAATGTTTTTATTTATTTTTGGGACAGAGACAGCATGAGCAGGGGAGGGGGCAGAGAGAGAGGGAGACACAGAATCTGAAGTAGGCTCCAGGCTCTGAGCTGTAAGCACAGAGCCCAACGTGGGGCTCAAACTCACAGACTGTGAGATCGTGACCTGAGCTGAAGTTGGACACTTAACTGACTGAGCCGCCCAGGCGCCCACCGTGTCCTCATCTTTATAAAGAGAGGATGGGGTGAAGACCAGGCATATTATTGAGACCATACTTTTGGCCTTTCCAATGGCAGAGAGAGACAATTATAGAATCATTGACTTAGGAGTGACCTTACAGTTTACCCAGGAACATCCAGCCTCTCTCTTGAGTGCCTGGTGATAAGCTCTGTATTTCTATCAATTTAATAGAAATGAGAACGTGACATTTTTGGACATCTGCACATATTCTATTCAGCTAAATCAAAATCTCTTTAAAAAGGTTCCATCATAGACACCACACTCAACACATTGAGTCTCTTTTCCAGATGGTGGCCACACTGTCATTCTGTTCCTCAAACTTGCCAGATATGGTCCTGCCTCAAGGACTTTGCTTAAGCTATTCCCTGTGCCTAGAATGCTGGCACGCCCCATATCTGCATGGCATATTCCTTTATCTCCTTCAAGACTTTGCCCAGATGTTATTTCCTCGTGAGGCCCTTGCATTCCGTTCAGCATTATCCACCCATCTACCCCCAGCGCCCCTTCCTCTTCTTTCCATAGCATTTACCACCTTCACACTGGGTCATTTACTAGTTTATTACCTAGTGTCTACCCAACCTTGCTAGAATTAATAAGCTCAGTGAGATGAGACATATTTGTCAATTTTGTGTACTCATGAATCCAGACTACCAGCATAGTCCTGGCACATAGCAAATACTCATTTAATATTTATTGAATAAATGTGTTTATGTGGGGAATTAACCCATAACACATTGTTAAAATTTTGAATGGAAGCGTGGAATGGTTTCACTTGTATAGTTCCTTAAGGTAATGTGTTACTTTGTAGATGGGTACAAGCGGTTATGCAGAGAAAAGGTCCATACCTACGTAAACTGTTAACACGGCCACATCTGGGGAGCGGGTTGTGGGGCAGGAAGGAAACGGAGGATTTTTACCTTTGTTTCATGGGGATAAGGTAATATAAAATGTCTTTTGCCCCTGCCTGAAGAGGGTAGGTATAGAGTAGTAATGGGGGAAAATGTGTGGCACTCTCACGGCTACTGTGTTAATGGGAAAATGTCATCAGAAACTTCAGAGAGAAATTTCTGGTTATACGCTGTGGTATAA